>NW_008804546.1:374009-378499 GCF_000145635.1 Gaeumannomyces tritici R3-111a-1
GGCGTCGCTTGGCCGCCGCCTCTCGTGCGCGCACAAGAATCTCGTGCAGCGTCTAGAGCTGTCTGTCCTTTTCTCCCTTCCGCCTCCGTTTCCCCAACGCTTTCCCGAACCCCAAACCCTCCTCGTCGCCAGCCCAGAATCGTGTGAACTCGTCGCGAACCCATCGCGAACCACGATCCAGATCCTCAAGGTGCGTGATTACCCACATTATAAACCAACCTTCCCTCCCCGACCACTCTTGCATTGAATCTGGAGTCAGTAGCCTGCTCGGCCTACCCGCTGGGCCCTCCTGGACCCGTCTTAGCTAAGCAGTGCTCCACTTTGCAGGCTCCTCATCCTCTTCTCGCCTGCGGCTCTGCCTCCAGCTTGGTTTGCTTTGCTACAAACCGAAAGCCTCATCGGCCTCGCCTTGCTCGCAGAGAAAAAAAGACAGCGCGCGACGTCAACGCCGCAATCGCGTCTTCAAGGAACACAGACTACCAGGCATACTGACGACTCGGCACCCGTCTCACGCAATCATGGCCACCACTTCGATGGACTACGAAGCCGCGAATGGCGACCGGTTCGAGGGTGCGTGCTCTTCAATCCCAGCAATTTTTTTTCTTGACGCGTTTCGCACCGAGAAGAAATCAACCTTGCACAACCCGCCGGTGCCCTCCACCGGTGCCATCCTCACCCTGCCTTCACATCATCACCATTCTCTCCGGGACGCGTCGCGCGACCCGGAAATTTCATCACCGTCCTTGATCATTCTCGACACCACATCACGCAAAGCGCGCGACTCGATTGGTGACCTGTATTCTGACATTCTTTGACGCGCAGACGAGCCTCCTCGCAACTACGACGATCGCCGCAGCGCTTCGCCTCGCAACGACGATGTGGTCGAACGCCGCCGTTCGGCCTCTCCCAGCAACGGCGACCGGCAAGTCTTCACCTCATTCAGCACCTGCACCTAAATATTACCTTGTCGCAGACGCCCTACGTCGGGGCGTGTCTGGCCCTGATACCGACAACCTCGCCACTGTCTTCTCTTCGCTACTCGCAACTAACATCGGCCTCACATTCGCCTCACCACAGCTCCATCCCCAAGGACGATGACGACCGCAAGGAGTCAGTCGGTGCCTACAACCCAGGTTCCAACCTCTTCGTGACTGGCATCCACCCTCGCCTCGTTGAGGCCGAGGTCACTCGCATGTTCGAGAAGTATGGCGAGGTCGAGAAGTGCCAGATCATGCGCGACCCCCACACCCAGGAGTCGCGCGGTTTCGGCTTCGTCAAGATGGTCACCCCTGAGCAGGCCGACGCCGCTATCGAGGGGCTGCAGGGCGAGGCGATCGAGGGTCGCACTCTCAGCATTGAGAAGGCTCGTCGTAACCGCCCGCGCACGCCCACCCCGGGCAAGTACTTTGGTCCGCCGAAGCGAGGTAAGATTACATGAGCACTATTTGCGTTCACCAAGCATATCCTTTCTCCGTCCGACGGTCCCTGTCGAGTAAATGTGGCCACATCGACTGACATTTTTCTTCTTGAACTCAGAGGGCGAGCGTGGTGGTGGTGGCGGCGGTGGCGGCCGCGGCGGCGGTCGTTTCGACGATCGTCGTCGTGGCGGCGGTGGTGGCTACGGCCGCGACGACCCGTACCGGTACCGCGGCTACGAGCGCCGCTATGATGAGCGCGAGCCTCGTGGTGGAGGTGGCGGCGGCGGCTACCGTGACGACCGTGGTTACGACCGCAGCGGTGGCCCGCCTCCTCGCGACGACCGCGGCTATGGTCGCCGCGAGCGTGACGACGGATACCGCTCCGACCGTTACCGCGAAGACCGCGACCGCTTCAGCGGCCCTCGTGAGGACAGGCGCCCCCCGCCTGCGGACCGCGAGCGCGAGCGCTTCGATCGTGACCGCGAAGGCCCGCGCTCTCGTGACCCTCCCCCGGCTGGTGGGTACGATGGCCCTCGCGGCGACTCTCGCGAGGCGTACGGTAGGTCGCCCTGGACTGCTTATGCACCCGCACCTCGACGGCACGCAACTGACAATGAAGGCATTTTGGATAGGATCTGAGCGCCGCTAAGCCGTGATAATGGGCTCTGGTGGCCATTGCGACATCGGCAATTTACCTTAATGTAGGAACATTTTTCTTATGTTCGTGCCGCGGGCGCAAAGGGGGCAAATCAGATATCCAAACCATGACTTCTGGAGTTCTTCGGCTTGCGGCAAACCTCATCGTCAACGGCTTCCTCGTCACCTCAGCACCACCTGACTTTTCCTTGATTTCCCTTGCCTTGATTTCGGCCTCAACTAGAATCCGACCTGGTCGCCCTGCCTCTCGCTGTCTTCCATATGGACGGCTTGTTTCAAACGGTCATCGTTGATGCTGGCCGATCCCCCCCAGTAATCCTCTCTATCTCCTTTTAATGCAACACAAAAACGGCGGAATTTATGAAACTGGTCACCGGCGATCTGGGAGGCACCCTCCTCATCACCACTCGCCCATTGGATTGTTTACGCGGAAATCGGATATCGGAGATCGGAATCGTCAGTTAACGAGGCGGCGATGCAGCAGCGTTCGTCAACTACATCAAGAAAAGCACAAAAACAAGGAACCACCTGTACGATTATTTCTTTCTATCGAGTCGTCTTCGGCTACTAGGACCGTTTTTCTCGATTCTGCTCTTGGCACCAGCTTTGAGCAACACAGGGGAGAGCACTGGACAGCAAAGAGGGGTTTGGAATGGGGCATCTGCGTAGCCACCAATGCTCTGCCCGCGGACCTGGGGCGTCATTGCCGTCGCTTTTGTTCTCGCCAGCATCATCAGTTCGAGGACTCTTTCAGCCAGCCATAAAAGCGCTCGCAATTTCGCCTTGCTTCAGTGAACGTCAGCACACACCTTGCCAGCCCTTGAACATCGCCCAAGGTGACGACAGAAATGCCGGCATTCATCAGACGAGCCAGCCCATGATAGCGACAGGCGTAATCGACAGTGGAGGACTGTCTAATGCTGCCTTGCCAAACTCGGTTGTTGATCACTCTCGAAGCCCCCAGCAACGAGGGGCGTATTTTTAGCCGAACCCAGCGGGTTGACCTTGGGAGCCCTGATGCGCTAGGAAACCTCGGGTCGGGAGGCCAAATAAGTCACGTGTGACTTGCACCCCCAGACGGCAACGCCAGCGAGCTGACCACGGTAAAACGTGTCTGCAGCAGACGAGAAGACGAGCGGGCAAGATTAACTGACAGCAGCAGAGGATTGAAAGACGGTAAACCTGCACACCGAGCTCCCTTTCGTTTTCCTTCTCTCCGGAACACGCTTGGAATGTAACCTCACCAATGGCTTTGATACCAAGTGGTACAGCGCGATCCTCTCAGAGGGTTGAAGTCTATTTGCGGAGTTTTCGGAGTTGCCGACGGAAAGCATTCCCGTCGCCTTTTGATTTCAGCTCCTTGCTTTGTTCAACGTCCCAGCGAGACTTGACCGCTTCCGGTTTCGACATCAGTTGATGCCTGATATTGGCTCGGGCTAGGGTGGAGGTTGCTTTCCCGGGTGTGCCTTTAAAGGCCGGTCGGGGATGTCTTTTGGAATGGAAGTGATGGTCCGGTCCATGCCGATGCATCTTGGCAAAAAGGAGGGGCGTCTTGCTCTCTGCCGCTCCCTCCGCCTTCTTGGGGATGGGCTAAGTTCAGGACTTGTCTTGCTTGGTGGACTGTTGGGCCGATTCCATGTCGCGCCCAGCTCGGTCCCTCGCACTAGAGGTAGGAACCCACTTTTCGGTACGTAACCATCGCTCTGAGGTGGGTAGATACTCTCCTCGAATATACCGTCAACTCTTCTCTTGACTTCAAATGCATTTTGGCCCATCGTGTGTCTCCAAGTGCTCGACACGCTCACTTCGAGGGTACCTGTATGCTTCGCATGCTAGCCACCGGCCGCTTTCAGTTGAAGTCTTTGGAGCTAAGTCTCCGATAATCTTGTCGTGTGCAGTCTTTTTTTGTTCTTTTGGCTGCCGGATCCGGCTTCCATGGAGATTGAATCTTGACTGCCATAGCTCCAGAATCAGTACAACGGGTTGTTCTTTGTCATGAAGCGCTGCCATGCAGTGGAACGACGAGCTCGGTGTATGGTGATGGCGGGTATAAGTGCCATCGGTTGCCTTGAACGAGCAGGAGCCCTTGTTGTCCTCGACCCCTTCCTTACCTTTCTAGGTATCTTTACTACATCCTGAAGCTTTCTGAATCCCACCATTTACGCCCCCAAGAACCAGAACTTGCCTTTTACCATCATGGCAAAGAAAGCGGACGACGCCGAGGAGGTGCTCCACCAGGCGACCCGGCCCACCACCAAGGACGCGACGCCTGGCGGCAACTTCGACCGAGGCTGGCTCACCGGGACCCTTCTGGCGCCGTCGCGCAGGCGCGCTGCCACGCGCCAGGCCAGTCCCCACGCCTCTCCCGCCGCCGCCGCCGCCGCCGCCGCCGCCGCCCTCGGCTCCGATGACGGA
>NW_008804546.1:381440-408940 GCF_000145635.1 Gaeumannomyces tritici R3-111a-1
TCGTCCTTAGTTAAGGGACAAACAAGCTTGGGGAAAGTGAAACAAGGGTGGTGGATGGGACTTATGGTTTTCTTTCGCATAATCCTAAGATTGAGGCGTCTTTTGCACCGCGTGAACACAATTGTACGCCGGAATTTACCGCCCCATGACTTACCCTTAGAGGTAGGTATGCAGCTGTGAGAATGCTAGCCTGTGTTGTTGGCCTATTTCTTCCTAGGTATTTGCTTTCAATCCTATTTTTCCCATGCCCCTCTGTCCTATTCCATGTTCCTGCAGGAGCCAACTTGCCAACGTGCTAGCACCCCCAGACGAACCAACGACATCCTCACCAGTAACAACTCAGCCCCTAGATAGTGGAGAATGGCAGGCAAACAAACGCCTGCAAAGGTACCCATCTGCCTAAGCCGTAGTTTTTTATCTCGTCTATTTTAGAGCTGGGTATCTTCCAAAGTCTATAGGTCTATATGCGAGTGGGACTAGGCATGTCCAACCAAGCCCAAGTAAGTCTCATCTACTAGTCGTACACCACCAGTGTTTGAAGTTTCTCCACTCATGCCACTGCCGCCTCATGTGCGTGTCAAGCCATCCGAGACGGCAGCGTCGCCCTCGCCCCCGAGCCTAGCAGGTCCCTTGCCCTCTTCTCGAACGCGTTGACCATCAACCCCGCAACCTCGTCGGCTACACTAGCCGTAGCCAGCTGGTACACCGGGCTCACAAACTGGTACCGGATCGACAGCTCCACGTCTGCCCAGTCATTGTTGGTGCTGCTCCCCGACGAAGCAGGCGCAGGAGTCACGGTCCAGCGGGTGACGAGGCTCTCGAACAGCCCGCCGTCCGTCGGTCTCGGTAGTGGGCGGCCGTCCGCATCGACATCGTCATCGCCAGCGCGAGGGCGGGGTATGGATGGCGCACCCTTGCCGCTCACGGCCTCGACGACGCGGCCGGGTAGGCAGTACAGGCGGCTCGTGTACGACTCGGTGACGGGGCCCCAGCCGACGGTGAGGTTCCCCGCGGCGGGCGAGCGCCTCAGGCCGCCGCCGGGGGCGGCGCTGTCCCTCCAGTGGGTGACGCGGCTGCGCTGGCAGTATGGCAGGAAGGAGGAGTAGGCGTCCACGTCGGCGATGATGTCGTACAGCGCCTCGGCGGGGTAGGGGAGCCGGCGCGACGCCGTCAGGTGCGCCGGCCGGGCCGCCGGGACTATGCCGCCGGGGAGGCTGAAGAAGGAGCGGGCGCGCTGCTGCTGCTGTGCGCGGTGGGGGGCTGGGATGGTAGAGGTCGCCGTTGGCTTGTGGCGGAGCAGGCGGGAGGAACAGCGGGCCGCGGGCCGCAGCGGGAGGACTGTCGCGGCGGCCGATGCCATGGCCTCTCTGGCAGGCTGCTGTTGAAGATCAGGGGGTTGGAGCCGGGCTAGCAGCGCCGAGGACTAGAGGTGCAGGTTTGGCATCATGAGGAGGGAAGATCAGATCGGCGATGCGCCGATTCCAGGATGGTGGATGCAAGCTTTACAGCGAGCCAAGTGAAATCGCGAATTCAGCTGGCATGACAGGGGTTCCATATAAATGCCAGGGGTAGGGGACTAATACTGACTCGGTGTGGCGTTGTCAATGGCCACTCAAACGTGGCGGTGGCTCGCAGCCTCGGCCTGCCCCACCACTTCAAGACCTCCACTGAATAAATTTTTTGTCCAAGCAAACTTCTTTTCCCTCGCGTCCATTTCTCTTACAGTCTGCTGGCAGACACGCCCCGGCGAATCTCGTGGCTGCGCCTCGGTTGACGCATAGCTCGTCGCACTTCTCCGGCGCTCTGCCAGACCGCAGGCCAAACAACATCATGACCGCTCACGGCGCTGCCGACGAGAAGTCGGCCTCGGCGCCCGCCGCCGCAGACTCGACGGCTAGTGCAGCACAGGTCGACGCCAAGCTGGTAGGCGGCATGTCTGCGCTGGACGTGAGCACCCAAAGCAAGGATTCGGAAGGCGAGGAGGGGGCCGCCGTGCCTCCTCATCGCTCCCACGATCCGGACTACAACCAGAAGAGGGCAGACCCGTTCCAGTTCGGGTCGCGGTACCTGAGTCAGGACGACGATCCGTTCGAATTCAACGCCTGGGACCACGTCGAGACCGACGACACGTACAGGGAGTACGCTGAGCAGCAGTACGAACTGCAGCGACAGTCGCCGGTCTCCGATTTTGACAAGCGTAAGCATCTCTCCATCTTTCGTCCGCTCACCAACTACACCGCGCAACCGCCGCCAATGACCCCCATACCCTCACCCTGGCAAGTGATGATTGAATCAAAAAAGTATAGTTCATCTGAAACTCATGATGACCATTATTTCGCCCCTATCTGATATGCCATTCTCATTTTGGGATCCTGGAGCCTTGTGCGCACGCATTCACGTCTCTTGACAAACCCGCTAACTGAGAAACAGACAGGTTCAACTCGGACCCTGCGAAATGGTGGAACATGTTCTACAAGAACAACACGGCCAACTTCTTCAAGGATAGGAAGTGGCTGCAGACGGAGTTTCCCGTGCTCGCTCGCGCCGTTGCCGAGGACACTGGGCCCTTCGTCCTGCTGGAGATCGGGGCTGGCGCTGGCAACACGGCGTTCCCCATCTTGGCAGAGAACAAAAACCCGCACCTGAAGATACACGCTTGTGACTTCTCTAAAAAGGCTGTCGAGGTCATGCGCTCCAACGAGGGCTACGCCGAGGCCAACGCCGCCGGCACCATGCATGCCGACGTCTGGGACGTTGCGGGCGACGAGCTGCCGCCCGGCCTGACCGAGGGTTCCGTCGACGTCGCGCTCATGGTCTTCATATTCTCGGCCTTGTCTCCAACCCAGTGGGCGAGGGCGGTCGAGAACGTGTACAGGGTGCTCAAGCCCGGCGGCGAGGTGTGCTTCCGTGACTACGGCAGGGGAGACCTCGCCCAGGTCAGGTTCCGCAAGGGTCGGTACCTGGAGGAGAACTTCTACATTCGCGGCGACGGCACGCGCGTCTACTTTTTCGAGATGGACGAGCTGACCAGTATCTGGAAGAGGGGTGGGAAACCCGCGCCCACCACTCCTGTTGAGGGCGAGGCCGACCAGGGCAAGGGGGCAGCCCCTCCCAATGATCAGAGCCAAGATGCCCGATCCTTCTTCGAAATTGAAGCTCTCGAGGCTGATCGAAGGCTCCTTGTCAATAGGGCCCGGAAGCTCAAGATGTACCGGTGCTGGTTGCAGGGGCGGTTCAGGAAGATTTGATATGGCCAATTGCTGAGCTCAACCAATGTTGGTTTGAGTGGCATGATCTATCAACATGTTCTCCCTAGACATATAGAGCGTTTGATTATGCTCTAGATATCTCCAATGATACCCACAAGATCTGATTCCCGCCCTGATTTGCTCTCTTGCCATGGTCGCTACCGCAACCGAAATTCAGTACAACAGAAGCTCACGCAAGTTGCTGCGATGATCTCTTTGGAAGCCGATGTTATCGAGGTAGCCGTCGAGTCCGCCATAGGCCGCAGACAAATGGTTCTCGATGGCCCGGTTCATAGCCGGATCGATGAAAGCAAAGGCGTCGCTCAGGCCAATCTCGTGGATCTCGACCAGGCGGGCCTCGCGCTCCGAGACCAAGCCGTCGTCGGAGAGCGCATAGTCGTGATCCACTGCCGTAAGGGGCACACCGAGGATCATGAGAACCAAGGCCACGACAAGGCCGGTCCGATCCTTGCCCTGGGTGCAGTGGATCATGATCGGGAGAGCAGCCGGTCTGAGCAAGGAGTGGAGGGCCTTGGCGTGGGGGGAGAGAGGTTGACGGTACGTCAGCCGAGCGTGATGAGGGAACAAAAAGAAAGTGTGTGGAGAACTCTCACCTCTGCGACCTCGAGCTTGGAATGGTCCAGCGTGTCGATGGCGATGCCCGTCAGGCCCCGTGGGAGCATGACCTCGCGGCCGAGGACGGCGATGGCCCTCATGCGGAAGCCAAATATGAAGAGGAAGATGAGCTTGCTGAGCCCCCCGAGGATGTCAATAAACGTAGTGATGCGTCCATGCCGGAAACGAAAAAAAAAAAAGCCGCGGCGGCTTACAAAAAGCTGATCCACGACAGCTGGCTCAGGAGGTGCCTCTCAAACCCCTTGCCCGTGATCCTGATCTCCAGATACAACAGGCCCGGGATCTTGACGGGCTCGGCCAGGGCGCCGTTAGACCGGACGAGGGCGGGGATCTTGAGGTCCGCATCACGCTTCTTGGCCTGGTTGAGGTGCTCGGTCCTGCGGTTTTTTTGGCCATGGAATGAGCACCTCAGCAGCGTAGGCTCAGGTGAGGACAGTAGACTTCATACTTTGTTCTCAGGTCCATCACGGTCTCGATTCCCAGGTCCTCACGCAGCAACACCCTGTCGCGCAGCGACGCGTCGTCTTTCTCGGGTTAATTTTACAAAATCGGCCCTTTTTCTCGGCCATGGAACTTTGGCTAGCCATGTGCAGCATGCACAGTAGGTCCACAGCCGCGAGATCTAGACTGGCCCCGATGAAAAACCTTGGTTATGCTTACCTGGGCGGGCGGACCTGAACAGGAGGCCTTCTCGGACAAGCCTGGATAAACAAAACAAGATATCACATTGGTCAACAACAGTCTTCCCCCGCTTTCTTGTCACTCTCCCTCTGTGTCTACCTCATGTCACATATCATGGGGTTACACTTCAGACTGGGTCATTGCATACTTTTGGCCCAGGAAATCGTTGATCGTCTTGCCGACATCCCGAAAGTTGATGATGTTATCGAAGGCCGGAGAGACATCCATCGTCGGCAGATGATTTCGCTACTTTTGATCTGTGGAGTGTTGTGTAAGTTCCAGGTCAACCGGGCTCGTGCCCTGACCAGGCCGACACCCGAAGCGCCCGTTGCTTCCGGGGTGGATGTGTCGACGGTCGACAGCGGGAGGATGCGACGCTTCAAAGGGGGGGTGGCACGGCGGGTATGTGGGTTGCGACGCCAGCGTCTCCTTTTGACGACCTCGAAAGCAGGGAAGTGAAAATGTCGAGATGGAGCAAAAACCTTGGAAAATTCGGATCGTTTGGGTTGCAGTCTGGTCTGGGGCTCAGGCTGGGAAGCTGCAGGGCACAGAGAAAATCCGGATGGCGTCCGGGCGATCGGGTTCGGTTCGGAATGTGGGTGGGTGGCAGAGATTGTTTTGGTGGTTGGGGAACTGGTGGGTGGCGGCCTCATGTTTCCTCCAGCACCACTTATCAACAGGTACGGACGGGCGGCCCCTGGCTCGGGCGTCCCACACGTCGACGGCATTCGGTCGAGGAGTTATGCATAATCCGCCATGTGCGGCATAACCGGAGCTGTCACTATGACGCACAAAAAGAAAGTGGCAAAATGCTCGTATTCGGACGAAGCACTTTGCTATTTTTGGGCAAAGTCAGTAGCTGCGGCCTTCCCCCAAAAGGGGATCCTCCCAGGCGGTTCCGGTTAGGCCTGGGTCCCCATGGCTATCAGCGTCTGCCTGGACCTCCCTCCCTGTCCCTGTAAGATCTGGACAACCGATATCTATCTAGGTGTCTATCTGCCCTCGCGCCCTCCAGCAGATTGTGCTGCGTATATGTAATGCAGGTGAGCAGCTAGCCTGTCGTTGATACCGGGGTTTTGGAGGCTGAAACTGTCTGCTGTCTCCAATAAGACACAGTCCAATATGCACAATGTCAAACACGAGATTTCAGTGCCCGGTAAAGGGCGACTGGTGTGTTTGAATCTTGACAGATGTGGATAAGCCGACAGGGCGCTAATGGCAGCCATCGCTTTAGAAATCCGTGCGCGGCCACCGCACTTTTTGACGGGAGATCTGCTGCATGCCTGCTTGGTTCACGAGTCATCTCTACCGCCCAGAGTTATACACTAGCACTTCTATACTCTTCAAAATCATGCCCAAAATAAGCACTATTGAATGCCGGCTTACGGAGATTTTTGCACAACCCGCAAAGGGGCATTCGAGGTTGCTGCCCCTCCAGCTCTAGCTCCACCTTAGCCTTCGTTCGCATCCACGTCCTTCCTCTAGCGAACCCCACTCTGTAGGGGATGTCGGGCACGGGAACACAAAGAGTGGAGCCCTGCCCGCCGTCGAGGGCTCCACCTCTCTCACTCCAACCAACAGCATGGTCTCGTGATGACGTAGGTGGTTGGGCCTGGGCCACGGTTGCTTGCGACGGGCCTTCCTCCCCCTGCCGCCTGCTGAAGAGCAAAACCGACCTGTCCCTTTGTCGCGGTCAGCAGCGAGCGCCAAGTCCGTTCGCAGACGGGCTAAGGAAGAGAGGGCAGAGGGACGGGGCGGGACAGGACAGAACAGCAGAAAGGGAGGGCGTCGTGTAATGATTGCAATGGAAGTCGACTTACACAAGTACAAGTCCCCGCGACGGCAGCAATACGTCACGTCTCCGCCTTTGTCTCTCCATCGCCTCGACCTTGGTCTTCACGAGCACAACGGCAACCACACCTCGTTGCCCGCCCAAGCCTGCAGCCTCTCCCCCCTCAGATGCACGCCCTAGACCCTTCCTACTGCCGCCTGAGTAGCGCTCCCCACACCCCTATTCATAGTCACATCCCTACCACGCGCCCATCTCCTGGCTGTCGCGTTCGTCATTGCCGTGCGCCGAGAGGGTACGAATCCGGTCATCAAGGCCAGACGACAGACAGTCCTCTCATCTTTATCCCGTCGTCGCCGTCCCAACCGCAGCCCTTGGAATTGCGTCGGCCGTGTCTGTTGTACGCGAACCCTGGCGATGCCTTCGACGGCGCCCTAGATCCCAGACTCCAGACTCCAGACTTCAAATCCACCTCTCCTACCTGCGCATTTCCTATCAAGCTCCCTGCCCGCTCCAGCCGCCGACTTGCACACACCCCAGCACTCCTGTCCGATCCGATATTTTGCCTTTTCCCTTCCCCTTTATCTGCCACAACACGGACAGTGCACCCCATCCGACTAGGATACTAGGATACTAGGATACCCGCGGCCCGCCCGGGCCCATCGTCGAATCATGATGCAGTCCACGCACATCGCAGTGCAAGCCCCACCAACACAAGGAGGTATGTCGGCTCGACGACCCGGGCCAGCTCTCCTCGCAGCCCGCGACTCCTCTTTTGCCCATCGTCGCTCGCTCGCTTGGTCGTATGGCACAGCCGCCTACACGACTGCCATCTAGCAGGTCCCCACGATACCACTGAGGCCGTGTGCTGACCCCCTTGCAGGTAGCAGGACGTCGTCGGGACGCCTCAAGTACGCCGAGCCTCGCGACCTGCCCTCCTTCCCCTCGCTCGGACTCCGCCAGAACAACACCGCCGCCAGCGCCGCGGCCAGCCTGGGCTGGGCCACCCAGAAGCCCGCATCCCCAGCCTTGTCCCCCGCAGAGCCCTCGTGGGGTTCGCAGCAGCCCCCCAGCAGCACAGCCAACCCCGCCCTCGCCCACAGACCAAAAAGTAGCAGCAGCCTAGCCTCGCCGGCCTCCGCCGCCGCCCTCCTCGCGAACAACGACCGCCGGAACACCCGGGCCGAAGATAGGAGCGATATTGTCTCGAGGGCCGCCGTCATTGCGGCCGCCGGCGGACTAGCCAGGAGTCGCCAAGATAGCGGCAGCTTAGCCAGCCCTGTCACGATGGCGTCCCCCGCTCTCACGTTGAGCCCAGCCTCACCCTCGACCTGGGGCAGTTCCGCCGCAAACCAAGCCTTCCGGGCCAACTCGGTGAGGCATCGGGCTGCACCATCAGAGCCCTCCTTGATGACGGCGAGCAGCAGTGGCTCACTGCGTGCTGCCAAGGATGCCATGGCCGCATCGGCCGCGGGTGCTAGTATGGGGAGGCCTCGTGCCGTATCGAGCCCGACACAACAAGCGCCCAAGAGCGGCCTGGGAATCAGCAACAGCCCTGTAATCGGTGCCAGCGACTCGGCCACGCCAAACGCCCTTACCGCAGCGACCGCGGCCCATCACGGACGGGTCGCGTCTGTGGGTGGCGGCGTGGTGGGTGGCACCGGACCCTACACCACCATGGACCGACAGATGTTTACATCGCAGCCGCCGGTGCAGCTCGAGGTGGAGGGCCAGAAGCGCCAAGATGTGCTGCATGCCTCGGCCGTAGCCATGGCCAAGAGGATGTACAGCCAACAGCAGGAGAAGCAAAAGATGGCGGACGCGGCCGCGGCACGGGGGGCGGAGCAGGCCGACTCCACGCGCAGTCCTGGATCATCCCAGCAGGCTCCCATGCAGTTTACAAACCTGCAGGATGTTGCGTACAAGCTCGCCCAGGAGCGACTATCCAAGTTGCAAGATGAGCACAACCGGTCTCGCAGCTACAAGGAGTACTATGGCAGCGGAGCGTCGCCTTCATCTTCCGGCTACCGGAGATTCACGATCCGTGGTAAGCTTCGGCGTAGGTCGTCGAGCGACGGGGCCGTGACTACGGTAGCTGGTTTAGGCGGCTTTGGGGGTTCTGCTGTCGAACCAAGAGACGAGCAGCGTCGCAGGAAATCGAGGTCCATGCTCGCCGACGGGTCGAGTGGCCCTGCTGCTGGAGACAGCCCCGGCCCCGGCTTTGATGAGAAGCGCCAGAGGGACCGCGAGGCGCTGCTTGCCGCGGCGCGGCGCAACGTCAAGGCGCAGCTTGAAGGCCTCGACCGTAAGCTGCTGGCTGACTCGGGCAAGGTCCCCCCTTCGCTGCTTAGTGAGTGGGAGACCAAGGCCCATGCCGCCGCTCTAGCCCGGACGGGTGGTGGTTCTGCCTGTGCCACGTCCCCGGCCTCGACGACCGTCGCCGGCCCTACCACTACGCCTAGGATTGAGTTGAGCTCGGCCGATACCCGGAGCGGCAATAATGCCGGAAAGATCGATATCGGGGGCGGCAAGTTTATGGATCAGACCGAGATCGACGAGATTGCCGCCCGAAGGGTTCAGCCCTTCCTAGACGAGATCAATGACAAGGCTGAGAAGGAGAGGGAGAGGCTCGCGGCGCTCCGAGCGGAGGAGGAGAGGAAACGGGCCGAGGCTGAGGGGAAGAGGGCCCAGGAGAGGGAGATCAAGGAGAATCTGGAGAAGCTGAAAGGTACGTCATTTCCAGATTATGATTCAAATGCACCCTGCTTGCGCCCTTGCTTACGATTGCAATTCTTCGCAGGCCAACAAAAGGAGCAAGACAAAGCTCGGAGAGATGAGATCAGGCAGGAAGAGAAAGCTAGGAAGCAGCTAGAAAAAGAGGCCAAGCTTGAGCAGAAGCGACTGGCTAAGGAGGGCGGCCGGGCTCCCAAGGAGATCATGGCGGGCATGGAGAAGCAACCAGACCAGGCGCAAGAACCCGAGTCACCATCACGAGCACCAAGCACCTCGGCGCCCCTTGCCCAAAAACGCTCCTACGAGCTAAGGAAGAAGCCATCGAGAGCCCTTCAAAGCCTCAGCCTGCGTCTGCCTGGAAAGTTGAACCTAGGCTCAAAGGACAAGGAGAGAGAAAAGGAAGCAGAGAGCCAGCCAACGTCTGCCACATCTTCCAAATCTGCCCCGGCGGCCTCACCAACAACAACAGTGCCAGAAGACTCGGCCGCGTCACCAACCTCCAAGATGAGGAATTGGCTCAAGTCTCGCTTTCGAGGACGGTCCAGATCCTCGGCCGAGGCGGGCTCGTTTGAGGCTGGGAACGGAAAGAAGAGCAGCTTCATCGGCGGCGTGGCGCTCTCCGGGGTGGCCGCCGGGTCCGCATCGACGGCGGCGCAGCACCAGCGGGCCGACTCGGACAGCTTGCTGTTCAGCCTCGACGCCGGCGACCAGCCGGGGACCGAGAGCATGAGGGAGCTGGCGCTAGCCGGGCGCGGAGAGCGAGACGCGGGCGCGCCCATGTCGAGGACGACGACGACGACGACGTCCAACACGGCAGTCTCGCCGACGGCGGCCGCCCCGGTGTCGGGGGCGGCGCGCGGCAGCGCCAGCAGCCTGGCCAGCAGCAACAACCGGAGCAGCCTGAGCAGCGGCAGCGGAGGGGAGAACTTTGTGTTGGCGAGGGATCACTTCGGCACCATCGGTGGGGCCCTACCACTGCCGCCTGTGCTACGGGATCCGGCGAGGACCACAAAGGCGGGGAGTCCGGTCAGGGACTCGAGGTTCCTGGAGATGATGGAGTGAATGGAGGATGCGAATGTAATGCGACACACCTGGGCAAGCAACATGTATCTTTATTGTTTTATATCGTTTCATTGAGACGCTTGGCCGGCTTTGGCTCGCACCTATTCACGTAATCATATGCTGTTCGTAACTGCCAACTGAGTAGAGAAGCCCGTGTGGGGTCGCAAATGTGAAGTGCCTACGTCAAGAAAGGAGGCCGGCGGGAAAGTCTACGAGGCGACAATGCATGAGTGCCATCACGGTAATCCGTGGACCTCAAGTCTCATCCTCAAAACGAGGACCCCGAAGCTCAACGTAGCCCAATAGTCTAAACTGGTCCTCGTACTTATTTTATACTCTTTTTTTTCTTCTTTTTTTCTGCGTTCACCTTTTTCTTCTTCTCTTTCTTTCTTCTACTTTTTCTTCGTCTATTTTTTCTTTTCTTCTTTTTTTTCTTCTTCTTTCGCCCACAGTGTAGCTCTATCTTCAACATGGGAGATATTTACCGTCTCCTTTTAGTGCTGTACCCTCGAAACCCGTGCGCCACCCCGCCCTCGACAAACGCCATGATCATGACAGACGTACACAGGCAGTACCGTATGCTCACGCAGTCGCCGCCACCGCCCCATCAGCCTGCGACTCCTGACCCGCCACCGCCGCCGCCGCCGCCGCATCGGCCGCCACGGCGCCGAGCTTGCCCCAGGCAGGGCGGTTCAGCTTCTGCGGGGCGGGCTCGTCGGGCTGTTGTTGGGTTCTCCCGGCGGCGTAGCCCCTGACGCGAGGCCTCTCGCCCCTGCCCTCGGGCACGTCGGGCTCGTACCTAGCGGCGAAGTCGGCCGCGTCGCGCTCAAAGGTGCCGGCGGCCAGCGAGGCGCGGACGCCGGCGAAGAAGGCCGCGCAGACGTGGTGGTTGTGCAGCTGCAGGAGCGTCCAGGCCAGCATCTCGCGCGCGGCGAGGAGGTGGTGCAGGTAGGCGGCGTGGTGGGTCGCGCAGGCCGGGCAGGCGCAGCCCGGCGAGAGGGGCGCCAGGGAGGTCGTGTGCTCCGGGAGGGTGAGGTCTACCGCCAGCGGGAGGATTTGTTCTGCTGGCGTGGGGGATGGTGGTGGTGCGGGGAAGACAAAGGTATAGGCGACGCCGGCCTCGGAGGCCGTGTTGATGGTGGGCAGTAGCACCACGTCAACGCCGAGCGAGACCTGGCGCAGGATGTGGTGCGGCGTGGCGGGCACGTCGAGGGACAGGCGCGGGAGGGCGGCGAGCCCCGGGTAGGCCGGGAGGTCTGGGATTATGTCGACGTCGTAGACGGCCAGGCCGTGTACAAAGTCGAGCATGTCCTCGGACAGGGAGCGCAGGTAGTCCCACTGCACGGCGTGCGGGACGGGCAGGGTCGGGGCGAAGACGGCCGTCGACGAGAGCAGGCCGTCCCGCTGGTGCTGCTCTAGCAGCCGCCGGCGCAGCCCCACCATCCAGTCGTCAGTGCGGTCGGCCATGCGGGCGGCACGCTTGCCGCCGGGGGCGACGGGCAACCAGGCCAGGTCGGCCATGGGCACGACGACGTCGGGCCGCAGGGCGACGACGGCGTCGGCGTAGGCGGCCGTGGTCAGGGTCTGGACGCCGGTCGAGGTGAAGACCGAGACCGAGTCGGGCCCGTTGCCGAGCTGGTTGGCGGCGGCGGGCACGCGCCTGGGGCCCAGCACGACGGGGACGGCGGCCGGCAGGGCGCAGAAGGCGTGCAGGGGCCGCGGCGGGAACCTGGCGGCAGCCTGCAGCAGCGGGGGCACGCGGCCGGGATTCCTCTGGCTCCGCTCTATGAAGTCCTCAAAGGCCAGGTACGCGCCCCCGACCAGGTCGTCGTGGCGGGCTAGGTTGTCGGGCGTCAGGTGTGGGACAACGCCGCGCGAGGTGGCGGCGAAGAAGTTGGGCGTGTCGATGCGCCTGCGCCCGGGGAAGGCCAGGCGGCCCAGCCGTGCGGCGCCGGCCTCGACGAGCGCGGACCTCAGTATCTCGAACTCCATCCTTGGCGGCTCCTGCGTGTGCTGCCGTGGCTGGCGCGTCGGTTATCGAGGCCTAGGCTTAGGTTTGGGCATGGGTGGTGGCGTCGACAGACGAATCCGAAGTGGTTGCTTTAAGCCCATGACTCGAATTTAGCGGCGAACCTCAGGCTGACCAGGCATTCCCTTCACTGAGACGGCCAGGGCTGTCGTTTCTGAGCAATAAAACACCGAAAAACGATTGGACGCGTGGGTATAATGGGGCTTTTTTTTCTTGTTCCTGACGGTTCCAGGGACTGACTCCCATGATAAACTCATCTGAGTTTGCTAGCACGAACTTGGGCCCTGAGCCAACACCACCCCACCAGCCGCAGCCATCAAGTGGCCATCCCTGCTCCCCAGCTTTCGATCCCAGTGGGGTTGCGCTGTGCTGTAGGCCAATCAGCCGGGCAGGCAACATGACAGGTACCTGAGCTCAGGGCACTTGGACCCCAATGCTACACAGGATCAGACATCTCGGCAAGGTCCCTGCTCACGTCTCAGGCCCCAGCCTCAATGGTGTGGAGGATCGAGAAGCCGCCCGGTCGGGCAGTGTTGCGTGGCAGCCCAGACCTCCAGTTTTTTGTTCGTTGTCTTTCACAGCCGTCCCAATCTGCTGCTTTGTCTGCCAAGCCCCATAAACGTCAGCCTGGAGGTCCTCCCGCGTTGCCCATTGACGCCCACCTTCCGTGGGACTGCGATGGGGGTTTCCGGCAGGGAGCTTCCTAGACCAAGTTTCTCCCCCGAGCGCTTGAATCCTAGCTGCTGTCAATTGTTTGACCAGCCCTATGCCACCGTTCCCCGCCATTAGTTCCCTGATATAGCCTCGCGTTATCGTTTCCTCCCGCACATCACCACCACTCGTCCATCTCGCTGCCGCCAGTCGGCACTGCGTAGTGCCCGCTAGCCATAATGTCATCAAAAGATCCCACGTCGACGCCCAACAATCCCCACGCCACAGCCTCCAAATCCTCAGCTGTCTCTCTCTCCACCAACGACTGTGGCATGGCGCCCACCAGACGCGACATGGCGAGTGGTACCGAAGACGAGCTGCTAGACGATCGGGATAGCGCGCGGCGGCTGCCGAGCCCGGTGCCAGGGCCACCATCTGTCAGAAGAGGCGGCGGAGGAGGCGTTGACACTGGGAGTGGCAGCAAGAGGTGGGCGTGGATCCCGCTGCCCGTCCGTCGGTGCGGAAACGCCACGGCGAACTGGATGAGAGGCCCGCCCGAGCCGCGCATATACAAGATCAACCCCATTCTCCCCAAGGTGCAACGTGCGCCCATCCGGCTGCTGGACAAACTGGTGCCGCACCTGTGGCAGCGCGTCTGCCTGGCCGCCGTGTACATCGCGCTGTGGATCACGGCCTTTGCGCTGGTGCTCCAGGACAGCCGGCGGGCGACCAATGTTCAGGGCTATGGCGCCCCCGCCACCATCGGCTGCGGCACCTCGTGGTGGCCGTCTGACGGCAGCTGCGGCATTGACGGAGTCTACTGCCGGCCCTTTAACAACACCGGCTTCGCCTTCCGCTGCCCCGCCAACTGTGCCAGCTACCGCGTGCTGAACCCGCGCGCCGTCGGCGACCAGGAGGTCATCTACCAGTCCATGGTCATTGGTGGGCCCCGCGATGACGGCCAGGTGCTGTACCGCGGCGACTCGTACATCTGCGGCGCCGCCCTTCACGCTGGCATCATCTCCAACACGGCCGGCGGCTGCGGTGTCGTTACCCTGGCGGGCGAGCAGACAAACTATGTGTCGTCCACCCGCAACGACATCACCAGCATCGCCTTCAACGCCAGCTTTCCGCTGTCCTTCACCTTCCAGGGAAACGCTCAGTGCGAGACCCGCGACTTGCGCTGGCCGCTGCTGGGGCTCTCGGTCGCCTTCTCGGCTGTCTTCTCCCTCTTCGTCAGCTCGGCCCCGCTCTTCTTTTTCGTCGTCTTCTCGGCCATCTTCTGGCACGTCGGCATGGTCTCAGATCCGCCGAACATCTCGTCCCTGGCCGGCCTGGCCTCCAACATTATCGGCAAGTATTTGCCCGCCATGCTGATCGCCTGGGTTATGTACGACAAGATGGGCGTCCGGCGCACGCTGCAGGGCCTGACGGCCCAGGTCGAGAAGACGGTGCTGTGGCTGGGCGCGTGTTGGCTGGGCGCGCTCGAGAACTACACCTTCAGCGAGTGGATCCCCATCACGCGTCTGACAGGCCGCGACATATCGCAGCAGCCCGGCGCCAAGGCCGCCCTCGCCATAATCATCATCGTCCTCGTCGTCGTCGCGGCCTTGCAGGTCTGGTTCTTCCGCCAGGAGGGCCGGCTGCTGCGCTACCTCAAGGTCTACGCCGCCTTCGTCGGCGCCATCCTGGTCTGCCTCGTCATGCCGGACCTGCGCCTCCGCATCCACCACTACATCCTGGCCCTGTTGCTTCTGCCAGGGACGAGCATGCAGACGCGGCCGTCGCTGTTCTACCAGGGTCTTCTAGTCGGCCTGTTCATCAACGGCGTGGCGCGCTGGGGGTTCGACTCGGTCCTGCAGACGGCTGCGCAGCTGCAGGGCGACGGCCAGTTCTTCTCGTCCCTGCCGGCGCTGACGGGGCCGCCCAACATCACGCTGAGCGATGCGGCCGCGGTCGGGAACGTGAGCACGCTGTCGGTGTCGTGGCAGCTCCCTGGCGTCGACGACGACCCGGACATCGACGGTGTCAGCGTGCTGGTCAACGACGTGGAGCGCTTCCGCGCCTTCTTCGCCGACGACCCGTCAGACCCCAACAGGCCGGTGGGCGACGGGCCTAGGGGATTCCGGTGGCGCCGGCGCGCCGGCGCGCAGATCAACGAGTACTTCCGCTTCGGCTTCGTGAGCGGCACCACAACGCTCGACTACACCAAGGCGGGCGTGTGGAACTCGCGCGGCGAGTGGGTGGACATGGCGCCCGGGCCGTCAAAGGTCAGGCGGCGGAGCGACGTTGATGACGGTGTGAGGGCGGCGCTGTTGCGGCGGTAGGATCCGGGTGAAGGGAGCTGTCGCCATGTAACGAATTTCATCTTATCAGCAATCTTTTTGCAATACTAGTTCCTTGGATCATTAATTGAATCTTGTTGGGGTTAGGGCACTCCGGGGCCGGAATAACCCTTCCTCGTGGTGCATGGCTAGTTTATCGCCCCCCTCCTTGGTCCTCGCCCTTATGATGTCACCCTTGACCCCGTGCTACGTGAAACAGGCGCGGCAGCCGCATTAGAGTCGTAACATGACTGCTAATTGCCGTGTCATGATGTGATTTGTTTCTCGGCTGGTGGATGCACCTGGCCTTGTCACTAGCGCAGTTTTGAGCCAAGACCAACATTTTATGATCAACGTAGTCTGGTTTCATACAACATGACAGGAACTGTTCAGCCCCCGAGGAAACTGTGCTGTTTATATATCTGGACTGATGGGAGATTTATAACAGGCGGCATGTTGACCGAGTGCTCACGATATGGTTGAAGATTATTCGAAAAGCATGCTGTGTATAAAGTGACTGGAGAAGGTACCAACATGACAGAAGTCTTTCGATAAGAATCTGGCTTCTGCTTGTTTCTTCTCCTTTGCCAGGGTAGGTGCGTACCGACCTAATTCCTGGTGGTCCTCGAACCAGGGAGGGGATTCTTCAGGCCCCCATACTCTTCTTACCCGGCACTTTGGCAGGGCGGGCTGTATGGCCCGGCTCACATCATATCGTTGGTGTTTGCCAATGCTCAGACGAGTGAATCAAAGGACATGAATGCTCTGGCTATGCTGCGCGTGGTGTGCAAAATATCCGCAAAACCCAACCCTTTCCCAAGTCAATGAATCTCAACCGCGTGTTGAAGCAATTGAACCTCCATATGATGAGATCAACCAGCCGCTTAGACAGGACCTGGACGTGCCGGCGCTAATGCGAATCCCCCTCCCCCGCAAGAGAGCACTAAAAAGGCCTTCTAAAGCACAGGAGTGAGCGGAATGGCATCGGAACCGTCTCCCAAATACATATAGATTCTCAACCTCTGGTATCGTATGTCACGGACCTCGGGGGACGACCCCATCTGTTTCAGAAAAGAGAACATTCCCGCTTGGTACAGACGTTTCCCATATTGAAAATGGACTGAAAACAAAAGACCCAAGTAGAGAATTGTATGCACTCCCTCAGTGCATGCCCGCCAGGTTGTCCTCGAACCGCTTGAACGTGTAGCCGAGAAAAGGCAGCGTCATCTCGGGCGCGTCGGCGATGGGGCTGGTCGGGCCGCCGTCGCTCGCCGCCACCGCCGCCGCCACAGCAGCAGCAGCAGCAGCGGCGGCGGCCGTGGACTGGGGGCCGGCGCCCGTCATCTGGAGGGCGTTGCGCTCCAGCTCCTCCTCGGACGGGAAGTGCGCCGTGTCAGTCTCTGAGGTCAGGTGGGGCTTGAACGGGGCGGCTATGCGGCGGAGGCCCTCAAAGTCGACGCCGTTGAAGAAGGAATGCTTCTTGATCTCGGCCGCGCCCTCCCGCCCGAGCCGGTTTTCTGGTTCGCACATGAGGCTGTGTGTGTGTGTGTGTGTGTGTGTGTGTGTGGTTGTTAGCCTTGCCCCCGGCCGAGGCACTTTTGTCTAGATATCGTCCAAAAGGGGGAGACAAGGAAAAAAAAAAAAAAACACACCTCCGTATCAGGTTCTCGGCGCTCCGGCTCATCTGCACGTCGTCGGGGAAGTACAGGTGCTGCGGCCAGTTTGAGATTTTGACGTAGGTGTCGCGCGCCACCTCGGAGGCGAAGGGCGCCCAGCCTATCAGGCTCTCGTACGTGATGGCGCCCAGGGACCACCAGTCGATGGAGCGCGTGTAGCCGGCGCCCCGGATGAGCTCGGGCGCGATGTAGTCGGGCGTGCCGACGGCCGAGTAGGCCATGGCGCGGCGGGAGCGCCGCCACTCGTTGATCTGCCCGCGGTTGCTAACCGTCATGTTGATCTGGTCCAGGTTGACCGACTCGCGCCGCCGGGGGTCCGGGTCCGGTTCGCCGCCGCCGCTGCCGCCGCCGCCCCATTCGTCGGCCGCCATGCCGGCCGCGGCCGACTTTAGCAGCTGGCGGTAGTAGCTGCTGTCGTGGGTCTTGCGGAAGCCCGTCGACAGGCCAAAGTCGGTCAGCTTGACGTGGCCGCCGCGGTCCAGCAGGATGTTGTCGGGCTTGATGTCGCGGTGGATGAAGCCGAGGTCGTGCACGGCCTCTATGGCCATGACCATCTCGGCCACGTAGAAGCGCGTGATGTCCTCGGTGAAGACCTCGTACTTGATCAGCATGGTCATGAGGTCGCCGCCGGGGAGGAACTCCATGAGCATGTACAGGAAGGACGCATCCTGGAACGTCATGTACAGCTTCACCACCCACGGGCTGTTGGACTCGACCAGTATGTCCCGCTCGGCCCGCACCCGCGCCTCCTGCAGCTGCGTCACCGTCTGGCTCTTGAGGAGGGACTTGAGCGCGTATACTTTGCCCGTCTGCCTGCGCCGCACCAGCTTCACCTCCCCAAACGCCCCCTTGCCGATGAGCTTGATGGTCTCATAGTCATTGGTGGTGTTGGGTGTCCGCAGGAAGCGCAGGTATTGTGCCTCGAGCTTTCCCGTGTTGGACTTTTTTTTTTTTACAGAAAAAAAGGTCAGCCCTAACAATCTCATGGGCGTGTGTGACTGTCACGCCGTTGTTGTTGTGACTACCTAGTCCAAGAGTCTTGGATTCCTGGCCTTACCCAAAGTTGACTTTGCTTCTGAGGCGACGCCTCGGCATTGGCCAGTTGCTGGTTCAGCCGCTCTTGTCTACAGCAGGTGATGGTCAGACTAGGCCAATATCAAGACGCGCTGCACTGGGCGGCAGTCATGTGCACGCTTGCCGCTGTGGGTGGTGGGGGTGGTGGGATGGATTATTCGATTTTCGAGGGCAGGGAAAAGCAGGGAAAAAGGGATCGGGACTGTAGCGTCGGGATCGGGGGAGGCGGTGGAGCGGCGTAGGGCTTGGCCAACAAACCGTAGGTGGCGTTCTCGGGCTCTTGCGACGCCGTTTTTGAAGAACTCGGTGGCCAGCTGGCTGCACTTTTCTCTATTTGCCTGAACTCGAGGGCCATAGGGCGTCGGGCAGCGTCCGGGAGCGGCCTGGAACGGGAATTCCTCCCCCATTTTTGGTTCCTCAGTGTTGTTGCTGTGTTGCTTTGTTGGGCTTGCTTGCCAGGCGCCGCCTCACTTTTCTCACCTTCGCTCTCCGACCCGTCAGGCCGATGTCCGCTGCGAAAGGCAATGGGAGGGTCCAGGCAGGCAGGTGGCCGGGCCGGCAGGCAGTCTTGCAGTCTCAAGAGCCACCACCAAGACTCCATCCAGTGCCAGCTGGACGAGGCACTAACTCAAATCTGGGTGTCTGGGCCCCCGTCGGAACAGGAACCAAAGGCTGGAAACAGGGCTGGGCGGTGTGAGTCTGCAAATCGAATTTGTCGACAGAAGGGAACTGCGCCAACAACGGCCAGACAGCCGCGGCCTGCCACCAAGCTTAAAGCTTCTGGCAATTAATATGTGCTCTATGATGTGTGTGCTACGGGTCAAGGCCGCTGCGGGCGGCAGAGAGTCTGGTTCCTGGCGAGTTTGAGCCGCGCCAGGCGGAGCTCTGAGAGGCCTGTCTGTACACTCCTGGTCTCAGGTGGCCGAGCCGATGGTTTATTAGGTGCCCCAGCCAAGGAGCCCGTCCCTCGTGGGGATGTAGCACCACGGCCACCTTTCCCGCCGCCCAAGGTTTAATAAAGGCGTGGCCCAGAGCCTTTGAATGGATCCCAGCACGCCGGCCGCCTGGGAAGGGTAGCTGCATGAGGTCAACAACCCACCCCCGCGAGGTTTCACCGTCCAAAGGCTTGTGAAACGAACCTGTCTGGCCCGCCCGCCAGCGCGCCTGGAATACGGGCCGCACCAAACAATCCACGGAACAACACAATAATAGACTCTGGAAACGGGAAGCTTCGCTTGGGTGCCGCCTGCCCGCTCAGGTGCCATGCATAATGGGTTTTTATTTTCGCGAATCCCTCTGGCGGGACGTGATGGGGCTGACCTGGGACTTTGCCACGTGCATCATTCACGTTTCTCTTGGGCGGCGTGGAGCGGACAGCGGCTTGGCTAGGCCCTTAGGCACTGCACAACATGACCTGTATTGGGTTAAGCGACTAGAGGGGTTCAACTTCCATGTGGCTGGAGCAGTTCGTGGTTTGTGAATGGGACAAACAGAAGTGATGCGATTCAAAGGAAAGACTCCGCCCACTGTGCGTGCATGCAATGTAGCAATGAATGGTGCCAAAGCGACCCATCGAAAGCCGTTGAGTGGCGGCAGCCCCAGGCTGTCCTTATCCCTCCAATCGGCGTTGGCTTGCATGAGTTCTGTCACTCAGCACTCCAGTTGGGCCCGTGTGGATCAATCATCACTTGCCCCTTCACCGCGCGTGGCCGTCGCCCTGACGTGGCCGCTGAGTGGTGACGAGCGCCTGTCAGTTCTTGGCCCTGGCTTCCCGGCCCAACGTGACCTGTGATCTCACCACGTCTCCCTCAGCGCCGAGAATCGAGTCTAGGTGGGAATGCAAGGCCTGTGCTCAACGTGCAGCCCTGTGCGTATTGTGCAGACTCATCCAAGGTACGTACCTCGTTTTCCGTGCCTCCGCGGTGGAGCAGCCTGGGATATGGCTGAAGCTAGAGCTCCACAACTCCCGTCCTCGCAGTGCGCTCAGCCCGAACCCAACCTCACTCAGCATTCTGACGTCCTATCGACAAAGGCCTCCTCACCTCAACACAGAGTTCCGCGCGGCGCAGGCAGTCCAGCCTCTGCGCCTCCCACGCACTGCTCCCCCGCCGAACGGTCACCCCCCGGCGCTCCACTACGCACCAAGAGCACGCCAGCGAACCGCCTCAGAGAACCGCATCCAAGGGTCCACCTCTGTTCGTTCCGAAACCACCGACACACTCGCAGGCGCGTTCACGCCCTCCGCCATCTGCCGTCATCGCCCGGTGATCCCATGACCGCCAGCCGTCTCGAGACACCGGGGCCCCCGTCAACCGTCCAGTCCATCTCTATTCACGGACGCCTGTAGCTGCACGCTTTGCTACTGCCCGTCTGGCCCCCCGCCCTCCGTCTCAAGAAGCCAGCCTCCCTCCCGCTCGTGCCCGCTCTGTCCTTCGGTCCCGGCGCCTGTTGCTGCTGTCGCTGCTGTCGCTACTGCTGCAGCCGCTGCAGCTCCCCACCCCCCTCTTCCCGCCACCACCCTGGATCCTCTGCGGGCGTCTCGTCCCCGCACACAAGAAGTCGAGGTGGCAGACCGAAACCCCCGTCCAGACTACCCCATATACCCGGACGCCTCCGACCACCCAGCCACCCCGCAGACCATCGACCCTTCCTCCAGCACAAACTTCTCTGCCCCGACGCCCTCCATCACGGCGACCTCCTTCTCGACTCCCGCCCTCACGCCCACCGACACCGTCAACCTGTCACAAGCTCGAAACCCGCCGACTGAATCTCTCCATCCTCCTCCGGAACAATCCCAGCAGCAGCACCCGTCGGCCCTTGCCCGAGCCGGATCCCAGGTGCTTGGACGAAGACGCAGGCAGTCTTCGGATTACGAGGACGACGACCAGGATTCCGACCACCGCCGAGACTCGGACGCTGCTTCGGGCCCCTCTGCCCCCATAGGATCGGTATCAGAGCGGCGCTTTGGGAAGCGCAGACGACGCGACAGCATGCTGGCGGACGGTGATGGAACCTTAAACTCGAACGGCGCCTCCCGCAACGGCTCAAAGAGCCTAGCCAGGGGCGACGGGCACTCGAATGGCGCCCGCAAGGAGGTCGTCGGCGGCGGGGCGGCGTTGTCACAGAACGGGAAGGAGGTCGCCAGGTCGCCCCGCGGTGGCACGTATTTTGGTCATGATCGGGAGGAGGTCACGCGCATACTGATCCAGGCGCTTGAAGACATGGGCTATCACGATGCGGCCGAGAGCGTGGGCCGAGACAGCGGCTACAGTCTCGAGGGCCAAACCGTGGCTGAGTTCCGTTCTGCCGTGCTCCGGGGGTCGTGGTCCGAGGCCGAGGAGCTACTGTTTGGCGCCGCGACGGCTACATCGTCCGGCGGAAACGGCCAACCAACCCACCAAGGGAACGGCCTTGTCCTGGCGCCTGGCGCGGACAGGAACGTCATGCGGTTCTGGCTGAGGCAACAAAAGTTTCTGGAGCTCCTGGAGCAGCGGGAAACGGGACGCGCGCTAATGGTCCTGCGTAATGAGCTCACGCCGCTGTACCAGGACACTTCCAAGCTCCACTTTCTCTCCAGCCTTCTCATGTGCCAATCACCCGAGGACCTGAAGCTCAAAGCCGAGTGGGATGGCGCCCGTGGTCACTCGAGGGAGATTCTGCTCACCGAGCTTTCCCGTAAGACGATCCCCGTTCTCCGAGTCTCGGGGCACAAAATCCCAGATTTTCTCGTGTACATGCTGACCCGCTATCCTAGACTGCATCTCACCCGCCGTCATGCTGCCCGAACACCGCCTTGCGGTTTTGTTGCAGCAGGTAAAGGACGGTCAGATACTGAACTGTCTGTACCACACGACGGCCACCTCGCCCACGTTGTACTCGGACCACTATTGTGAGAAGTCTCGATTCCCGACCGAGGTGGTAAGGGAACTTGACCGGACGCCCGGCGAAATATGGCAACTCCGCTTCTCGCACGACGGGACACAGCTGGCGAGCTCAGGGTCTGACAGCTCCGTCGTTTTCTGGGACATCTCGACATTTGAGGTGCGACTCAAGCTGGAGGGTCACGACACTGGCGTGGGGGACTTCGCATGGAGCCCGGACGATACCATGATGGTTACATGTGGAAGGGACGACTTTGCCCGTATATGGGACACACAAGTGAGTGTCGGCGTCTATAATGATAATGGCCCCGTTTCGGCCAACCAGTCCACTAACGGAACCTGCCAGACCGGGTTACTTATCAAGACGCTACCCAAGTTCAGCGAACCAGTGAGCAGTTGTGTCTGGTCCGCCGACGGCCAAACGATGATAATCGGGTCCTTCGATAAGGAGCGGCCTCTTTGCCAATGGAACCTCGAGGGCGAATGCGTCTACACGTACACGCGCAAACACCGGACCGAAGACTTGGTCATGTCGATGGATGGACACTGGCTCGTGGCCAAGGCCCCAGAGCACAAGATCTACATATACAACATGCTAACTCGGGAGGCCGAGTACGAGTGGGAGTTCAAGGTCCAGCCGACGTCAATCAGCATCAGCCAGGACTCGCGGCTCCTGCTCGTGACCAACCGGGAGGGTGTGGTGCAGCTGTACGACCTGATATCCCGGGGCAGTCCTGTGCGGAGGTACACAGGATGCACCAGCGGCAATTACATCATTCGGAACGGCTTCGGCGGTGCCAATGAGAGCTTCGTGATTAGTGGGAGTGAAGGTACGCATGGTTGCATGGCTCGGCCCCTTTTCATCCACGAGCCATATCCTTGCAACGTTCAACACAACTAACTGCTCCTCTTGTCTCCCTCTCAGACGGAAAGCTGGCCATCTGGCACAAGGCGACGGGCCATCTAGTCTCCAAGCTGGAGGCTCACTTGCCACGCTGCAATGCTGTGTGTTGGAACCCAGCAGATCCATGCATGTTCGCCTCGGGCGGCGATGATGGGAAGATCAAGATGTGAGTCCTGCTCGAAAGCAAAGCAAACCTGCGCACCCAGACCTTGGCTGATTAGAATCGTTCCTACAGCTGGTCAAACTCGGACCACCGGTGCAGTATGCGCTACGTGCCCAAGCTAGCCGCTTCATCCAATGGTGCTTCCCGCGACCCTGCTTGACAGCATATCGGGGCGAACCTACCGGTTTAGGGTGTGCCCAGTGCGGTTGGTCGAGTGTGCATGACCCTCCAGACAGTGGGTAGCTGCAAATCGGATTACCTGGAAGAACAGGAACGTAATACTAGGCAAAACTAATGGGTGTTTCACCCACCATGCTTTCGCGGCACGCATCCGCACTTCTTTTGCCAGCAGATCTTTGAGCAAACCGTGCTGCAACCTGCGAGAGCAAAGGTCATGGCGCCACACCCCAAGCTATTGCTCCCACAGACAGGGATCTGTGAAGGCTATGGTTGTGGCCGCGCGCGTTCCTGAAGTGTACTTGTATAGGTACTGATTGGTCAGGGGAGAGATGGTCGGGGTCCAAGGAGCCGGTTAGTGGCTCTTTGAGAGCGAGGAGGGAGGGGGTTTTGGACTGTTTTGCTCGTCTTGCATGGTTTCTTGACAACTCCCTCCTACTACTCGACCACGCCGACTAGAAGTATCACGGCTGCAAAAGCCGAGGAAATCATGTGGCAAAAGCCACGCGCCTGTTATCGTGCAGTTTATAGATCAGTATACGTACCACCGAGGTGCCCACCCCACTTTTATCTAGCAACCAGTTTTTGGACTTTTGGTGGCATGCTGCGATGAATCACGGCGAAGCGAAGGGAATGTATGCAATATTCGGCTGCCTTGAGGATAATGGCTCACTGTTGTGTTCCGCCGCGTGTAAGATGACGAATATCCCTGAGGACGACGACGATGCGACAAGCTTTTAGGCAGCCTCCCTTCTCAGGGGGTGCGAGTGGATACTATTAGTTGCAGCCACCGCCACACCTTGAATGTGGCTCATGCCAACTGTCTTTGAACGGCTTGGACCAAGCTGGTGTTGGACCGCCGTGTGTACGTAAGGCAGATGCATCACGTCCCGCCACGTTGGAATCGCTACAGTCGTGTGTTCTGCCAGAAAAAAAGCCCGGGCAAAAAAATTGAATTTGGCACGAATATCGGCCGCCAGGCATCCCACAGCTGCCCCCCAAATTTCCGCAGCCGCGTCAGTTTTTGACGTGGGAGAGCTCCACGAGGAGAAGCGTCCAAGACTCAGGCCCAGCCCAGAGCCCAAGTGGACCGCCGGGAGCCGACCGCCCCTTGTCGCGACCCCTTGGCTTGCAGCCCAAAGACGACGCACGGCCACCGCCGCTTTCACCCACCGTCCGTCCACCTTGCCTTACCGTAGCTAACACCTGCCTCCCACCACCACCGAGATATACAGCATAACTAGCAGCAACTACCGGACGTCCAACCCGTCAAGCAAGAAGCCCAAACAGCAGACGCCCGCGGCCGTCAGACACCAACACACTAGGGAGGGACAGCCCGACTCGAAACCATGACGGCTCAACAGCCCTCGCTCAGCACGCCGGGAGGCATCTCGGATCCTGCCCTTATCACGTACGCCGCCGTCGCCCTAGCTCTCGAGCGCCCATCCCACAGAGGTGACCACAAGACTTGGAGCGGGCTGCCAGCTAACAGAATACCCACAGACTCGTCAACAAGCTGCAGGATGTCTTCGCGACCGTCGGTGTCACAAACCCCATCGACCTGCCGCAGATCGCCGTTGTGGGCAGCCAGTCGAGCGGAAAGAGTTCGGTGCTGGAGAATATTGTAGGGAGGGACTTGTGAGTTGCCGCCGCCGCCGCCGCCGCTGTTCCTGTCGACCCTGTCGACCATGCGCACGTGCTAACTTGCCGCCTACTTCCCCACCGCAGCCTGCCTCGAGGCTCCGGCATCGTGACGCGACGTCCGCTCGTGCTCCAGCTACACAACCGGCCAGCCGGCACCAACCAAGCAAATGGCGCCGAGGAGATGCCCACGGGGGCCGATAAGCATGCCAACCCGGACGAATGGGGCGAGTTCCTCCACATCCCGGGCCAGAAGTTCTACGACTTCAACAAGATCCGGGACGAGATCACGCGGGAGACGGAGGCCAAGGTCGGCCGCAACGCCGGAATCTCGCCCGCGCCCATCAACCTGCGCATATACTCGCCCAATGTCCTGACCCTGACCCTCGTCGATCTGCCCGGGCTCACCAAGGTGCCCGTCGGCGACCAGCCGAGGGACATCGAGAAGCAGATCCGGGACATGGTCAACAAGTACATCTCCAAGCCAAACGCCATCGTCCTGGCCGTGACCCCGGCCAACAGCGATCTCGCCAACTCGGACGGCCTGAAGCTCGCGCGCGAGGTGGACCCCGAGGGCCAGAGGACCATTGGCGTGCTGACCAAGGTCGACCTCATGGACGAGGGCACCGACGTGGTGGACATCCTGGCGGGCCGCATCATCCCGCTGCGGCTGGGGTACGTGCCCGTGGTGAACCGCGGCCAGCGCGACATCGACAACCGGAAGCCCATCGCGGCGGCGCTCGAGAACGAGAAGAACTTCTTCGACAACCACAAGGCGTACCGGAACAAGAGCTCGTACTGCGGCACGCCGTACCTGGCCCGCAAGCTCAACCTGATCCTAATGATGCACATCAAGCAGACGCTGCCCGACATCAAGGCGCGCATCTCCAGCTCGTTGCAAAAATACACGGCCGAGCTCGAGAGCCTGGGCCCGTCCATTCTGGGCGACAGTACCAACATCATCCTGAACGTCATCAACGAGTTCACCAAGGAGTGGCACGGCGTGCTGGACGGCAACAACAACGAGATCTCGGGCGTCGAGCTGTCGGGCGGTGCCAGGATCAGCTTTGTGTTCCACGAGCTGTACTCCAACGGCGTCAAGGCCATCGACCCCTTTGACGTGGTCAAGGACCAGGAGATCCGGACGTTTATCTACAACTCGTCGGGCCCGTCGCCCGCCCTGTTTGTGGGCACCCAGGCCTTCGAGACGATTGTGAAGAAGCAGATCACGCGCCTGGAGGAGCCCGGCCTCAAGTGCATATCCCTCGTGTACGACGAGCTGGTGCGCATCCTGTCGCAGCTGCTCGCCAAGGCGCTCTACAGGCGCTACCCGGGACTCAAGGAGAAGTTCCACCAGGTTGTGGTCGCCTTCTTCAAGACGGCCATGGAGCCGACGGTCAAGCTGGTCAAGGACCTGGTGGCCATGGAGGTCTGCTACATCAACACGGGCCACCCCGACTTCCTGAACGGCCACCGCGCCATGGCCATCGTGACGGAGCGGCTCAACCCCAAGCCCGTGACGCAAGTCGACCCCAAGACGGGCAAGCCCATCGCGGGCACGCCCGCGCGGGCGGCCAGCCCGGGCGTCCCCGACGCCAACCTGGAGGGCAACAGCGGCTTCTTTGGCAGCTTCTTTGCCGCCAAGAACAAGAAGAAGGCGGCCGCCATGGAGCCGCCACCGGCGTCGCTCAAGGCGTCGGGCACGCTGTCTGACCGCGAGGTCATGGAGGTCGAAGTTATCAGTATGTCCATGTCCCGTCGAGTTGGAGTATCCTTGTTCTCGTTTGAAAGTCTCGTCTAACCGCCAACAGAACTCCTTATTTCGTCTTATTTCAACATTGTGAAGCGGACCATGATTGACATGGTCCCCAAGGCCATTATGCTTAACCTTGTCCAGTAAGTCGCCCCTCTGGTTCTCCCCCAAAAGGCCACCCTGGACGTACGTGACTAAGCCCATCCTATGCAGGTTTACCCGCGATCATATGCACGGAGAATTGCTCTCCAACATGTACAAGAACGAGCAGGCGGACGAACTTCTTAAGGAGAGCGACTACACGGTCCGCAGGAGGAAAGAATGCCAACAGATGGTCGAGTCGCTCTCGCGGGCGCAGGAGATTGTGGGTCAGGTGCAGTAGGGCTGAAAGTGTGGACGGGAGGAGGATTGTCTAGAAGGGGGAGCACCGAACCCTGCTCCTTCTGTTTCTTTTTCTCTTCTCATTTTTCTCCGCCCTTGCCTTTTAATGTGCATGTTTCATCCGACTTAGAACTAGCCTCCTCATTCACGCATCCTTGTCCTCTTACTCGGGCTTCTTTTCCACCCTTTCTTTATGATTCCATGTCTCGGCTTGTGGGGTTTCTTTGATACCAATTTCCAACGCGGACGCCAGGACAGGACAGGACAGGAAAGGACTGTTTTCGGTTTTTTTTTTTTCCATAGGCCGCCATTTCGCCTTGCCGGCTTTGTGGTTATTGAGAATGTGACCATGTCTTTGGGAAGCTACTATGCATTGAATCGAGACTGGACGCCATTCGCGTTCCTGTCGGCCCTGTTGAGGGGTTCCAAAGGCATCACAAGGAGGCAGGGAGGGTATCGCCAACGGGGCAGCATATGGCCTTCCCCCACTCCCCCCTCGCCGTCTACGATAGATGCCGGGGAGTGGCAAGACATCTCCATGTGCCACCGGCACCGGTTACGTGTGTCGGGCGCGGTGTGATAGCAACACGGGTCGGCGGCCTTGCCGGGTCGATTCCCAACTGGCCACCCTCTTGAACGAGGTGGGCTCGGGTTCCCAGCGAGCGGGGGTTGCTTCGCGGCCGAGTTGTCCTCCCCC
>NW_008804546.1:409446-507011 GCF_000145635.1 Gaeumannomyces tritici R3-111a-1
TCGTCCGTCCCCCCCCCCCCCCCCCCCGCAGTTCGGCCGGGCTGGAGTGTGTGTATGTGTGCGCGTTTGTGCGTGTGTGTGTTCCTAGCATGCGGCATGCCTGGACCCCTCCTCTGTGGCGCAACGCCTGCAAGCCAATGTCACACATCTCGGCTTGCCGAATGTGTGTGTGTGTGCGATACATCACTGGCGATCCACACCACCCTGCTCTCCGGAAGAAGCCGGTGCCAGTGGGGCCAGACAGTCAGTCCCCAGCGTGGGCCGGCAGAGCGATATCACCGATCACGACTTTCTCCCTAGATGTGTGTTCACGCGCAATGCCAGCGATGTTACGGAGCAAGCGCACCACCTGTATAACTCGGGGCCGCCGGGGGGGGCAACTCCTCCGGTGTGACTGCTCGGCCTAGGCCATCGATATCACAGAGCTCAGCTTGGGTTTACCGGTCTGCCGGCAAGACTTGCCCCTCTTGATATAAAAAAAAAATAAAAAAAATAAAAAGGAAAGGAAGAAGCGCAGAGAGCGGATCGACACGGCGGATGGGGCTTCCGGAGGCATCCGGTTGGATGGATGCCGACGCCGACATGCATACCGCCGCGGGAAACCCCCCTCTCTTCCTGGGCAATATCCATTCCTTCTGCTTTTTCTTTTCTTTTTTGTCAGGGCGGAAGACGCCCGCGACAGTGGCGGCAACGGGTGAGAAAACAGTTCTGTATCTTTGCTTCTTTCCAAACTCCCCCGCCATGTCGCCCTGCACCACATGATATGGACGAAATCGGGCGAGGGGGGGTGCATGTGCTCCGAAGACAGCCCCTGCGAGCGATAATTGTGATAGATGTCCCTTCTGTGAAGGTGATGATGAGGGGGCATCGTTTGGCTGTAAGTGGTGGACGAGATGGGGGGCCAACCCGTATAGTACATGGACGTTTCCCTCCTCCTCCTCAGCAGTAGTAGTATAGCCAAGCCCGGCCTGCAGGGCCTATGTCTTTTTCATGCACGACGAAAAGGCCCGGGCGGCCAATTACTGGCGGCTGAAAGTGCTCTTCGCAGGGTCATACGGTAACCGTATTGGTGTCATTGGTGCGCTCGACTGCGACGAAATGGCGGTAAAGGATGGCTGCTCGCAGAGGACCGCAATCTAGAACCGGAATCCAGGATCTAGGTAGGCAAGGGAGGCAAGTAGGGGAGGCTCCCGCGTGCCCCCGTCAGCTTTCAGCTTTTTAGACTTCTCGGCAGGTCTAAGGCAGCATGTCGGCCGCATGGAGGTGGCTGACCCTTTTTTTTTTGCCCCGCACGCACTTTTCAGCTTGCCTCCGTCGCCCGACGCCCGGCAGCCTTGCGCGTGTGTGCATGTGTTTCTTGGCCCCCCGGCATGCCGAACAGGGGGGGCTGGGTCTGGACCGACACTTTGGGTGGGGCAGTAGTCCGGACCGCCCCGGACGGCATAGCTTGACTGCCAGACTAAGCCATGGTAGACGACAGGTAGGAAAGGCATGTGTGTACACATCTCGGACTTGCCATTCACTAGCCCAGGCCCCCTCCACGGTCGGTGGATGGCTGGTTGGGTGGCTGGCTGGTCCGAGGATGGCGGTGGTGGTGGTGGTGGTGCAGCTAAGTGCGTAGGGCCATTAAGTGCGTAGGGTGTGTGGTGCAGATATCGGCATGATACTACCTGGCGGTGCAGCCGGTGCAGCTCGCCACAACGCCCGCCAAGCGTGAGAATGTGCTCGATTGGGCAATCCTAGTAAGCCGGCAGACCCTACCCAGAAGCTCCGATTGGACCCTAGACATCTGCGTGCTTATGTCCTATATCGCTTCCGACCTAGGCAGGCTGGTGCTATCTGTTTGTTTGCTGTAACCGAGAAGAAGCAACGATCAAATCTTTCTTGGCCGTTCTCCAAAGTGCAGATGTCCATATGTATCCCCTTCGTCCGCGTATAAAAAGGAGGCTGGATGCCGTCTCCTCCGCCTCCATCGACACAGCCATCCATCCCCATCCTCAAACACTCCCCTCCCCTCTCCCCTTCCACACAGAGGCCTTTGATCAGGCCTCGATTCACTTTATATACTCACTTCTTCCCCGTCCGCCCTTTGAAACCTCAGCAAGATGGAGACCTGCCCCGTGATCCTCACGCCCGGCATGTGCATCGGCGGCGCCGGGCTCGCGCCCGTCGTGGTGCCCAACAAGGCGCTCGACGCCAAGGACGAGGGCGAGTGGCCGTCCGACGTCAACAAGGTCCCCATCCCATTCTTCGACTCGGGCGTCTTCATCACGGAGCTCATCAACCAGAAGATGCTGCCCAAGAAGCTCAGCGACGTCCTGACCGACGACGAGAAGACGGCCAGCCGCAGCAACCCCGAGTCCATGCTGGGCAGGGCCCACGAGGAGAGGAACGCCATCAAGAACAATATCAGCCAGGGCTCGTACCGCGGCACCCAGTTGGCGCTGACCAAGGCGTACAACCTCATCGAGACGAAGTGAGTGTTCAACCCCATTTTTTTTATCTGTGATTCGGCTGAGCTGACCCGTGGCCGTCTGTCATAGATACACCTCGTTCATGGACACGGCCAACTTTGAGCCCACTGTGCCCTCGCCGTTGACCTTGGAACAGAAGCGTCAGTTCTTCAAGTTCACAATGCCGGCAGACGAGCCCAGCACGACCGGAAACCATGCGGTCGATGATGCGTGAGCAGTACCCAGTCTTCTACAACACACAAGAGCCACCCAACCGTTTCCCTCCCACTCGAGCACAGGCTGACATTCCCATCCACGCTGCCACCCTCCCTCAGGGACAACTACCCTCCCCACCTCAACCTCGGCGCACAGCAGGCGCTGGCCCCGGGCCAGCCGGGCGCCCCGGCCACCAACTTCGGGCTGAGCATGGCCCCCGGCGACATCTTCAACAAGATGCGCCTGGCCCAGCTCAGCACGCTCCTGCCCTCCATCATGCCCGGCGGCTTCGTCGAGAACGCGGAGCAGAAGCTCGGCCAGGGCCTGGCCTACCTCAAGTTCGGCGGCATGGGCACGCCCGACGGCGGCAAGACGATAGCCGAGGTCGAGGACTACAACAACCGGGAGCACAGCAAGCTCTGGTACCAGAAGGACATTTTCGACCTCGCCAACATTGGAAACCTCCCCACCAAGGACTGGTTTTCCGACTCCCGCTTCGCCCAGCAGTTCTTCACGGGCGGCGACCCGTCCACCATCACCAAGGCCGGCGAGTGGACGCAGATCTTCATCGACGCGGCCACGGACCCCGCCGACGCGGCCATGAAGGCCAAGATCCAGGCGCGCGCCGGCTCGCTGTACGTGCAGGACTACAGCTACTTCCGCCGCATCGCCGGCTACGGGCCCAAGGACGAGATGTCGGCCCAGCCCAAGCTGGGCGGCGAGACGCGCAACAAGCGCTGGAGCGTCTCGTCCGTGTGCCTGCTCAACCTGGCCGACAACGGGAGGCTGGAGCCGCTCGCCATCATCATCGACTGGCTCGGCAGCGCCGCCGACTCGGTCTTCATCTACAACAAGGAGCTGAGCCTCACCAAGCAGAAGGAGGACTGGCCCTGGCGTTATGGTAAGCAGACTGACTTGTCCGTGCGACTTTCAGGGGAGGGGCTAGGTGCATACTTCACTTGCTACATATACATACTTACCAGCTATCTCCTCCGATACAGCCAAAACCTGCGTCATGTCGAGCGACTGGATCCGCCACAACATCACCGTCCACCTGTGCCGCACCCATCTGGTCGAGGAGAGCGTCATCGTGGCCGCCAACCGCACCATCCCGCAGGACCACGACGTGTACCAGCTGCTGTACCCGCACTGGCAAAAGACGCTGTCCCTCAACGCCGCCGCCCGCACCAGCCTCGTCCCCCTGGTCGTCGCCCCGCTGCTGGGCATGGCGCCCAACCACGTGTACAAGTACCTCATGAGTGAGTACCGCAGCTACGACTTCCAGGGCTCCTACATACCCCGCGACCTCGCCGCCCGCGGCTTCCCGGTCGACAGGCTCAACGACAAAAAGTACCACAACTACGCCTGGGCCCGCTGCATCCACAGCATGTGGTTCAAGCTCCGCGCCTTCGTCGCCGACATGCTGGCCCTCAAGTACCCCGGGCCGGACGCCGACGCGCAGGTGCTGGCGGACAAGCCCGTGCAGGACTGGTCGAGCGAGATGCGCAGCCCCACGGCGGCCGACGGCTCGGGCGCCAGCATCTCGAGCTTCCCCGAGCTCAAGACGTTCGACGCCCTCGTCGACGCCGTCACCATGTGCATCCACATCGCGTCGCCGCAGCACACGTCGGTCAACTACCTGCAGAACTACTACCAGGCCTTTGTCGTCAACAAGCCGCCCGCCCTGTTCGCCGCCCCTCCCACGACCCGGGAGCAGCTGGCCCGGTACGGCGAGCCGGAGCTGGTGGCGGCGCTGCCCATGAACCAGACGCACGACTGGCTCATGGCGTCGCACATCCCGTACCTGCTGTCGGCCAAGCCGGGCGACAAGGAGTCGCTCATCATCTACGCGGCCTCAAAGTACCACGTCTACAAGCTCAAGGACGGCGCCAAAGACAAGGCCATCGCCGACGCCGCCGCGAGGTTCTACACGTCCCTGGCCGAGAGCGAGCAGGAGTTCAGGGGCTACGGGCAGGACACGGACGACAACGACACCATCGTCTACGACGTCCTGAGCCCGAGCTGGAACGCCGTCAGCATCCTGATCTAGTGGGGGTGCTGGGCCGTGGGCGGAGGGGAATTATGTCGTCGTCCACTGCAAGGTTCCACTCCTATGATTTGTATTTTATTTTCGACATTTTTAGCGATTATCATTATTATCACCTATTTTACTAACAGTGCCACTCATTCTCTCGATGGGGAATTTCATCAAGTCCTGCTTCCTGTTCAAATATGTAAACTTTTGTCTGGATTCCATCCACTGCCACGGCCAGAAGCGATATAAGCCTCAACATTAACCCAAGTATTATTAGGACCTTGATACTCATGTTAGTAGCTTCAGAGGACACCTGCAAAGTGGTAAACAACCATCGTTTTTAATAGGAGGAATACTTGGTAGTTGACCTGATCAGTACACGGCCTGCCGTGGGAGCACTGGATCCAGGATCCGGCACCACCCCGGGCCCGTAGAAACGGCTTCACCTCGACGATAGCGGCGGTGTGCTGGGAGAATGTCTTGAAGTAGTCGTCGTTCCTCGATTGACAGATGGTGATGGGATTCTGCTCGTCGGCCCAGTCCATGGGAACAGGCCCACCCCGATGCAGCGACCAGTTCTCTTTGGCCTTGGGGTGGTGAACGACGAGGGCCTTGAGGTACGAGATCGTTCTATTTATCCAAAAGCGAGCACCCCCCATAAAATCTAGTACCAAATTTAGGTAAGAGATCTCCCATCAGCGTTCGCCGAACTGCGGATGTGATAAGGCCGCCGTTCTTGCCGTGGGCCCGGGGTGGTGGCCAGTCTGCCAGGCCCGTCGACATGCTCGGCGTCTTCGGGCGTCTCGACGGCAGGTCCCCCGGGGGGGCAGGCCGTCATCGTCGTCGCTCACTCGCGCGGCCGGGAGACCTGCGGCGGAGCAGCCAGAGCGCGACCTCGCCCCTGCCCCTGCGCACCGCGCGGACCCAGAGCGGGTGGTCCTCCCCCGGCAGGAGGCGGTCCATGTCGGCGCCGTGCGAGAGGAGCGCCTCCAAGCACGCCGTGGAGCCGCGCGCGTGAGCGTACGCGAGCAAGGTGTGCGGTTGAACGCGTCGGCCTTGTCCGGGTCCGCCCCGGCGTCTAGTAGCATTGTGGCCACGTCGGGCCGGCCGAACTCGCAGGTGACCGCCAGGGGCGTGCCGCTATATGGCGTGTCGGCCGTGTTGATCTCGTCGACGTTGGCAGCCGCGATTCTGCTGCACAGTGCCTCTAGTGCATCCACCCTCACCGCCTTACACAAGGACTTGCTGGTGCCGTCTCGCACCGTGTTCTTGTAGATGCTTGACGCCTTGAGGGACTCGGCTGTCTCGCCTCCTCCATTACTGGCAGCGATATCCAGCGGCGTCAGCCCTTGCGAGTCTCGGATATCGCATCGAGCCCCGGCCGCGATCAGTATCCGCGCCCCCGTCGCGTCGGAGGATTTGCAGGCGTCATGAAGGGCCGTCTCTCCATGCTCGCCTTGACAGTCGATGTCGATATCGCGACTTGACAAGAGAACCTCGAGTGCAGCCCAGGCGTTGTTGGCCGAGGCTGAATGTAGGACGGTCCTTCCGAGACAGTCGCGCCGATGTATGCCGGCACCGCGGCTGATCAGAAGACAGACAACACCCGCATAGTCCCTGCTGGCAGCGCACATGAGGGCTTTGCCTTGTTGATAACCCAAGTGATAGATATCAGCACCCTTGTCTATGAGCCTCCCAACTCCCTCGACAAACCCAGCGTCGGCAGCGAGGATCAGTGGAGTCCGGGCGCGAAATAGATCGATAGTGCCTAGTGCAATGTCCTCTCTGGACACCAGGCTGTCAAAGGTCTCGACATCCTTCTCGAGAATGGCGTGGCGCAGCGCGGTGAAGCCATCATAGGGGTCCACTAGGTTGACGTCGATGTCGGGCCTGGCCAGCATCTTCTGCACAACGGACTTGTTGGACCCGCGGACCGCGAACGAAAGAGCCGGGATTGTGCCGCATGGCGTGGCGTTGATGCCCACGCCGGGCAGCTGCAGCAAGCGCTCGACGATTTCACCTTGCTGCCACTTCAGAGCTCGGGCCAGTGCCGTCCAGCCACGCTTACAGACCGCGCTCGCATCCGCGCCGGCTGATAGGAGATACTCTGCTGTGGCCGCGCTGTTCGCGCGAAACTCTGGCGGCGAGTCCAGAGCGCACATGAGGGGCGTCCTTCCAAGTCGGTCCTGGGAATCCATGGGCTCGCCTTTTGCTAGCAGCTGCGAGATGACCTCTGTAAAGCTTAGGTGTGCTGTGACATGCGAGGCGGTGCCATCGTCCTGTAGCTCCCAGGTCTGGTTGAGATAGAGCAAGCCCTGGGAGAGAAGCCTTCGCGCATCCGAGAGCAGAAATGCCGCTGCTCGCATGTCTGCGTCCCCGTGCGGGCTTCGCTGAACATGGACCGCCATGAATGCGGTTGCGTATTTGAGGAAAGGATACTCGAGGCATAACTCTCGGTATCTAAGGCTGCCCTCTGACCACGGGGCTCCCAGCAGCCTCCGCCCTCTGCCTTGGATGCAGCTCATTTGGAGGTAGTGTAGGCAAGCGTGCGCGATCATTGTGTCGCCGTCGGGGAAGAGCACATGCCTCCTCTGTGAGAGGAAGCCATCTGTCGTCGGATGGATCACGCGCACGAGGTTCTCGTCGTCAACAAAGAGCAGCCACCACTCCAAGAGGTGATTCGTCGAACGGACAAGATGCAATCGGGGTCGACCGAATCGGCCCCATCCTGTGCCGCCATGGCGTGCTCCAGCTCCACTGACAGCCAGAGGGCGCGCCGCCCAGGCTACCCAGTGCAGAAGCCTCCTGACTGCCTTCCACCTCTTCTCGCCGAGGGACTGCTGCAGACGATGCAGCGCTTCTTCGTATGTCTTATCTAGACTGCCTGATAGTCCATCTCTTGTCTTTTTCAGCTCGCCAAGGGTAAGACATTCGGATAGAAGGCCGACGCCCCTGGCCTGCAGCGCCTGCCTGAGGAAGCACCCCATGATGTTCAGCGGCGTCTGGGACTCGGCGCTATCGAAGCTGCAAAAGGCGATCGTGGCCGCCGCGTTCTGTCCCTTGTGTCGCTCGGCCATGTGGGCATACGCCGAAGCGGCCAGGACCGGCTTCTCGGCTCCGGGAGCCCCACGGCACCACAGGGTCCGGGTGACGCCCTCGTGCCAGGCCCCGAACTTGTCGGAGCCGAAAACCCAGCTGTACGGGTCCGCGCTCCCCAGAACCTCCTTCTGCTTCTGACGAGGGGTCAGCGGAGACAGTCAGGTCAGTGCGGCCTTGACCTGGTCCGGCCCCAGCATGCTTTTAACCTCCTGGACGTGGACCCTGATCTCGTGGCCCATCTGGGTGCTGGACACAGACATGATCAGGTGATTGTCGACTTGAGCCGGGCAAGACTCTCAACGCGCTGTTGTATCTCTTGCTTATCGAGCTGATGGCGGATCGGGGCTGTGACCCTGGCCATGTGACCCAAGGGAGGTGCCAGAGCCTTTTCCAGCTTCTCAAGCTCATCCCGGATCTGGCAAAAGATGCCACCGGGCGTGCCGAGGGGGCGGAGGGTTTCCATCCACTTCTGGTCCGGGCTATCAGGCGGCAGAAGCTCCGAGTTGACCTTCTCGAGCTGCTGCAAAGTGCGCCACAGGTCCTCAACCTCCTCGAGGAGCTTTTTTTCCGCGCACTATTTTCCTGCTCGAGACCTTTTAGCGCGGCGGCCAGCTTCCCAGCCATGGAAACAATGGATAGAACGGTTGCCACAAGGCCAACTGCTGATGCCGGATCCATGCTGTGCTTGTATCTGGCGGTCACTTTCGCTGCCTCAACAACAAAGGAAGCGTCTCCATCGAGATGAATGTGTGGAAGGAACTCGAAGATAATGAGCTGATAAAAGAGAAAGAAAAGGTGCGCATACATGCAAAGCGGGCGCACGAGTGCAACCTGGGCTGCTTCCCCAGCCCCGGAAAGTGCAGAAAACTAGCCCCGAAATATCACATTCAACGCCCCGTTAAGGTCACACGGCATAACTGTGCATTTTTTGTTCCTACCCTATTAGCAGGAGAGCCCGCGCCGCGGGCCAAGTTCATACAACGGCGAAGATTAGTGGCCAGACTGTAGCAGTAGGGTGGCCGGCGGAGCAGTTGCATCGCGGTCGTAATGGATGGGTACGGGGATTACTAGGGCCAATCGTCCAGGACGCCCGTTTTCCTTCCCGGCCGCCACGCTCCGGATCGTAGTTGAACAACACCTGGAGCCTCCCACATCATCCCCATAAAGCTCCTCTTCCACGAGGAGGTTTGACAGATTCTGGATACTGCCACTGACCTTCTGCCAGCTTTGATCGGCTGGCCCGCTCTCCATTGTCGAAACAGGCCTCATCAGGTGCCCTTTCATTTCTGGCGTGCGTCCGTGGGCAGTTGCATGACGACGATTCTGAACGGCCTATCGAATGGTTGAAAGATGGCTTGAATCTATCCTTGGATATTCGGGGACGGCAGACAAATGTCCTGCACTTCTCCCGACTTGGGGTCCATGGCTTGCGGCAGTGACCCGTCAACCAGATGCTCGCTGGGGCTACGGAGAACCAAGGTGGTGTTTCGACCTGAACGGCGCTTGACCCCAGGGGGTTTTCTGGAAATGAGGGAGGCGCTTGTCGCTCAAGAGCCGTCGTCTCCTGGCTTGGCTTGCTGTTTGCTTGAGGTCGGCACTTGGGTGGGTTATGCTCAGGTTATGGTGCTTCCAACAGGGGTCTACCCAGCTCGAGATTGAGAGAAGAGCGAGGAGGTATTTATACAAAAGTTTGAGGGTTGGGAAGGGAATCCAATTTGTCGTAAACACCACTGCAAAAAGACACCAATTGAAAAGAAAAGAAATTCACAGTGATCAATTATCATCATCACTGTCAAGATGTCACCAAGTCGCGTCTAGTCTTTCCCCACCTTCTCACTCGCTAGGCCGTCCGGCATACCATACCGCAAACTTCAAGCACTAGGGCATGGAGGGCTGTCATGGTTCCAGAGATAGATTCACCATCACAGCCAAAACACAGCACACCTGACAAGGGTCTCGTCCATCGGTAGTGGGTGACATCCTCTGCAACCGAGTTCTTGAATACGATCCTCGTGTCCTATCATGAGACGGCAGCCGACGCGCTCGCATCGCTGGCCGGCTTCGCAGTCTTCTTTTTCTTTTTTGGCTTGTCAACAGATGCCCCCTCTCCGACGACACCCTCGTCAATGGATGCTACCGCCTTCTTCTTTTTCTTTTTGGCTTTCACAACCTCCATGGCGCCTCCTGATGTTGCACCCTCGCCCTCTTGCTCCTCAACATCGGCAACCGATGTCTTTTTCTTCAGTGAGGGTGCCGCCTTCTTCTTTTTCTTCTTGACGACAGCAACACCCTCGGCCGGTATTCCCTGTGCGACTTGTATCCGCTCGTTGGCCCGCTGCATTTCTAGCCGCAGTCGTTCCACCTCCTTCATTGCCGCCGCCATCTCCGCGTCCTCTCGCTTCTGCTTCTCTGGGTCTGGAGCCGCATCAGCCGCCGGCGCGTCTAGACTAAGTCCGCCAATGTGGCTAGAGTCCACCTGGAGAAGCGAGTGTTTTGCCCCTCGTTTGCCCTTGGCCAGGTGATGGCGCACCACGCCCCCATCAGAGTTGTACGTCTCTGAGTCGTAGTTATGCGCCGGCGTCGAGACTCCGCTACTGCCTGCGAGCGTCTCATCAGCGGCGACCGTCACTCTTGGCCGTAACTGCTTGGATTTTGCTCTTGACGCTGCTGCTGCTGCCGAAGCCTCTCCACTGAGACCCTTGTCCAGCTTGGAGAGATCCAGCTGCATGATTGGGATCGAGTCGATGTCTAGGCCAGGGCCGTTCTCGTTCTGGAGGATGTTGTGGATTGGCGTTGATGTCCCATGCGACCTGCTCCCGGCAATGTAAAAAGGGTCATCTTTGTTCCGCTCAAGACGCTCAGCCCTCCGGCGCGCCAGGATATCGGCGTCCAGGTAGCTCTCCTCGCCTGCGTTCTGGTATGAGCTTGCAACCTCCTCGGATGCGTCTGCCAGCCTCTTGATGGCCGGCTCCGATGATGAGATGCTGGTCGGTGCAGGTCTTTGGTTGTAGTAGATATCGAATTTGCTATCCTCATCAACCGGGATGTTGAGAGTGTTTGTCTCGGCTAGTAGCCGCTCCAGGTTTGGATTAATGGGCTGGCCGAGATCGAGGCCATCCGGCAGGGGCACGTTTATCTGGACGCCAGCGGCTACAGAGTTGAGCTCCCATCCAGTGAAGAGAGACGGGATTGCTTGTGTGAGAAGCAGCGGCGCGTCCTGGTAGACCTCGTCTGTTGACGCCTCTTGGCCTGACACGGCTTCTGCTGTGAGCTTCAGAAGCTCGGTGAATTGCACGGATCGTTCTTGTACCTCAAGATTAGGGTGTAGAGGAAAGGGCTCTAGGACGTGCAGAAGCCGTGTCATGGTGAGTGAGATCTTGGCCTTGCGCTCGGCTGTCCACTGCGCACCATCGTCACCGGCAACAAGGGCGAAGATCTTGATGACGGCCTGCATCAATGAGACCAGAATCTCGGGATGCGATGTGCGCGCCAGGAGCTGCAGGATACAGCCGAGTGTAACTTCTGGCGACGCAAGGAACGATGAGTACTCGCCAAGAACCCAAGACACCGGGCCGAGAACTCTGGAAGTCACAGCGTGTGTCGACTGGGACTCGGAGCTGAGATGCGAGACTACCGAGTCCGCCGCTCGCACGACCGAGGGCCTCATGGCTCTGACCTTGACGGCGACGTTTCGCAGTTCATCGCCTATCCTCTCTGACACGTCGGACGATCCAGGTCTCGCCATCGATGCAAGGGCATCGACATCGTCGCCCCTGAGCCTGGGAACGGGAGCCATGCGGACTAGCTGTGTGAGGATGTCGATATACCACTCAAAGTCGATCAGGTTGCTATAGTTGTTCTGCGAGCACATGGCAAGGATCCGCCGGATCACGTCGACTCGGTAGTCCTCGGGCAGCGGCGGTGCCTGGTCAGGGGCGTTGATAGGCGTCCGTACCCGTGGGGTTGATCCATCATCGTCCGATTCGACATACTCAGCAGGGACTTGCTGGCCCCTAGGCTCGGACGAGACCTTGAGCTGTCTCATCAGGCGGCTGACGATAGAAACCAGGTTATCGCTGCTAACCATACCCTGGACCAGGTCCAGGGCCTTGATGCGGATAGTAATGTCGGGGCTGTCTATGCACTCGAGAATTACGTCTTCCTGTTCCGCGACTAGGAAGGGGTGCGTTGCGACGATCTTGTTGAAGGCCAAGAGGGCGACGTATTTCACTAAGGAAGCGTGGCGGGCGACTTAGCTCGTCTGGCCTTCACTTTTCGGGCAGGTGATGCCTGACTTACGGTTAGGATCTCCGTCAATCATGATCATGCCGCGTAGCCTAGAGACAATCAATGAAGCGATTTCCTCCCGACCAGATACATCGTCTGGGCTCCCGAGAATCCCGCCCTGGATGATACCGTTGATGCACTCGTACAGAAGTGACATTGCAGGGGTCGTTCGGATGATGTCGGTCAGGGGCGGGAGAAGTTTGCGGATGAGTCTCGGCTCCAGGGGTGTGAGGGTCGCGAACTAGCAGTGAAGTGCCAGCTATCAGCATTTGAAACCAGAGGAATAATTCCCATGTCCGAGGCGCGGCAACAGAGCAGTTTGTAGTACGCACCAGTTTGATAAGCTTTATTGCCATCCAGTTGTTGCCCCCATCCACGAGTAGCTCGAAAAGTCGGGGAGCTAGGGGCAAGAAATCATGGGGTCGTCTCCAGCCCAGTTCACAAACGACATTGACGATGGCAGCGGTTACACTCGCGTCCTCGTCCTTGTCCATAAGCCGTTCCTTGATCTTTGGCCATGCAGCCCTGAGGGTCTCGGGGTAGACGAGAGCGAGACGGTAGAGAGTTACGATGGTCTTTTTGCGGATCCCTGGGTTGGAGTGGCTCATGCGGGGCAATAGGTCCGTTAGAACTGATAATGCCAGGGATGAGGTGATGATGTGCGGTAGGGCCGAGATGGGCAGGGCAATGGTGGGCATGGCGGTGGCGGTCAGGTCCTTCTTGAGCAGGTTCGTTGCGAGCATCAGGACCTCAGTGTCGGGCCGGAAAGTCTGAACAGCGCCGAGGTAGCCGACGCGCTTCTGGTGGTACTTGGCCGACGACATGACTTCGAGGACATGAAACGAGGCCCACGACATATCGTGGCCCATCATCTCGAGGTATATGAGTTTGAGCAGCGCCGTGGCCTTGAGGTCCATGTCCTGGCTGCGCACCTCGGCGCGACATTCCTTGAGGCAATTCTGGATGTACTCGCGCTCATTGCCCTTGTGGTTGCGCATGCCTCGGATGAGGTCGTAAAGCGATTTTTCGAACCTAGAGGCAGACATGGTTAGCCGCGTTCCGCCAACAACCGCCCGCATCCGGGAGTAGGTATCTCGCATTACATGTTTGCGGTATCGCCAAAGCCGCAGCTATCGTAGGGGCCTCAGGGGCAGGCGGCTGGGGACCCGGAGGGGTCTTGATGGTGGTTCAGCGCAGATTCGTTCCCTCCACGGCGCAGGGCGCATGATGGGTGGCAGTCGATTTCTTGGTCCTCGACTAGCGAGCGAGGCTAAACGTGGGAGGAAGCTGCAGCATTATCTCCAGTCGGGAAGGCGGCGTCGCAAACGGAGAAGGCGACCCAGGAGCCCCGGGCAACGGCGGGTTTGCTTTTGCGGATGCGGACTGCTGGTGCCAGGCCCCGACTCCGTGCCTGATTGAACCCCACGTCACCGCCCGCACTGTGCGCGTCCTTGCGCTGAAGGCAATCTGGATACTGTATGGATGCTGCTCGGTGGTGGTCCGTGCGCTTCCCCCAGTAAACGACAATTCGAGCGCCGCAGGGGCTGATTGTGGCTGTCTGCCTAAAGAGAGAAGCTCCGTGTCCCTTCCGCACGCAAAGCAAACGTCATCTATTCCACCGGACCGATCCCGGCAGGGCATTGAGATCCACGAAATCCCCTCCGTACTTGCCTTGACCTCCTACATATCAGCAGCGGAAGCCATGGCGCCGTCACTTCTACATCCGCCCGGCGACCTGTCACCGGCCGAGGCGTACAGCCTGTACAAAAAAGCGCCTTCGGAGCTGCGCGACTCGCCAGAGTCCATCTCCGCCTCACCACTATTGTCGCTCCTCTCCGCGCCCGAGACACCCGAGCTATGGATCAAGTATGAGAACCTCCTGCAGCTATGTCTGCGAGCAGGAGATGATGTCGCGGCGCATCGGTTCTTAGAAAGGCTCGTCAAGCGCTTCGGCGACGACAACGAGCGCATGATGGCCTGGAAGGGTCTCATCAAGGAGGCGACCGCCAAGAATAATGGAGAGCTGGAGGCTGTTCTCAAGGAGTACGACTCCATACTTGCCGCCGAGCCCAACAATATCGTCAGTGTTGAAGCCCAACGTTTCGTCCATTTCTGCGCCTTCCCCTTATCGGTGACCAAACTCTGACCTGCAGACCCCCGCCATCCACACCCACGTTTAGCCTATTGCAAAGCGACGAATAGCCCTCCTGCGATCATTAGGCCGTGTCCCCGACGCAGTGTCTGGCCTTGTAGCCCTGCTAGACATGTCGCCGACTGATGCCGAAGCCTGGTCGGAGCTGTCCGACGTTTACCTGTCTCAAGGCTTGTACCCTCAGGCCATATATGCGCTGGAGGAGGTCTTGGTGCTCGTACCAAATGCGTGGAATGTCAGTGTCACACTATGCCATGTCTAGCCGGCCTGAGCCCTAGACCGACAGGATTTCGCAGGGTGGAAGACGAGACCTTGCACAAAGTGAGCTGGGCTGACCGTCTCATGCGACGCAGTTACACGCCCGGTTAGGCGAGGTATCATACATGGCTGCCACGGCCCAATCCGCAGCAAACGACACGACGCCCAAGCACCTGTCTGAGGCCACAAAGAGGTTCTGCCGCAGCATCGAACTCTGCGACGATTATCTGCGTGGATACTATGGGCTGAAGCTTGTAAGTCGTCACAAAACACACATGCGCCCCTGATACCGGCAAGGAAGCAGGGTATAAAAAGATACTGACCGCAGACATTGACCGTCTTCTGCAGGTAACTTCACGATTGTTGCAAGCGCCCATCGCGCACCGAGTCGGTGGCGATCAGGGCGATCTCAAGCTCCCAGATACGGCCACTCTGAAGCAGCTCGACGAGCTAGCCACCCAGAAGCTCGCAGAAATTGTCCGGCGGTACGCGGCAAGGGAGCCAAGCTGGCGCGGATACGACGAGGCGGAGATCAAGGCGGCCCGCGAGCTACTTGCGCTACACTCTCCCGAGGTTGCCAAGTAATTCCCGTCCATCAAGCACCCGCAACCCAAAAGCCAAGAGAAACAAAAAAAAAAAAACCAAATAAAAGACGGATCCTCGCTCCCGTCAAGGGCTTGCGAGGAGGATGCAAGGGGCATTCCCACCGAGCCGGCATGATACATGACCAAACAGTGGGGAGGGGTCGCAACCCCAGTGACAGCTGTTCCATGCCTGTCTAGATGGCATACTGCCGCCGGTTTATGTGAGTCACTTTACATCCGAGGGCGATCATGCTGTCGAAGCGCGCAATCGCCGGGCTCCCAAGTGTCGGCCCCAACGACCTTATTTTACCTACGACAGGATGAGAGGGCGGACGATGCAGGGTTGGGTCGGGTTGACTATCCCGGCGCTCCGTTTGATGTGGATACTGGGACAAAGCACTGGGACAAAGTACAGGTACATTGAGCGGGCAGAGGCAACCAGCCCGGCCAGGCCACCGGCTGTGGGTCATTGGGCATCGGGAGCTGCACGTGGCTCCACTTGGGCAAGATCGAGGGGATGGCTCGGGGGTCGGTCAGCAGTCAGCAGGCACAGGTGGGGAGAAGGCCAGGGCCGGCCGGGAGACGGCGCAGGTAGTATTGGCCAGGCGCCGCATCGGTGCTTCGCGGGCGGTGGAGCGACGGAAACAAAAAAAAAAAACATTCGAACAGAGGCTCTGTGTTCCCTACTACCCCGACCCGGCAGGCAGCGAAGGGCTGGCCAATCCGGAATCCCAGAGAATGTTCTGGTCGCCTTGTTGGGCAGAAAACAGATGATGCACTGCCCCTGATTGGGCTGCGAGACTCGCGTTTTTTTGGTCATGCAACCGCAGGCTGTGCCAGGACCCGCGGCGCTTTCATCCCGAGGTATTATTTCTTCCCGATAAGCAGCGGATGACGTACCTACTGTTCGCTCAGCTGGATGGTTCGCTCGCTGAACTGCAGGCCGTGGGTGCTCTGGGCGAGCAGACACCCAGCACTGGATGTAGGTGTTCTCATGATACCGAAGTACTTGGCAGCCCGGTAGATGAGAGGTCACATTACACACCGCAAGTGCCTTCCATGCTATGCTGTGTGTGCCTGCTGCAATATTTATTTGTGTGCCAGCTCCTTCGATCGACCACGTGTCCGGCAGCAATACAGACAGTGTGTATTAGTAGGGAGGCTTAAAGTCAACTGTGCTGCAAGCTCAAGGCTAACTCGCCCGGAGGCTGGCGGATTGAGCTCACTCATGGACCTCAATATGTCCATTGTGCCTGATTAGGCCGATTTACCGCTCAGGAACGGCGTCGATTGATTCCGACGTGACTGGACGTCGTCGATCCAACCCTTGATCCATTCCACCACTGCCAGGTGGTACCTACCTCTCGTTTCGTGGTAGCCTCAGCATCAGGTCCCGAAGCAAACCACAGCTCGGTGCTGAAGCCCACCTTGTGAGGGCGAGCCAATCCATCGCCAACCCGCCAAATTTCGACCAGCCACCCCGGCTGAGAGCACCAAACGCGCCATGCTACTAATGTGGCCTCGTACATAGGGGGCGGGCCCTCTTGACTGCAGTGGCCGGCGCAGCTGTCCAACTATAGTCTCCCTGCTGTGCAGTGCGCGATGCAACAGACGTGGACCTTGGACCGCGCCACAGCGGGCTGTGTGGGCAGCGGTTGAAGGCAAGTAGGAGAGAGGAGAGAAAAAACCATGGCCAATCCGCCTCGACCACCTGCCCACAGCCAACGTAACTCAACCAGGCGCTGCGAGCCCCAGGAGCCAACTGATCTAGTTCTTCCAATACTTCTCACATGCAGGCGGGCGGTTTGAGTGCAGTATTACGGTCTGCGCGTGTCCGCACCGCCAACAGCGATGTGTTGAGGCGTGGTGCATGCTGAGCTGCTGCTGGCTAGGTGCCTGCCTGCTTCACTCGGGCCCGCTGAATCGCTCAAAGGCACACTAAGATGCAAAGAGGACGCCTATCAGCTTGAATGGACCGAGAAAGATAAAGCAATGTCGACAAAACGGCGCAAGGCCAACCTACCGTACCCACGGAAAGTCTCTCCGATACGGTGCCCTAGCTGGGAATTGAAATGTGGCGTATTTCTTGACCGGTTTTGGAACAAATCGACCACAACATGAACCACAATCCCCCGTTTCGCCGCCATGGATGGGCTGGCCTCATCTGTCTGCAGGAGCCACACCGCGCGCCCAAGCAAACAGATTGCAAACAATACAGACACACACACCCGCACATGCCTTCCTTGGTACCCACATACACACTGCCAAGCCTAGGCCCGGTTGTCAAGCTGGCATTAAACACACATTCATTGATCGCGCGGGCTCGATATCAGGTCCCGATGATGGTTACCTCCGCTGGGACGCTGGGCTGCCCGAATGGGTAGGTAACTCATCCGCGCTGCGTGCCATTTGTCAGGTGGACACACACGGTCTAGGATGCCCGGCTCGCTCAGAATGTGGGCGGTCGTCGCTGGTGCGCCGTTTCTCCTCCATGATGGCGGCGAGGCAACTGGGAGCAGAACGAGAACCTGCGGCCGGGAGGAGGGGTCGCCAGCGTCGACGATAGGCCGGGCGATTTGGACGGGACCAATGCCCTCGCTCGCCATGCACCGCCCATGATGCCGACGTGCTTGCTTGCCCGCTCCCACACAGATCAGGTTCCCTGCCCTTCCGTGGCTGCCTGCAACCCTCCTTTCTGTTCCTCCACCTCTCCTACCCCTCCGCATGCACGGTGCTGGGGCCCATAAAACCCGCCATTATTATGTGCCAGGGCAATATTATTCTCGCGAAGGCGCCATCTCAAAGAGGCTAGCCACCCACCCGTGCTACACGTATTACGACCTAGGGCGGCATGCGGTTTACACCACAGTAACCACACACTGCTCAGAGTTTGCCACGGCACCTCCACCCTCCGCCCTCGCCCTCCATTCTCTGTTACCTCACCCAAGTCTTGTCCTCGGCCACTCTGAGGGAAGGAGCTGAACGGAAGAGCCCACTCGGGTTTGATTGTTTACGCCTGCATACCACTCCAATCTCCTTTCCTTGGTTGCCTCGTCCTGCTGTTGGCTCAGAGCTTCACAAAGAAGCATCGACAGCCAAATATTTTGACCGCTCCATTTTTCTGTTGTTTATTGTTTCCATCCCTGTGTCCGTATTTTGGCACCTGTCTACAAGCCACCGTCTTCGGGCTGAGAAAAAAAAAGCACTCTCGATTCCGTTGTTGGGCTCATTATTGTTTCAGTTCTGTCAGGACGTTCGTTCCAGGGTGCTTGTGAGCCGCCAGCTACTTGTACCGGTACACGTTCCTGTGCCACGGCTGCGAGGGCTTGTCCGAACCGCACACCGCAACTGTGCGCCGCCCACTTGACCTTACTTCCTTGTCCCTCTCGCTGTTTCCCCCTCCCACCCCCTTTCCACGCGCCCAACTAGCCGGTGCGAACCCACACCTGCCCGTCGCGCAATTTATTATTCTTGTTATTATTTTTCCTTTACCCTCTGCTAGGTTTCCCTGCGCCCCAGCAAAGCCGCCCGAGGAGGAAGATCTCTTGTTCTGGCCAAGAAAAATTAGTGGCCCTGGGCCGACCCAGACCCTCCCCATCCTGGCCCTCCGCCCTATTTTGGCTGGGCAAATATATATCAACATAGCCGGCAACGCTCCTCCGCTCGCTTCGCTCCCCGCTTTGCTTTTCTGTCCGCGAGGGGCAAACCGCCACTTCGCGACATCCGCAACAGCCACGGCCAACAACTGCTTCTGGTCACCATACCAGACTGTCTGTGACGCCTTGAAAGACATCACCCCGACCTTTTTGCGCAACCGCCCGGGTCACGCCCACGCTGTAAAGCGCGAACGAACGAATCAGTTGAGCACAAGAAGTCAAATTAGATCCGATCCATCGGTAAACAACAAGGAGCGACCGCAAGGCACACCCAGTGTGCTCACCTCGGCAATTCACGATTGGAGTCGGTCTGCCCACAAGACTCACTCTGCACCGAAATCGTCTCGCACCACGCTCGAATTAGCTGTCGAGATTCGCGCGGAGAAGACAGCCGGCGTTCTTCGCTTGCCCTGAGCAACCCTGGGCGACACCTCCCAACCCATCGGCAATCGACCCGCGACTTTTCAACGCTCTGAAGAGTACCCTCACTCCGACTTTCTGATCGCAGATCGTCGCGAGTGAAGGGTAGCCACTCCCATCGCAATCTACTCAAATGTCGTAAGTGTCTCACCGCCTCGGTCACATTTTTTTTTGCTTTGCAGCGGGCTAGAGAGATGGACTCGTTCAGCCCTAGGAGCCCCTCTTGATGGAATCAACTAACAGTGATTTAGTCATCGACAACGGACTACCGTCTCGATTCATTCCCAATCCCGTCAGCACCTCCACCCACACGGTCACGGTCACGGTCACGGGAGCTACGTAGGGAACTCTGAGGACGAGACAGAGAGCTATTCGACATCGAGCACCAGCGACGACCTGGTAGACGACGACGACGACGACGATAGGGACCTCGCACCCGACGACTCGGCCTCAAGCGCCGACTATCACTCTCACCCCGGCCCAACAAGGGAACACGTGCGCTATTCAACCCAGTCACGGTCCCGGTCCCAGTCGCAGTTCGGAAGGCAGCAGCAACCTTTGCAACCTTTGCAACCTTTGCAACCCGTACAAACCGTGCAGGCTGCCACGCCAATGAGTGACGAGGACGACTATGGCTTTGGCGGCGGCTATTCACGGGGCCCGCCTCAACACCAGAACTACTACGGTGGCCGAGGAGGCGGCGGAGGGTACCCCCAGAGCCACGCCGGCTACGCTCCCCAGGCGCACCAGGGGCACCAGGGGCACCAGGCGCATCAGGGGCAGGGATATGGCACCGCCGTGGCCCCTTACGGAGGCTACAACAATGGATATGGAGGGAATCCGTTCTCGCCGCATGGTGGGGCTCCCGCGAACAACTTCTACGAACAACAGCAGCCAGGCCACATGGTCCCCTACTCGCAGGGCTACGGCGGCTACGGTGTAGCCCCGCACAACAGCTTCCATCAGCCGCACATGCCGGGACATATGCAACAACCTTACATGTTCCACCCGCCGCCTCCCCCTACCGAAATCGCCACCAAGCCGCAAACCCCAGCGGCCCCGCCCCCTCCCCCTCCCCCAGCCGAACCCCCTAAGCCGGATCCGATGCTGGAAGCCCTGAAGAAACAGCTCGATGAGCTCAAGGCAGAGAAGGACAACCAAAAAGCTGCGGCCGAGCAAGCCGCCAAAGAGGCCAAAATACGACAGGAGGCCGAGGAGGCTTTCAGACGGCGCATGGAGGACATGAGGAAAGCGCAAGAAGAGGCTTCAAAAGCTATCGAAAAAGCCAAGGCTGAGGCGGAGCAGGCTGCCAAGGATCGGATTGAAGCGGAGCGCAAAGCCGAGGTCGAACGCCAAAGGTTACATGAGGAGACCATGAGGCGAGTGGAGCGCGAGGCCCGGGAGAAGGTGGAAAAGGAAAGGCGAGAGTTCGAGGAGCGACAAAGGTTGCATGCAGAGGCCATGGCGCGGGCGGAACGTGAGGCCAGGGCAAAGCTCGAGGCCGAAAGGGCGGCGCATGAGGAGCGGCAACGGGAGCACGCCGAGGCCATGGCGCGAGCTGAACGTGAGGCTAGGGCCAAGATGGAGGCAGAGAGGATAGCGCGTGAGGAGAAGGCCAGGCGGGAGGCCGAGGTGGCGGCGATTGCCGCAGCAAAGCTCAAGGCCGAGATCGAGGCGGCCGTGCGCGCCGAGGAGGAGGCCAAAGCAGCCAAGGCCAAAAAGGAGGCCGAAGAAGCCGCGGCCGCAGCAGCCAAACTCAAGGCTGAAATCGAGGCTGCTATCCGCGCCGAGGAGGCGGCCAAAGCAGAAAGGGCAAAGAAGGAGGCTCAGGAGGCCGAGTGGCGGAAGAAGCTCGAGGATGAGGCCAAGATCAGAGCCGAACTTGAGGCTCGCCAGAGGCTCGAGGCCGAGAAGGAGGCTGCTGCCAAGGCTGTCGTTGCCGCGGCGGAGGCGAAGGCGGTAGAGGATGCCCTCAAGAAGAAGTATCAGGAGGAGGGTGCGGCCAAGGCAGAGGCGGCAGCGGCCAAGGCTGCAAAGGAAGCCGAGGAGGCGGAAAAAGAGAAGTTGCCCATCAAGTTTAAGGATGCTGTTGGGCGCAAGTTCAGTTTCCCCTTCCATCTTTGCCAGACGTGGCAGGTAAGTCAACTCACCGGCGCTACGATGCCCCTTATCCCCATGGAGCCGCTCGGCCCACTAACCAGTGCTTTCTTGTACCAGGGCATGGAAGAGCTCATCAAGCAGGCCTTCCTCCACGTTGAAGTGCTCGGACCCTTGGTGCAGCAAGGCCACTTCGACCTCATCGGCCCCGATGGCGAGATCATCCTGCCAGCTGTGTGGGACAAGGTTATCCAGCCCGACTCGACCATCACTATGCATATGTGGCCCATGGACCGACGACCGAGCCAGCCGCCGGGGTCTCCGCCCGGCATGCCCCCACGCCCGCATGGACACCACGCTCACCCAGGCATGAGGCCGCCCAGCAGCGGCGGCGGCGTGCCTCCGCAGGGGGCTCGTAGGCCTGGCCCACCGCCCCCTCCAGGGTGGCCCGGCCACGTTCCCGGCCCTATGCCCATGGGCATGGGCGGGCCGCCGAGGCCGCCGATGCCACCAGGCATGCAAGGCATGCCTGGCATGCCTGGCATGATGAGGGGCCCTGGCCCCAACATTGTCAACGTCAGCCCCGGGCCGGGCCCGGGCGTGGTCGAGGTCATGCAGCCCCGCAAGACGAAGAAGAAGCAGGCCCCGCCGCCGAGCTTCCTTGGGGCCTTCCTTGGAGGAACCAAGCCCGTCAAGTCTACCAAGAAGTAAGCTCACTGCCAGCCCCTTTGCTGACTGCACTCGCATCATTCTTCCCTCTCCTCCATCTCCATCCCAACTGAACCCGCCGCTTCTCCATCCACTAACCTCTGTTTCTCCGATAGGAAAGCGAAATGATTCATACCGAGTCGGTCATGGTTGTCGCCTTGTTGCATCCCTACAGGATTCCATAAACGATCTCTTTTGCTCTCACAGAAAGAACATAGTCCCTCTCTGTCACCTTCCATAAGATCCTCCTCGTGGCTTATAACAAGTTGGCACTTTGTTTTCCCTTTCCTGTTTTGTACGCAGCGACCTGTTGCCTTTGGCTTTTGATACCTTTGTCGCCTTGCAATTCCCTTGTGCCACCTGGGTAGCGGGTATTTGGAAAAAGAAAAAAAAAGAAAAAAAAGACCATCCATCTCCCAAGTTTGTGCCACTGGCATCTCGACACATTGCCTCGTTGCATACCCCCTCCTCTTTCCTTCCTCAACATGCGGCTTCTTGGTGGTGTTTGACTAGACGAGTCCATGCCTCCGTCTCCTCATTCTTTCCACCACCAAATTTGGTGCCTTAAATTGGCTATTTGAAGTTGGACATGATTTCTTCAATGTTGTCTGATTATTCTCATAGCCCACCACACCAGCCTCCTCCTGTGTGACCCATACTCAACCCACAGGAAGGTCGCCACACAACGCTCACGATCGAATGACTGACACGGGGCTATTCCCGTCTGGGTGTGGCTGCGGGTGGTGCTTTTTGATTCTTCTCTAGCTTCTTTCACCGCTTTTACTCTGCGACGTGGGGATTATTTGTATTTTGAACAGCTCGTGGGCCGGCGCCGGGGCCTAAATTTCTTTCAAGACACATGAGCAGATATACCCTTCCACCTAGACAGAGCAACACTCACAAAAGGAGATAATAGCTACAAAACAAAATAAAGCCTTAAAAGCCATGTGTGTCTGTTGCAAATGTTGGGCATACTGTTTGTATCGGATAAGAAAACAACACCTCAGAGCTGCACTCGGACAAGCCAGACAGCGGATATGTCCCGGAACAGCCAGCGAGTGAGGACCCTGGCTAAAGGGCGGACTTGCCCAATTATACCATGACAAAAAAAAAGTCTCGGCAAGCCAATGTTGCACGTGTAAAAGCGGCGGCGACAGGGCCGCGGCATGCGTTGCTACCCCGCGTGCGGCCAGGTCGGTATGTACGCACCCGTCTTCGCGCCGTCCCTGGGTGCCTTTCGACTGGTAAGAAATGGAGGACCAATCACCCTGCTCTCGCTCTCTCGAACCCAGATTTTGCCAGCTCTCAGCCCGTGCTACCCGAGTCTAGTCTGTAGTGACGGGGAGCCTTTCACGGTGCGGGTTTTGCTTGCCCATCAACGGCGCCCGCTTTCCCAGCAGCTGAAATCCCGGACGGGAAAAAAAAGGACCGACAAAACGACGAAACGGACGGGGAAGAGGTTCCATGGCAGGGGGCAATTTGCCGCGAATGACAAACACAGTGGAAAGGCCGCTGATAGGAGGTCTTGGCTCGGGTCAATATGAACGCACAGGTTCTGCAATCGTGCGGCCTGCCCCAAGAGTTCCGTGGGCCACCTGAAACATTTGACATTGGAAGTCCCCACGCGGGGGGGGGTACTTTCTGAAGCTTTCCAAGCCCGATACGGAAGGCTTCAATGCGTTGCTTAGTTCTGGTGACCGAAAGAGATGGTCGAAATGAAGAGAGAGGGATTGACACCGACCCGTGGCGGACGCTGGGCCGAATGAGGATGAGGAAAAGGTTCCTCGAACGCGAGGCGCGGACGAGATCTTGGAGCGAGAAGGAGAGCGAGCGACGGTTTTAACTGAAGAAAGGAAAAAGAAAGGAAAGGAGAGGATGGACCAAATTTCGATAAAAGGATAGAAAACAAAAGGCTTCACACAGCCCTTGATGGAAAAGATTTTGTCCTGGACAGGTTTGTAATGGATGGTTCTCTGGATGATGTTTAATGTGTTTTGGGAGAAAAAGTTCTGGGAAAAGGACTGGGAATGTCAATACAGCTTTTTTTCTCCCCAATCGGGATTTTCAACAAATTTTAAGGCCTCCTTCCTGGCCTGCTCAAAATGCTTACCGAGCTCGGTCGGGAAAAGGAGTGACAAAGCGCGGGCTCCTCAGCGGAGCGAAAAGGAAGGTGTTTGGGGCAGATGTGGTAATTTAAAGTTCTGGATAAAAGGAAAGTTTTGGAGTGTCGTTGGCTGGATGTTGGTCGGATGGCAGCTGATTAAATTGGCGTGTCAGGTTTGGCGCCGGCGCCAAATAGCTTGGAGGTTAACTTGAGGCGACGTGATGTGGCAGATGTGTGGCTTGCCAGGGCGATTTGGAACTTCCAAAATTTTGGAAAATTTTGGAAGGTTTGAAATAGCGGAGGGAGGGGGGCTTCGGAAACGATTTGAGGCGCTATGTGCGACGATGGGACGGCTGTAAATTGACGAGTTTTGCCTTGTCCAATTCCGGATCAACGGTAAGACAGGATCTGCTCAAAAGGAAGGGTTTGCTGTTAAGCAGCCAGTTGAAAAGGAAGATGAAATTTATTGGCTTGTAGCAGGGCAGGTTTTCGCGGGATCTTGTGATGCGACCGATAGAGCGGCCGAATGAGGTTTTGACGCGACCGTAAAAAACACCAAAGATGACTGGCGATAGTGGTTTTCTCGGCTTCAATTGCTCGTTATACGCAGGCAAGGTGGGAAGCTGGTACTCCGTGTAATCCCTGCCTAGATCGCCATAAAACGAATGGGCGTGCAAGGTGGTCAAAAGTGCGGTGTGAAGGGCCGATCGGTGCGATAGGCTAAAGTAAGTGGGTTTAGGGCCCGTGCACCACCGATGAGTCATCCCATCCTGACAGTTCCTAGGACAGCTTCTTCGCCCTATATCCGTTTCGCCCTTCAGCTCGTCCAGCTTCCCATGCTACAAAGCCTCCACATTCCATCCAATGGATTAAGGCATGCCAGGCCAATCCAACGGCAGAATAACCACACCTTTGGAAATGCCACCATCGTTTAGAAAAGCCACGTGCCAATGCTTTCAAAAAATAAAAATAAAAGAGAGAGAGAAAAAGGGCAGCGCGGTGCAAAAGACCCAAGTGGGTGTTTGCTATTCCCAGATATCCACCCTCATTAACCTATCCTATAAAATGAGGCAGAAAATATTTACCAAATCCACTTCAGTTACCATCCCAGACACGACGAAAGGAAGCCTATCGGAACTTCGACTCCGTGCTAGACAGACTCGAGCAGCGCCGCGCCCGCGACCCTCTGTTGAGATTCCCATCAGTCCAGGAGCGGGATGAGCTTCGAGGTCACGGTCCTCCATGAGAAAACCACTTGAATCCAGAGGTCATCATCAGGGCGAGCTCCCTCTTTCTCGCTGCCAAACGTGCGTTTGCACGAACGCCGACACTGTGGGGCCAGGCTTGGCCAATTGCCGTGCGAGGAAGTTTAATTGTGGGCTATACCCCCACGTAGCACTCCTCGCCCAGCGTGATGGAAACGTCTCAAGCAGCTGCTGAAGGACAGCCCCTACATCAAGCGGACCAAGGACCGGATCCAGCTGAGCAGGATTATCTGCACGTAGCCCTGGTAGTCCACTCGGCGTCCTCGGCCACCGTGCCAGAAAAGAGTGCTAAATGCTTTCTTCGGCTCGCAGTCGCGGCTTGGCTCGTTGGGTCTAACACCGCAGAGCTGTTCCGCGCGAGGGTTGCAGCATCAAGAAGATTTCCTACTGCTCTAACGTCGGAGCACTATACGTGCAAATGTGCGGCGAGCTTGCCCATACTCTTTACACGCATGACCTCGTCGATTCTGGAAAGGACGTCGAGGACTGGGTCAAAAGCAAGCTTGCATATATACTAACCAAGGTTCAAATCACATTCCGTCTTGCAGCGTAAAGGGAATATAGAGATCTGTAGCTGGGTGTTTGACTTCGGACAGGGCGGTGAGAGCAGAGACAGCTGACGAAAGCAGCAACATAAAGCCTACACGAGCCCTGTCCGTGTCGCTGGAGAGGTTGTGTGCACAGCCAGCCACGGGTGCATGCGCAGTAAAGTGGCCGACTTATCGCTGGCCAACACCGCCAACACCATGCGGCGATTCCCGATGTTCAACAGATGTCCGGATGATCTCGGCGTTTGTCCTTAAAGCCTCCGTGGTCAAGGATATGCTCTTCGTCGTCAATGTTCAGCGTGGCCGTGCATACAAACCAAGTGACGTTTCGTGTCAGCAGACGGCGGACGTTGTGCAGGTGGGTGAAGTCGGGCCTGAACTCGCGCCAGTCATCAATGTTGTGCATCTCGCCGATCGCAAAATAGGATGGTATATCCGCGAAAATCAGCTGATCGCATGGCGGCTTTGAAGCCCGGGCTGAGGGCTTGCTCTGGGGATAGGAGGCATGGAGGATATGGGGGTATATACCGTCCCTGACCTCATCCCACCCATTTTTCTCCTTGTTGTTCGTCTGCCACTAACCGGGTGTGTCGCCGTGCAAGGCTGAGGGAGCGAGGTCACGGGATGCCTGACGGTCCTGGGGGTATAGATATCTGGTGCAGCTTTGAGAAAAGGAAGGAGTTAAATATGCGTATGTCAAGGATGCCGCTGGTCAGGTACCCTCCAACCGGAGATGTTGTCAATGCATTTGAGAGCCTCTATTCTTGTATACATTCTTACCAACTCGTTTCGTATCCACCGAGTGTCCCTCTAGTCTCATCATTTTTGCCACCGCCGTCTTGGACACGACAGTACAATCTGCAGTACTCTCGTGCCGGCCTGACACAGATAAGCTTGATGAATTCTTGCCCAAACTTTCCTACGCCCCTTGTGCCAAGATGGGAGGCGCCGGGAGCATCTCGAAGCAACAGCCCGCTTAAGATGCCGCGGTTACCAGCTATTAGTTCAAAGGAACCTAGCAAGACGCCCCCGACTGAGCGGTGTCTGCCCCGGCCGTTACTACTAGAGGTGCCGGCGAGCTCTACAGGCCTGAGTCTGATTCGGCCCCATCCAAAGCTGGGCCTCAAAAGAAAAACGCCAGGAGGGGACGGCTCTCGGGCGACAGAGACCACAGGAAAGTAAAATCACGGGTACTAACAGGTCTGGAGTAACGCGACGGGCAGGACAGGACAATGCCTTGCTTTCCCATTTGATGAAAACATTTCGTGGAGGCAAGCCGGAAGCCGATATGTTGAGAGAAGAAGCTCTTGGTTGTTCATGAAAGCAAAGGGTCACAACTTGCTCACCCTGTCAGATGGGAGGGAGCTAGTCCTTTTCTAGGCCATTTGTAGATTGGTCGTTCGAGATTGCGATAAAAAAAAGCCTGACTGGTGCTCCTTTGCCTCTGTTGTCATAGATCAAGGCGTTTGGCACGCGGTACGGTGTTGGACGATCTCATTGAGCGTCGAAGCGCAAAGAGGAGGATTTCGTAAGATCCTGCCGCGATGCCCACAAGAACTCACAACCACAACGCAGTACCATACTCAAACCACGGGCAACAAAATCGAGACATCCGTCAATGGAGCCCGTTCGGAGAGAGTAGACAGACACAGCTCCAAACCCACACAGGTGCTTGGTCAGACTAGTGGAGGATATACCGGCTTCTTGCAAGGAATCCTACTGCTAGATAGGTACATAGCGAAGAGTGTCGATTTTGTCAGAAAGCAGAAAATGGCCGTAAAGCTCGGATCACACAAGGGGAGATTGGAAGTGGAGACGCCCCCAGACTTTTATTTGAGGCCACCGGCAACCTACGCTGGCCAACATAGTAGAGTGCTAGGGTGCCTATGGCAGCTTATCTACGGCTACAAATATGAACAACATGAGAATCCCTTATTGGCTTCCAGCTCGCTGTTATTGTTGCTATCCATTGCTTTGGATTGGCAGCAATTGGGCGGTACCTCCTAAGTTGCCAGAAAGGGGTGTTGAGTTCAGGGTAGGTGCGAGCAGGGAGGGCTAATAATTGGAACTGCATATCCCTCCACTGGAGAAAGGCCAAGATAAACGAAAAGAAAATGGGGGCGAGTTTACACCAATGCAGACAAGTCCCAAACCTACTAGACCAACTAATACAGTTCAAAATACCTTCTCCCTTACCGCGGCGGCAGTAGCCGTCAGGGATGGGCAGTCTAAATTCTGTGACGTGTTTGTGACAGGACGAGGAAGCTGCAGGTCCTTGATCCATTGACCACGTCAACAGGACGTTGCTAGCCGACTTTGGTAGTCCAAGGCTCGGGTGTAACAGGCCGGACCCGATGTAGAGGGAGATATGGATATGGGATAACATAATGGAACCCGGCAGTTTCGTCTCACATAAAATGATCGTCCTTAGTATCCCACCCCTTCTTCTTCCATTTCTTGCATCCAAGCCCACCACGACGCCATGGGTGCCGAGAAATTACAGCCCGACGTTGAACAGACGTCCCTGCCGACCTCAGGCGACGCCGCGACCGACGACGAGCCGCCGTACAGCGTCTTCTCAGCGGGTGAGAAGTGGCTGCTGGTCTGCATCGTGGGGCTGGCCATGCTCTTCTCGCCGCTGACGGCCAACATCTACTTCCCGGCCATGGCGCAGCTGCGGGCGGACCTGGGCGCGACGGAGCAGGAGATCAACCTGACCGTCACGGCGTACCTGGCACTGCAGGCCGTGGCGCCCGTGCTGCTGGGCGACCTGGCCGACTCGCTCGGGCGGCGCCCGGCCTTCCTGGCCATGTTCTCCGTCTACACGGCGGCCAGCGCGGGGCTGGGGGCGCTGCGGCGGGGCGGCGGCGGGCTGGGGCCGCTGATGGCGCTGCGGGCGGCGCAGAGCGTCTGCAGCGCGGCCGTGGCCGTGTCGTACGGCGTCGTGGCCGACGTGGCCACGCCGGCCGAGCGCGGCGGCATGGTGGGCGCCGCCATGGTGGCCGTCAACCTGGGCCCCGCGCTCGCCCCCATGCTCGGCGGCGGCATCCTGGCCGCGTCGGGCGGCGACTGGCGCTGGATCTTCTGGTTCCTCGTCATGTGCGGCGGCGCCGTCCTCTCATTGGTCGCTTGCGCGCTGCCTGAGACGGCACGTGGCATCGTCGGCAATTCCGCGGTCGTTCCTCGATCCCTGTGGCGCCGCCCGCTGGCGACCGCCTGCTGCGGGATTCGAGTCCCGGCTGCCGCGAGGCTAGCCGCTCCTGGCGGTGGTGGTGGTGGTGCCGTTGGCGGTGCCGTTGGTGGTGCCGTTAGTGCCACTCCTGGCGCTGCCGTTGCCCCTGCTGGGCCCAACCCCGCCTCCACACCCCCTCCTCCTGCTTCTACTACTGCAACCCCACGGCGGAGGCTGCCCAACCCGCTTCGTTCCGTCCGGCTACTGTTCTACCGAGACTCCTCCCTGGTACTACTCGTCAGCGGCGTCTTCTACATGGTCTACTACTGCCTCCAGGCCTCCATAGCGACCCTGTTTAAGCGCATCTACGGCTTCGACGACGGCGTCATCGGTGCGTGCTACCTTGCAGTCGGCTCGGGCGTCGTCTTGGGCGGCTACCTCAACGGCCGGCTGCTCGACTGGAACTACAAGACCACGGCGCGGGAGGCCGGGATCGAGGTGGACCGGAAGCGAGGGGATGACATGAGCAGGTTCCCCATCGAGATGGCGCGCCTGCGGTCGATGCAGGCCCTCCAGTTCGCCCACCTCGTGGTCCTTGTCGGGTACGGCTGGGCGCTGGAAAAGGCGGTGGTACGTCAGCCCGACACCTCCCGGACTCGGTCTCTTATCTAACCCGAGCCCCATCCAGCACGTAAGCGTCCCGCTCATACTGCAGTTTATCCTCGGGTTCCTTCAAACCTGTATTGTTCAGGTACGTGGGTCACCCGGCTTACCCTTTTGGCCGAAGCCGCTATCTCAGGGGGTTTGTTTTTTTGTTGACTAGTACACGACAGACCGGAAACACTCTGCTGGTGGACATTTTCCAGGAGAGCCCCAGCGCGGCCGCTGCCTCGGGCAACATTGTGCGCTGCGGCCTATCGGCCGGCGGCATTGCTGCCATGGGGCCGCTCATGGCCGGGATAGGGCCTGGCTTTTTCTTCGCCGCGCTTGCCCTCTTCGGGACAATATGTGGTGTTGCAGGGACTCACGTGCTGTTGATCAAAGGCATGCAATGGAGGCTCGACAGGACTCCTCTCGGGTGCCTCTGAGCTCTCTCGCATGCAGCTCCTTCAGTATCGGCGCCATAGGCTTACATATTTACAAGGGTGAAATCCCGAGGGCTATTTCCAGTTCCGCGGCTGCTACTGGCAGGGCCCGTGGGGGGCGCCCAGCGGGACTTATGCAAGGGGATGGGAACGAGAGGATCACGAGGCCAACAGAAATTTATCCCGCACGAGAAAGAGAAGCGGTAGATCGACACGCCCTGAAACACCCACAGCCCACCCGACAGCCCGCCTATGCCCCGACTGCAGGAATAGGCATGGCTTCTATCACACGGGGCTGGACGGCATTAGCGCCCGGAGCGGCGGTGTGCTCGCCAGCTGCCTGCGAGTCGAGCTCACCCCCGGCCCGCCTGGCCAGGTACCCGTCATACCCTTCCCCATACTCGGCGACCAGGCGTCGCATCCCCTCAATGGCACTTTTTTTTTTCGTGGGTAACAGTCAGTACAGGTCCCTCCCAGCGCAAGGCAGAACATTTAACCGGGCTTAGGATCCGATTTCGGGTGTGCTTACAGTCCCCTGATGGCCTTGTTGGCGGACCACAGAACCGAGACGGCGAGGTCGCTCCTCATGGCATAGAGCATGTTTCGGCCGTCCTTGTCCTCGGTCGGTTCCGATGCGCCGAATTTGTCAAAGTAGTATTTGACGTGCGCTTGGCTGGTGCGGTAGCGGGTGGCCCGCCACATTGAGAAGTCATCTGACGCATAGCAAGTCAGCCCATGCCCTTGACGTACGTGGCGGCCCCATGTAGCTGCACCCCCCGGATGTCCAATCGACAGGGGTTTCGGCAGCGCGTGGGGGGAGCCAAGGCAAAGAAGGTTTGGCAAGAGGAAGAGGAGGAGGGATGCGGGAGGAGCGGCACCAGGGAAAATGGGGCGAGAAATGGGAATGCGGGAAGGCCGGAAGCAGGGCTGAGGGCTGTGTGGGAGAGGGAGAATAGGGAGAGGGGAGAATGGATATGAGTGGACGGGTGCAAAACAAATAAACGCCCAGTGGTGGCTTGTGCACTTACATTCGTGGTGCCCGTAGAAGCAGCCGGGGTCGTACAGCACCGGCTCCATCGTCTCGGCGTCTATCGACACGTTTCCGTGCCAGAGGTCGCCGTGCACCAACGAGGGCCGGATGCTGCGCCCCTCGGTCTCCATGGGCCGCAGGAGGCGGGGGATGACCTTTTCCAGGACCGCGGCGCTAAGCTGCTCGAGCTCCTCGTGCGGCCCATGCGTGGCCAGCTCGGTCTTCATGAGCTCCCGCATGTTGCGGGTGAAGTACTCCTCCCACGTGTCGCACCACCTGTTGTCGTTGGGCAGGCGCCCGCAGAAGGTGGTCGTGTGGAAGCCGAACCTGCCGTTGGGGCTCGTCTGGCCGTGCAGCTGGCCGACGAGGTCGACGAGCTCCGATATGGCGGGCAGGTCATCGTCCAGGTAGCGGAACTCGGCGATAAAGAAGGAGCGGGACGGGTCGCGTGCGCAGAGGCCCCAGGCGACGGGGTTGGGGATGTTTTCCGGGATGACGGCGCGCATCGCCTTGAGACCTTCATATTCACCTCTTGCGATATCACCAGCCCTTTCGGTGGTATATACCTAGTGGTATCCGGGTAGGTGGAGAGATGGGGGATAGGTCAGCCTCTTGCTTTGTTTGCTGGCTGCATGAAGAGGGAGGAGCCCAACCTTCAAAAAGTAGGACTGTTCCGAGCCATCGGACAGGACAGTATCGATCTTACTGTTGAATGCCCAGAAGCTCGCACCACTCGTGGCCGCCCATTCGATTGTGAGCCCTTGCGGTAGAGCTGCTCAAAGAGGCCAATGTCAGCGTCAAAATCCTGTAAAAGAAACTGGAAAACAGCCATCTCTGGATACGGACCCTTGAGCACATTCTCATCGATCTCGGTCCCCTCGTACTGGTCCTCCTCCGGGATCGTTGGCACCACAAACTCGGGGTCGATGATAACCATGGTTCCCACCCCGCCAGCTCAACTGGCCGAGAGCCTGGAAGTCTGGAGTCTGGAGTCTGGATGGCGAATGTGGTCGGGCACACAGGCAGATGTGGGTGTTGGGCGATTGGGTGATGCCCGATGGACGCTGTCTCGCTGGCTTTTGGGACCTTCTGCGTCCTGCAGGCAACGCAGCAGCGAGGGCAGGACCGCTTAATATACCGCAGACGCATGTAACCACTGCCTCCCAGAGAGGCAGACTATCCCGGATGAGTGGTTACATGACAGCCGAGCGACATGTCACGGTCCAATCGCGGCCGCATCATAGCCCGAGCCTAATGTGCGTTGATCCCAGCCCCTCTCATCGTCACCCTGCCGCGCCCTGTTTTTATTTTTTTCGATGCTCCCTGTCTTTTTTTTGCTGTGTCAGCGCTCTGGCCAAGTCGCAACAAGCTGCAACGGGCTGCAACTCGTCAGACCACAAAAAAAAACCCCTCGCGACGCATTCGCTGGCCTGCCAGCCCGATGAGTGGGGAGGGGATAACAGTGGTAGTGGTTGGGAGCGGGAGGCGATCTTTTTTCAATGTGCCAGTCCCCCCCTGCCGCCCTCGTTGCCACCGCCCTTCGACTGTTGATGCGCAAAAACACAACATGGCGCTCTCTTACAAGCACCTCGGGGATCTTTCCCGCGCACAGCAGACACGGATCGAATCTAGCAGGACGAGAGTTGCAGGCTAGACAGCCGCCTCACGAGCATCGGACCATCTTTTTCTTCACTACCATATTTCACCATTTACACCTATTTGCATCTTGCAGCAGGCCCTGCCCCTCAAATCGTGTCCCCTCGTTCTAGCCAAGCCCGCGTATAACGGAAAGCCAGTGCTACCTTCTCTGCCCGCAACACCGCCAAAGGAAGAGACGGACTGTGGTATAATATCAGGGAAAAGAGCAGCGCAAAAAGCAGGAGAGAAGTAATAAGAGCAGGGAAGCAATCACAAAGATTGGAAACAAAAAGTACAGGAAAGAGCAGAGGCAATCAGCCCCTGCCGTCTTTTATTGTCGTGGACCAGCCCGCCCAGGATGGAGTCTCGAGTAAGCGCCATCCCTTATTGCAGCACCACCTGACTCGCCAAACCACACCCGATTGACACTGGCGCCTTCCCGATATTCCCAACAGCCTCGGAACGAGCCTCGCCCAGGCCTCCTCAGCGAGAGGCATTCCTTCCCTCTCCAGACGCCGTCGCTTTCAGTCTCGGGCATCCGCAGAGGACTGACTCGCGGCTTCAGCTTCCAGCGAAGAAGCACCATCGCCAGCGCCAGCGTCACCATATCGTCTGGCTGCACCAACGCCAGCTCCGACGTCGCCTTCCAGGCCGACACTTGGGGCCCGCTCGGCCTTAATCTTCTGCACTCGCCGCCCGAGCCCCTGATCGACTTCATCTTCGTCCACGGCCTGCGCGGCGGCTCCATCAAGACATGGACCAAGGGCGGCGACCCGCGCCTGTTCTGGCCCCAGGCCTGGCTCCCCCGTGACCCAGACCTCCAGCACGTCCGCATCCACTCGTACGGCTACAACAGCGACTGGGGCGATAACAAGCATGACTTCCTGGACCTCGATGACTTTGGCCGCTCGCTGTTTGGCGAGATGTCGACGTCGCCGCACCTGAGGCGCGACAAGACGCCCATCATCCTCGTCGGTCACTCCATGGGCGGCCTGGTCATCAAGAAGGCCTACCTCTTCGCCCAGCGTGACAGCCAGGCAACGGACCTTGCTTCGAGGATCCAGTGCATGTTCTTCATGGCCACGCCGCACCGCGGCAGCGACTCGGCCAAGCTACTGAACAACATCCTGCGTGCGAGCGCCGTCCACAACAGCAAGGGGTACATCACCGACCTCATTCCCAACTCGTCGCAGATTTCCAGCATCAACGACGAGTTCAGGCACTCGACCGACTCCCTTCAAATCTGGTCCTTCTACGAGACCGTCAGGACCAAGCTCGGCACTAGTAGCGCCGCCATCGTTGGCAAGGAATCTGCTATCATGGGACACAAGCAAGAGATAGTGAACCCGTTGTATGCCGACCACAGGAATATCTGCAAGTTCGACAGTCCCGCAGATCCAAACTACGCTTTCATCCGGAACTCGTTGGTAAAGGCCACCGAAGACGTCCTTGGCGACATATTCACTGAAAAGGCGGACGAGACTAGGGTCGAGATCAGCTTGCTCGAGACGTACCTGCACATCACCCACGACCCCGAAGACGACATACTCAACATTGAGTCCAAAAAGATTCCAGGGTCTTGCGAATGGCTTCTGGAAACACCATCTTTCCGGGACTGGAGAGACGGGGATTCGGCAAAGCATCCACTGCTATGCTACTGGCTGACGGGCCAGCCGGGCGCAGGGAAGTCGCTCTTGACGTGCCACACCATCCGACACCTGCAGGACGACCTCGGCGTGGATACATGCTACTACGTCTTCCGACATGGGCGGCGGGGGCAGCAGACTGCCAGCAGCATGCTCCGTGCCCTTGCCTTTCAGATGGCCATGTTGCACCCCGCCGCCCGTAGGGCCTTGGTTTCCATGAGCGAGGCAGGTGTCACGTTCGACAAGGACGACGAACGAACCATCTGGAAGAAGATATTTGTCAATGGAGTCCTGTCGCTCCCAATCCCCTCGGCACAGTATTGGGTTATCGACGGGCTCGACGAGTGCATCAATGCAGACCGACTCCTGTCGTTGCTCTGCAGCCTGCAGCCTGAGCCCGACCGCATTTCCCTGCGAATCTTCTTTAGCTCCCGCCGACTACCGGACCTTGAAAGGCACTTCTCCCGCTTCGACACCGATGAGCGGCTTTACCGCCATCAAATCAGCTTCGAGGACACACGGGCCGACATTCAGCGCCTCGTAGAAGACAGCTCCGACAGCCTTCCTGTCGAGCCGGAGAGACGGGCTGAGCTTGTTGAGAAGTTGGTATCCCGATCTGACGGTGCCTTCCTCTGGGCTGACTTGGCGCTTGATGAGCTTGGCAAGGTCTTTGACGAGGACGAGATCAACGAGGCGCTGGACCAGGTTCCCCTTAAGATGGAATCACTGTACACTCGCATTCTTGAGGATATGGAAAACAACAGGCGCCATATCAAGCTAATGGCGGCACTCCTCGAGTGCGCGGTTTGTAGCACGCGTCCGCTCAAAGTTGACGAACTACAAGCCTGCCTCTCTTTACAGCTCGGCTCACGGGTCCTCAATATCGAGCGCATCATCGACGAGTTGTGCCCCCAGCTTCTCCGTGTCGATCCCCACGGGAACGTGCAGCTCGTTCACGCAACCGTCGGCGACTTCCTCCTGAGCGACGACTGCACATCCGCCTTTCAGCTGCAAAAGAGCGCCGCACACGCAGACCTAGCCACCGTCTGCCTTGGGTACCTAGTCGAAGATGAGATGCGCCCACCCCGCCACCCTGCGTTTGCATCCAAGGCCTCCGCCAAGGTAAAGGTTAGGTCGGCGTTTGCCGACTACGCCTGCACTTCGTGGTCTGAACATCTAGCGCTGTCGTCTTCGGCTTCGGACGAACTGTTCCTCCTCTTGGACAAGTTTTTCCGATCCAACGTGCTGTCGTGGGTAGAGCATGTCCTCCGCCGGAAGGGCAACCTCTACCACCTGGCAAGAGCATCGAGGAATCTGCAGAGGTACCTCGATCGGAGGGTGAAGCACACGTCTCCTATTGGGAAGCAATTCAGCAACATACAGGCTTGGCAGACGGACCTCGCGCGCATCGCACTCAAGTTTGGCACCAGTCTGCTCGAGGACCCTTCGGCAATTCACTTTGTCGTCCCTCCCTTGTGTCCTACCCTCTCCGGCATACATCGCGAGTTTGGCAACAGTGCCAAGGGGCTCCATTTGGCCGGAATCACCAACGAGACCTGGGACGACTGCATATGCTACATCGACTATCGCCTTGGGCGTGCTGTGTGTCTGACGGCTTGCGACGGCTGGTTCGCCATAGGTATGAAGTCGGGACACGTCAAGCTCTACCGACAAACTGCTTGCGACCAAGCTGCCCAGCTCGACCACGGCGAGCCTGTCAGGTGCTTGAAGTTTGACCATGCCTCACGGCGGCTTGTGTCCTTTGGCTTCAGCAAGATGAAGATGTGGAAGATTGACGACGCAACCTGTTTATGGACCGTTGCTCGCGATTCCAAGAGCCTTGTGACCACGGTCACTTTCACCGAGGACGACAGCTCGCTCCTTACGGTTGACAAGCACGGCAACATTGCGGCCTTTAGCGCCAAGTATGGCATCAGGATTGACGAGCCGAGCACCGCTCAAACCTTGACACACAGACGCGGCACCCGGCAGGTCATCTTGGACGCCGACATCTGTCCCAATGCCGAGCTGCTCGTGATCGCGCACCGGGGCAGACCTCCACAGATCTGGGGACTGCAGCCAGACGTTATGATTGGTGTTTGCAATCTCCGGCGGGATACCCCAGGACACCCCATCATGTCAGTTTCCGAGGTCCTCTTCAACCCGAACCCGGCCATCGAGCTATTGGCCGTATCATATCAGGACGGCGAACTTGCCATCTTTGATCGCTGGGCGGAAGAGGAGCACGAGCTCAAATCAGTGGCTGGAAACGCGTTGGCGCTCTCCTCGAGCCCTGACGGACACACCCTGGCGACTGGGGACGCCCATGGGGTCATAAAGCTTTGGGACTTTGAGACCTTGTCACTCATGTACTGCATTCGCTCCAACGAGACCGAGGTGCGGTCACTGGCCTTCAGCGGCGACGGCAGCCGCCTTTACGACATCCGAGACACCAAGACCAAGGTCTGGGAGCCCTCAGTGCTTCTACGCAAAGCCGCGACGGAGGAGTCGAGCATCAGTGATTCCGTGGCGGCACTAATCCCAGCTGTCGACGCGCCTGTCAGCCAAGAGACCCTCGATGTGACGCACGTTATCGCCCCGCCAGGTGCCGGCTGTATCCTCGCTGGTCGCAACGATGGAGCCGTTGCCGTCGGCGACCTGCACACCGGAATCATTGCTTCCTCGCCGCTCTATACACATCCCAAGGGCACATACGTCACCAAAATCGCTTGGAACAGTTCCCTCATCGCGAGCGCCGACTCGGATCGTCAGGTCGAAGTGCGCGCCATTAGAGACGGAAGCCAACCGGGGTCTCCAGCACCTTGGTCCGCGGACCAAACGCCCATCTATGAAACTAAGCTCGATGGGCCCCTTCTGACCTTGATGCTCCACCCAGACCAGCCGTTGCTGTTGATTTCCTTGGGTCTCGAAACAAGGCTGGTGGACCTGGTATCAAGAGAGGAACGCATACTTCGTTGCGAGCACGATGACGACCCGTTCCGCACCTGGGCCTGGGTTACCTTGCCGCATGGACCTGTTTGCGTCCTTGGTGCTCGCGCGCACGAAATCGACGCATTCACCTGCGAGCCAGGGCCTGAGATGACCCTGTTCTACAGATGGGGAGTTGCCGCCAAAGACGCTGAGCCGGCGGCAATAGAGAACATCGCGGTCGACAAATCAGGCAGCTGTATTGCCGTCACTCTAGAGGGTGATCTTCAACACCCGGAAGCGCCCAAGCTGCTCCTCTACCGAGCCTCGGCCATCGGCGCTGCCCTCGAGACAGGCGACGGTCCGAAAGCCGAGACGGCTGCGGGAGACATTTTGGGGCAACTTCCAAACCGAAGCGTCAAGGCCTTCTACGGCTTTTACGGCGACCGTGTTGTCTTTCTGGATCACGACCTCTGGGTGCGCTCCGTCGCCACCGCCGTCTCCATCCCGCTCGGCCCTAGACGGGTGAGGCGAAGGCGCAGCACATTCAGCAGCAGGAGCACCGAGGAGCCAGCATCCAACGGACACTTCTTCGTGCCACGCGAGTTCATCAGCACGAGCAACGGGGCGGACCCTGTCTTGACGGTCGACGGTGCCGTCATCTTCCCGCAGGAGGGGGAGCTCGGCGTCATCCGAAACGCGCTAGAGTGGACATTTGGCAACTCCACGGGCGACGACCAGCAGATAAGCTCGCACTCTCCCTCCTCCTCTTCTACGGCCGGGTCGGGGTCCGCCCGGATGAGGAGGCGCAGTGGGACCAACAACTCCAACTCCCTGGGGCGAGTATCCGGGAGGAGAGCCTTCAACACAGCGATTAGAACTCCCATAGCGTAGGGTGCCGCGTGCTTTCGTCGATGGCAGTTGGTGGTGCATACCTTGGTTGAACACTCCCTCCATCTCTGTCCAGGCTCAAATAAGAATGTATCCTTGAAACCTAACTCAATGTATATGTGTGCCTGTTGGTTCGGTCTTGGAACCGAAGTTACGATATTCTCACCAGCAACTATAATTCCTGGTTTTGCCCAATCACGTCGAAAAATTGACGTCCCATCACTCACAACCTCAGTCGTGTCAAGACTACCCCAGAATGGACAGTGTAATTGCTCGGCGTTTGAGGCTCTCGTGTGTTTGTCGGTGTTAATCCGATATAGGGGGGTATATCTGCGATGCTATGCTACCCCAACTTTCCTAATGGGTATGATACCTAAGCCTGGAACCCTTGGTCCGGGACGGGCTCGGAAGGGGTTTTTTTTATGGTCACTAATCGAGAACATGAAACTTGCACCACAGTTGCCGCCCCAGCCCCTCGCTCTCCCTCCTCGCCTCCCCCTCCCTACCGCTGAAAACTTTTCTTCCCCTTTTGGTCCATTTTCGGTTTTTGTTTTGTCGATTTTCGGCCCAAACAGAATGCACCAAGGAACATGGAAGCCCTCTAGCAATTGAGTTTTCCGTCTAGCCCCCCCCCAACGCGGAACGCATCATGTCAAAAAAAAAAAAGTCCCCCAGCCCACCGCAGCGGATCTCCCCGAACAATGTCGGGCGAAGCGCGCCCACAAAAAAAAAGACAAGACATGACAGACGCCCCTCAAAACCCGTCCCCGCCTCGGCGACACCGCCCGAATCGTTTCCACCCCACGCCTGTTCCCGTCTAGGTAGGGCAGGAGGACGGCGGTGGCGACTCCGTTCATGGGATGACAGGATGACAGGGGGGGAAAGGGGTGAAGGGTGGAATCAGGAGACAAAAAAAAAAAACGCGAGAAACACCCCTTGAACCATGCAAAAGTCGGCTACGCTCTCGCCGAGTCTAGAAAGTCGGCATCACAGCTGTATTCTAGCACGTACCAGCCTTTTTTTTTCTTTTTTTTCGATTTACCTCCGCGGCAAGGGGCTTGCGTCCGTCCCGGACGACAATTGTCGTCCTGGTGATGGTGCCCTTGAGGTGGTGAGTTCCAAACTGTCTGGACGGGTCCAGACAAAGCGTGAGACATAACATGGGGCCATTATACGTTCCAGAACAGCCAAGACAAGGCGCACGTGGCTTGGGCCTGGGCTTTCGTCAAGAGGATAGGTAACAAATGTGGTAGGTACTCTGACATGTCGAGGTAGGGTACCTGAATTGTTTTATGTAGCTATAATGTGGCAGAACCCCATTTCGAGGGACGCCCAGACCAGACTAGCAAATCTCCCGTCATTTCTCAGGGCGATGCTGTTATTTACGTGCTCGGGGTTCATTGTCGTTCTCTCTTTCTCGTGCCTTTGCGCTGGGATATAGGAACACAAAAGTGCACGCGAGGGGCAGAGTAATGCTGGTCCCTGCTGACCGATAGGGCCAGCCTGGTTCGCCGTCGTAATTTCCAATACACACAAGAACGTTCTCCATCCAGCTGGGCCCAAGACTCCGCCACCTAGCAGACCGAGCCACCCAACATCCAAAAACCGTGTATGTGAGTGAACAAAGAAGATGCAGAGAAAGGAAACAGAGCGAACTGTTGATATATCAAATGGAATTCAAAAGGAAAAGGGGTATAAAACGATGAATGTCATCGCTGGGTATCCAAAAGTCCTCCATCCGGGGCCTCGGTCTCGAAGGCGTCCGAAAACGGGGGAAGAGGCTGAGGCAAAAGAATGAAGCAGACTGTATATGTGAGGGTGTACATTGCAATTAAAATCAAACCGGGAAAGGTCCTAGGGTGGCAAAAAAAAATGCCGCGCTGTGCCTGCTGGAGGCGCGAGGGTCAAAACAAAAAGAACAAAGTGAATGTGTTCCAAATAGAGCCCGAGATGTTCAAAAATTGGCATCCCAGGGGGAAAACGACAGGTCTCTTGTCGTCGTTATGTTCGCAATGCGTCGTAGCTTCGGTAAAAACTGTATCGAGTTTCGGTGGCTGGCAAGCTCACATCATGCCCAGCCTCGTCATACGCTTCTCCATCCTGGGGCGGGATCCAGGGGGGCCGAGCCTGCTGTTGTTGCCGCCGCCGCCCGACATGCCATATGGCTGGCCAGGCATGCCCCTGTTGCCAGGGAACCCCTTGGGGCCGCCAGCGAGACCGCCCGGGGGTGGTCGTCTAGCGCCGGGGCCCAAGTTACTTGGCGTACCAACTCTGCTGGTCGGCTGGGGCGCCGGTTGGGTGCGCCTCCATGCGTCCTTCTCGCAGTAACGGCGGCCGCCGATCTCGAAATAGCCGTCGCTCAGGATCTGGCCGCAGTCCGCACAGCGGAAGCAGGGCGGGTGGTACTTGGTGTCCCGCTCGTCGGCCAGGTACTGGCCCTCGATGCCGATGTTGCACGTTCCACACAGGCTCCCGTTGATCTCGTGGTAGTGCTGCTCGCAGTAGGGCATGTCGTCGTGCACGTAGAATGTGGCCGACGTGAAGGGGTCGCGACACGTCGTGCACACAAAGCATGCCTTGTGGTACCGTCCCGTCAGGCGTCCGTCTGCACTGGAGATGCTCTTTCCAGTGATGGGTTCGCGGCACGCCTTGCAGTTGCCGCGGTTCTTGGGCACCGCTTCCCGTCCGCCAGACTGAACTCGTGGGGCCGCCCTTTCGGGAACCCGCTCGGGCGAAGAGTATCGGGGGGATGGAGGGCCGCGGTTGTCACGTCCTCGGCCCCCGGCGTTTCCTCGCTCCATCGAGTTATCCCAGGTGGGAGACGGCAGCGGCGATGGAGCCCGTTGCGAGTAGGGATCGTTTCGGCTGTTCTGGCGGCGAGTCGAAGACTGGTTGCGCAAAGAGCCAGTGCGCTCGTGGCCGCGATCACGTGGGGCGGGAGGGTCACGGTCCCTTCCCAGAGATGCCATGTCGTCCATGGAGGACTGGAGGTCCTGCATTAGGCTGTCCAAGTTTGAGGTGTCAGATGGCTTCCTTGCTGGGCCCGACCGCAACGAGCGGGTTGGGCTGGTTTGCGAGCTTGGCTGGCTCGGGCGGCTGGAGCCGCTAGATGAAAGCGAAGAGTTTGCACTGTGGTAAGGGTTTCCGATTCCAAACTCAACCGCCAGGTCAGGAGCGGCTTGGTTACCATCGCGCGTCGGCGGCCTGTTGTTGGAGCTCGTCCTCGGCGGCAGCGGGCGCGACGTGTCGGGGCCCATCGGTGGCTGTCGAGCATACATGTCGTTGGATGGCCTCCGCTGCCGGTCTGGGCGTGATCCAGGCTCGGAGGGTGTCCGCAGCAGGCGGTCTGCGGGCTCGCTTTCGCGAGGAAAGGTGCCCGATCGGGAGTTGAGAGGCTCCGGCTCGAACTCGTCCTGGGAACGCTGCGGAGGTCCAAACCCACCATAGCCATTCGTCCTCGGTGCCCTCGGTAGGTTGCCACCGCCACCAAAGCTTGCGTTGGTGTTGGCAGTGGTGGGTCTCTCGCCGTAGGGGTTGCCCATATCGCGCATGCCGTCGTCGTCGCTTGGCCTCCTTGGAGGCGGGTTCCGGCTGGCTGCTGATGGCCTCCTGCCTGCATCAAAAGGACCGGGCGCGATCGAGTTCATGCGGGCGAGCAGGTTCGGGGCCTGCTTCTTAGCAGAGTCTGCTGGGTACATCTGGTCGTCGAACTCATTCAGTCCGCCGTATCCGCCGGGTCGGCGCGGCTGGGGCTGCTGGGTGGCCGGGTCATCCTCATTCGCGATCTTTGGGGCGAAGTAGTCCTCGGAACGGCCAGCAAGCGATCGGGAGTTGGGCGTCAAGGGCGATGCGCTACGAGACGCGGTCCCGCTCGAGTTGCTCACAGGTGTAAGCTGTCCTGCGCGATAGTATGTACGGTCTGGGAAGTCTCTGTCAGTCGCCAGTTCACGTGGCACGGTAAAGCGAGGTGCTCCAAGTGACATACTCGCTGCGAGGGTGTCGACTTTTGGTGGTGCCGGCACACGTCCAATCTTCTCATGGACCTCCTTGTTCAAGGGCATAAAGGTGTCAAGCTTTTCCTTCTCGGGAAGAGGCGGCACTGCAGATAAGGCGGCGTGTAAGCAAGGCGTTTGCAAACGCAGGAACGCGGCGTGACGGCAACCTGCGTTGACACTTACTTGGCGGTTCTTCTCCTGGGCCGCTGCAGATGTGGTCTCCCATCATGGAGATCTCGATCTGGTTCCCACACGACGAGCATTTTATCGTCGGCAGGAAGCTCGACTGCCTGTCAAGAGCTGCCATGTCGGGCCAGCTTCTTATGTGTCCCTTCCTTTCTCTCCCGCCTCAGCTCCTCTGGTGATGTTTTCGTTTCCCGTCGAGTTGCGCCCGCGGCTCGTTATAAACTCGGACGGTGAGAATGACCCAAGTCCGCAGGCCTGCCCAGCAAGGGGTGGATGGGCGGGTGGTCGTTTTCTACTCGGGCGGCGGGCGCTTTCTGTGCGACCAACCGGGATTGGTCGTTTCTCTCAGACTGTGATGAAGCGGTGTGTACTATAAACGGCACCCGGGAGCGTCCCTGGTAGAGTTTCCGGCTTGACGACGCAGCTGATCTCGTGGCTACGTAGGGGTGATGTAGTCCAAAAAAGCAAAAAAAAAAAGGGTGTGTGGCAAGAGGTCGAGTCGGGAGGGGGTCAGGAACGGCGGCGGGCGAGCAGGAGATATGGGTCAAGGGTATCGTTTGGACAAAGAAAGAAGAAACACCAGGGTCGGAGGGAGGGATTATGCTGGTCTCGGGCCAGGTGACAGGAGCTGGGCGGTTGTCTGCCGATTGCTGTTGCGATGCGTGTCTCAGTGTCGAGGGGCCGGCCTTGGGTTTGGCTATGCAATGGAGAGCAGAGCATTGGAGCATTAGAGGCATGCGGCGAAAGGTGAGGACGAGGGCGGCTCAAAGCTCAGAAGGGGAAAAGCGCCTGGACTGGCACTGCCGTAGCGTCGGCCCCTGGACGCTGTCTTGGGGCCTGTACCCCTGCCCTGAATCATGGATGGCCCACAGGGGGCGGTGGGACGGTGTGGTACGCAATGCGGAGAGTGGTGTCCTGCCCAAGGGGCCCTGTCAAAGGGCCCTGTGGCCCTCCCGTGAATGGCCGGCTCCCCCAAATTGACCATGGCACGGCAGATGGGTGCAAATGCAACCAAACGAGCCTGAACCAGACAAAGGAAACGGAACGCCTTGGAACGGCTCGCCTTGGAAGGCCGCCTAGAGCTTCCATTTCTTTATTTCGATTGGGGTCAGGCGCGCGATGGCCAATGGCACATCGGAGGTGCCCGATCGCAGATCTCTCCTCCTTCAGTGAGGGGGAGCTGTGCTTGGGAGGAGCTTGGGAGGAGCTTGGGAGGAGCTATATGGGTGCAGCATGCATTCAATGTTCATTGCTGCAGATGTTGGACCTCGCCAATGCGCGCTAGGCTCGTGTAGCTTGTGCTAACGACTTCCGCACCGCAGCTGGGTGCGGTCCCCGCACAAACGCACGGCTCGAACAGGCGTTAATCTGCAAACATATTAAACACTGATGGGCTGTCGGTGTGGACGGGCTGGGGTCCCTGCCCTCCATGGCCGACATGGCTCCTTCCCTCGCCGTCGAGCTAAGCCGTTCTCGACTCTGACGAAGATCAAACCTGCTTGTCTTATCCACTGTTTGCCCGTTGATGTTTCCGTCCGCGATGGATCAAGATGGATTCATCTGTGCTTTCAATATGCTCCCCTGCTTGGCCGGCCACCGTCGGCCACTTATTCCTCGTGTTTCTGTCATATGCACGCACGTGCAGCGAACGGCGGAGCTGTCAGTGGTTCTAGCCTATAGTGCAGAGAGTTACACATGTTGGGCAACGAACTGGCGGGTCAGGAAAGAAGACATGCAGTCGAGATGTCGATTGGCTCACCTGACAAAACAAGAAAATCACAGTTTATCCCCGAAGCGGCTCGTTCCATTGCACAAACTTTGTTTGCCCAGTTGTTCGGACTTTATCGTCCAGCCCTTTCTTGCTTTTGATGTTGCTCCTCTTGCTTATTTCGTTTGGTTTGTGGCCGAACCTGCCTTCTAGAAAGTCAGCAAGAGTTCTTGGCGAGTTGGAGATTTGGGACGCAACCGTCGTCCTCCGGACCGGCGCCTGGTGCCTACTGGAAGAAGCCCGAATGGCATGGCATGGCATGCTGCTGCCCCTTATCCCAAACAGACATAATACGTGCAGCATGCAATGCCATTCGCCAGGCAAATCACCGCAATCTTTGGTTCTGCCAAATTGATCGAGATCACTGGCGTCGTTTCGGATCCCCGCTGCCCACAACCGACGCCACGCTTGCAGTAGCAATGGCGCCAGGCGCGAGGAGGCGCACAGCCGGTGCTCTTTCCGCTTTCAATAGCCTACCGAACATCATAATCTGGCGTTCGAACCGTCGGGTTCGTCCCTTGCATCCGACAGCTTCCGTTTTAGCCTGCTTTCTGGTTTCCCAGCCAAAATGATGGCTTGTCAACCAAAACAACCGGCAAATGCAGGTTGGTGTTGGTGGTGCAGTGCATGTGTTTGTGTGTGTTGGTTGATGCTTCAACTCATCCCCTGGTGCAGCTCAATGCCGCGTCCCTCTCATCTTGGGTGCCGCAAAAGTCGCATTCAGCCCGCAGAGTGAGGAGGTGATATCCCATCGGATCTCGGCTGCGGTACGGTGCCGTCTGTTGGCGACACCTCGGGCCAGCAAAACAGAACAGCCGGCTCCATCCTACTGGCCTTGGGGGTGCAATCCGCGGGATGATCTGCTGCATGGTAATGCATTGCCAGCCAGCCATCAGGCTCTATCAATCCGGCACAAGGCACCACCACCACCAAAGGGCATGTGCCCCGGCGGGGTCCGACCGTCGAGATTGGCCGGCAATCCGAAAGCAGCCAATGATCCGTCTTGGAGCCGCAAGAGGGCGGCCAAGACGGGGACAGGGTCGGGCTCGCTCCCAGGGGGCATCCCTTCCTGCTGTTCCTGGAAAGACGCACATCATTGTCGCGGCGGCCAAGGACAAAGGCCCCTGTTGCTGTGGAGGACGGGCGCGCTAACGAGATTGGCCGTCAGCCCCCGGCTGGCAGCCGGGCGAGAGCAAGCGTTTTGGCAAGGTCCGCGATGCCGGGGGATTTCGGTTGCGCCTTTGCGCTCTGGAAAAGCCGAGCAGGCATAGGTATTGGGGAGTTCCAGTCCGTCTCTGGTCTGGAATTGACAAGCTTCAAGCTTGATCCGAGGTCCACAAGGGAACAACCCCACTTACCGTGTATGCCAGTCAAGAAATCGCCAGAACCAAGAGATTTTCCCAATTTTGCATCAGCCGCCCAGTCCCGACCAAACAGAGGGAGTCTTTTCATCGTCTGTAAGCGCCAGCTATAGCACACACGCAGCAATCTGCGACGGGACCTCTTTCTCGCAGGCAAGAGCCTGATGGAGAGATGAGGCCACAAGTGGCCAAAACGACAGGATGGCAGGTCGTTGTCGTGTTACATGTCTTAATTTTAAAAATACGCCGAAACGGACGTGGCATTGGATGCAAGCACTTGGTCGGCAGGCAAGGAAATGCCACCCCCTCCCCTCTCGTCCGCTGCCTTCCCCTCTCCACCACCCCTGACGCCCACCCCCTTGGCCTCGACCATCGCTCGTCAACAGCCGCCTGCATGCTTACCACATCCTCTAGCGTCAGCCTAGGCCCTCCCCCACCCACACACTCACTCATACACACACAAACGTATCCGTCCCGATTAGGCCAAAGAACGAGTCCCAGCGTAGGTTCCTGGCAGTCGATCGACATCTCGTGACTGCAGCTGCTGCGCCAGCGAGCACGCCAGCCTGCCCGTTTCGTGTCTGATCGTCTCCTCCGTTATCGCGTCTTTTCCGAGAATAGTGCCGCCGCCGGCGCTTTCGCAAGCAAGCCGGATCCTTGGCTGCTCTGGCTGACATGCTTCGGCACCGTCGGCCACTTTTCCCGACATTTTTCTTCTCCTTTCTTTAGCTCGCAGAGTCGAGTTCGGCATGCCAACCAAGGTACAACCTTTCAGCTCGAGTCGGGCGAGGCAAGGAAGGGGCAGTGTCAGATAGATCTATTGAGATCTGGGAGATCCTCTAGTTCGAACGGGGTTTGGTCGATTCCCCATGGGTCAAACTCTCAATTCCAAAACAGCCGGTCTTGGCCTCCCATGACTGGGCATGATGCCATCGCCATGTAACGGCCACCCAACGGGTAGCCGGTGGCATGGAATCCCCCCTGGCTAGGGCCGGAGACTGCTACTATATGCGGACGGCATGTTGCAGTGCACACCGTACGATACAGAGAGTTGCGAATGTCCGGACGGGGTCTTTTGTCTGACCATCCTCCCGGCCGGTAGTTGCTAATTTCCTGGCCCGAGAGAGTGTGTGACGGTGCATCACGGGTATCCATGTGTCGTCAGAGAAACTGGCCGAGAGACGCGCCGGGTGCGTGTTGCTACTTTTGTTTTGCGCAAAAGACACTATCCGTTCCTTTTCCATACTTTTATTTTATTTTATTTTTTTACACCCGTCGCCCCCATCGTCTGGGAATATTGCTTTGGCTGTCACGTTCTTGTGAGGTATTTTTATCGACTCGCTTGCGGCACGCGGGCGCGCTGAGCCGCAGGCTGGTCGATAGTTCGGCGCCGTGCCTCGCGGCAGCGCATGCGGGGGGCTCTCTCTCGCTCTCTCACTCACCAGCATGTTGGTTTTTAGACAGTCTTGCACATCGTCATCCCACTCACCCCCGCTTCTCCAGACTCTCTCGTCCGTCCAAGACATTTCTTGTCCCTTGTGCACGGTGCACATGGGGACTGTGCGCCGCGCGGCGATGGAGATCAGTCCCGTCGCCTATCGTGCACAAAGTTTCAAGGTCTTGGACAAGCTGGGCGAATTGAGAAAAGGGGTTCGGAGGAGAAGGGTCAATCTCTCGAGCCAGGCCGCCCTGGTCGGGATGCCGGATTTCGGTCCATGACAAGTCCAGACCCTTTTTATTTTCCCTCAACCCTCGTATCCATACACGAGATCAATTACCATCCCCCATGGCGCATGAACAGGGCCCTCTCGGAGAATTCAATGTCCTGGCAGATGTGGTGTGTGTGTGTGTGTGTGTGTGTGTGGGTGTGTGTGAGTGGTGTATTTTAATGTTTTTGCAAATCCATGACGATTCAAATCAACCTGTTTGCCTTTTGGGGGCATTTCAGGGCGGCAATGCGGTGGAGCAGCGACATCAAGCGTGGGGCAGCATCATGGCAGCGTCGAAGCCATTGAAGTCATTGAAGCTCTCCAGACTGCCAAGCGGCTGCCGTACCTATTTCGATACATCCATCCCATCAATCGCTCACATCGCTCCATCGCCAGGGCTGTGCAGCTGGGCTGTCATGTCTGTTGCTGCTGCGTGGCATGCCAGGCGAGCGGGAGCTGAAACCCGCTAGCTCACGGGCCAGAGACAGACCCGCGACCGAGTCTTTGACAGCCGCCTCCTTTTTTTCTCGTCTTCTCGGCTCCCCGCGGTTCCATGGTTGGCTTTGTAATTCCACTGAGCATTATTATATCTTTGGGTGGGCATTCCCGCAAGCCAAACACGCTGCATCGGCCCATGGCATGAGAGCCGGTTTCGTCTCGGCCGGGCCTCGTCCATGCCCCCACGGCCACCTGCGGTACCAAGCCACTCTACCAGAAACTAAAAAGGCGCGCTCAGCATACACAAGGTACGGTGCACCCGCAGAAGCCGCACTTGGAGGGGAGGGGAGGGGAGGGGAGGGTAAGGCAATAAGACGGCTGCTCGGGATCTTTGAGGAGACACAACCCGATCCGTGGCCGTCGTCGTTGGTCCCTTGATTATCGCGATTGTGTTCCCCCAGGGCGGGCAGGGCATTGGTTCCATCCTCGCGGGTGCCTGCGGGCTGGATACTTACCTACATCTTGCACACACATGCCCGTAGCTGTCTGAGGCTGTCCATGTGCGTGCTGGGACACGATGGCCTATGCTCTTTGATCGAGGCATGTAGTACCCGTACAGTTGCGGTCAAGCCCGCGTCCGTGGTATGTGAGACACGTGTGCGGGCCTCCAACTGCGAATTGGCTGCCACACCATCTGCGCGGCTAGTGTTTCCCTCTTCGAGATAACTGCATGCGTGTCTTACTTACAGGTGATGGTGGGCGGGTGTCTGCGGAGGAAATGCGAGGGCCGAATGCGAAAATAAAAACAGGAACGAACCATTCCTCCTCCCACAGTGAAAGGCCGGCAGCCCCCAGCCCATCCCACAGGCCGTCGTCGGCCACCACGAGGCTGCATGGGAGCCCCGTTTCTATGGGTGTCAGCTCAGCCATGCACCGGAGGAGCGAACTCTGGCTGCATACGGGCTGGCACGTGCGGTGTCATGCGGGTGAGAGGGGGGGCCACACACACGACGGAGGGCGTCGGCCCCATTCCAGGGAGCCGATTCAGCCCCTTTACCTCCGACTTTGTCCGCCGCGGGGCCGGAGTGCTGGGTTTGAGCACAGGATTTTTGGGTGGAACATGACATGGCAAAAACCCCGCGCCCGAGCTGCAGTGCTCCCCCCTCCTTCCCCTTTTGATGCCGTGCGTCCTGAGGATAAGGCACCAGACCTCAACGCTGGACCGTGCCATGTTGCCATGTTGCCATGTTGCCAAGTGCCAGTTGGTGTGTGTCCTAATATCCTCAGCAGCGCGGATGGCATGCAGGGCAATGGCGGGGCATGGGGCATCTATCCAGCTGCCTAATCGCTTCCCTCTCCCAGCTGCTTTTATTGGCATCGCCGAGTTGACGTTTTTGGCAGCCGCTTGGGTTCGCTTGTTACATCTCACCCTCCATTACAGCAACGCTTCGCTTCTCTGAATCCGGCCCCGTGCTGCTTGCTTGCTGCCCGCCTGACGCGGGGTCGGCTTTTGAGCTGATGTGTTTTTGTGCTTCTTACGTCCCTCGCTTCCTCCTGCTAGGCAGGGCGCCGCAATCGGCTCATTATTGTGCACCTTGCTGGGTAAGCTGCAGGATACGTCTCCCCTCGGCTGCAGTCAGTCGTGCAACCTGATTCGATCGCCCGTGGCTGCGTTACCCCAAGCCCGTCGCCAACCTTCCAACCACACGCTGGCTGCTGGCTGGCTGCAGAGGACCTCGCTATCCCATCCCAGCACCGCCGTCACCTCGCCACAGCCCACACCCTTCATGTTTATCTGGCGCACCGCACTGGGCCAGCCAGACGGGCGCCGGGGTTCGGCTCTGCAGGGTCGAGGTGTTCGGCCCTGCATGCCCTGCCCTTCACCGCTAGAACCCATGAACGAACCGGCCCACATCCCACCCAGCGCCGGGCCCAAGATACCGTACCGCCGCTGTGGTTATACGTAGTTTACGTGCTTACCGGTTCCGAGGCAGGGGTTTCTGGGAACTGTGGCCGTTCTTTTGTTCCTTTCTCCCGCTCCGGGTTTCTGTGCTAAGCCCGTAAGGGCGCATGGTGGCCACTTGGCCGCGTCGTGTCGTGTTCCCGTACTTTCACAAGCCAGACGAAGAGGAGATCGGAAAAAAATCAGATAGCTGTGAATCACGTTTTAAATCGCTGCTCGCACGCCAAAAATCTATCCCTCTCTTCCCTTCTTCTTGCTATCGACTGATCAACAAAGCACAACAGCAGCAAACAGCCTCGTCTTCGCCTCACTGCAATCCCGCCCCATCTCAACAATTTTCTTTCCACCTCCCGATCCCTCGTGATTCTGTTGAGGGCCCTGTAGGACTGCCTCCACACAGGGGAGCTGGACCTCGTCCATCGGCTTGACGGCCTCAGTATAACCTCTTGTACAGTTGTCTGATCGCTGCTCTCTTGGGGCACGATCACCAGCCCCGTCAAGACGTTTTCCAATCTCCTCAACTCGTGAGTTCATCCTCCCTGCATGAGGTGGGCGTGCTGGATCGTCGCTAGCACAGATGTGTCACCGAGACCCCGCCCGCGCCTTCATACTAGCCGTTCGACGTTGAGCCCTCGTCAGTCGATACGGCTACGTGTGATGGATGAACTGCTCACTCCTGAGCCTCGCCCAATATTTTCAAAGTACATCTCGTCTAACATGCCTGTCTACACAGCGTCCACCACCCCTACGCCGGAGCCCGTTGCTCAGCCTCCCCGGGGAGTGCGGCGGACTCACCCTACACCCTCTGAGATCCTTCGTCCAACTCAGCACCTATCATTGAACCACCTCGACGGGCCTCTCAGCCTCTCCTGCCCACCTCACTGCCTTTTGGCACATCACTACCTGACGTGACACCCTAGCATCCCTCATCTATAAAAGGGTCCCTGTCTTCCTGCCTTTTGTAGCCTCGAAAGCTGCCCTATCACGCATCGCTCTCATAGATTCAGCCAGGCAAGCTCCTAGGTCGCCATCTTCCCAGCATCCGCATACATATCATTATCGACATCATTATCGATATCATTAATACCAGAAACCTCCAACCTCCAACCTCCAACCTTCAATCTGGAAGATGGCACCTCACGCTGAAACCGAGCCTCACTCCCCCAACGGGACGGGCAACGGCCTCTGGTCCGCCCAGGGCCCGCCCCCCGCGGCGCCCAGGGAGCTCTTCACCGTCGACTCGCCCAACGTCGTCTACACCGACGACGAGATCCGGTCCCGGTACACGTACCGCACCACCGAGGTCGCCAAGGGCGCCGACGGCAAGTACACGGCCACGCCCCGGCAGACCGAGTACGCCTTCACGGTGGACCGGAAGGTTCCCAAGGTCGGCGTCATGCTCGTCGGCTGGGGCGGCAACAACGGCTCGACCATCACGGCGGCCGTGCTGGCCAACCGCCGCGGCCTGACGTGGGAGACGCGCGAGGGCACCCAGAAGCCAAACTACTACGGCTCCGTCATCATGGGCTCGACGGTCAAGCTGGGCACCGACGCCGAGACGCGCCGCGACGTCAACATACCCTTCCACGACGTCCTGCCCATGGTGCACCCCAACGACCTCGTCGTCGGCGGCTGGGACATCTCGGGCCTCGACCTGGCCGCGTGCATGGACCGCGCCGGCGTGCTCGAGCCCACGCTCAAGCAGCAGGTCCGCAAGGAGATGAGCCGCATGCGCCCGCTCCCCAGCGTCTACTACCCGGACTTCATCGCCGCCAACCAGGGCGACCGCGCCGACAACCTGATCCCGGGCGACCGCGCCTGCGACGCCCACGTCGACCGCATCCGCGCCGACGTGCGCGAGTTCAAGGCCCGCAACGGCCTCGACAAGGTCATCGTGCTCTGGACCGCCAACACGGAGCGCTACGCGGCCGAGGTCGCCGGCGTCAACGACACGGCCGACAACCTGCTCGCGGCCATCTCGCGCGGCGAGGCCGAGGTGTCGCCCTCGACCGTCTTCGCCGTCGCCTGCGTGCTCGAGGGCGTGCCCTTCATCAACGGCTCGCCGCAAAACACCTTTGTGCCCGGCGCCGTCCAGCTGGCCGAGCGCCACGGCGTCTTCGTCGGCGGCGACGACTTCAAGTCGGGCCAGACCAAGATGAAGTCGGCACTGGTCGACTTCCTCATCAGCGCCGGCATCAAGCTCACGTCCATCGCGAGCTACAACCACCTGGGCAACAACGACGGCAAGAACTTGAGCTCGTACAGGCAGTTCCGCTCAAAGGAGATCTCAAAGTCGACCGTCGTCGACGACATGGTCGAGGCCAACTCGGTCTTGTACGCGCCCGGCGAGCACCCGGACCACACCGTCGTCATCAAGTACATGCCCGCCGTCGGCGACAGCAAGCGCGCCCTCGACGAGTACTACGGCGAGATCTTCATGGGCGGCCACCAGACCATCTCGCTCTTCAACGTGTGCGAGGACTCGCTGCTGGCCTCGCCGCTCATCATCGACCTGGTGCTCGTGACCGAGATGATGGGCCGCATCAAGTGGAAGGCCGTTGGCGAGGGCGAGGGCGAGGGCGAGGGCGAGGCTGCCGAGGGCGACTACAAGAGCTTCCACAGCGTCCTCAGCGTCCTCAGCTACATGCTCAAGGCCCCCCTGACCCCGCCCGGCACCCCCGTCGTCAACGCCCTGGCCAAGCAGCGCGCCGCCCTGACCAACATCTTCCGCGCCTGCGTCGGCCTCGACCCGGAGTCCGACATGACGCTGGAGCACAAGCTGTTCTGATTGGGCTCGTAGAGTCGCTCTTTCTTTGAGACGCTAGAGGAGGTGGTGAATTCGTTCCTTCTTTTTGGAGGTGGCCGTGACGCAAAAGCAAAATCTTTCGTTAATCATCTTGCTATTCAGTATCATTCTCTTTTTGAGGAGGCCCGTTCTTTTTGGACGCTTCTCGCTGCTTCTTCTCATTGAGCGACCTCGCCCGCTCCTTTTTCTACTTGAATCTAGGAGCATAGGACCCTGTCGCCGCTCGTTTAAGACAGTTGATAATTGAGCATAGGACCCTGTCGCCGCTCGTTCAAGACAGTTGATAATTAAGCTAGACAAACTCTCGGCACCCTGCCGCAGCAAATATGACTAAAAAGAAGAGGATATTCTCTTCCTCGCCATTGGCTTCCCAATTTTAGTGGCCATCAGGGCACATTTCCTCCTGCAAACCTGCCTAGGTAGGTATTGACCACCATTCAGAGACGCCGACATTGAGACTTCCAACCAATACCAATGTCTGCGGGGCGCCTGGTCAGCGAATCTCGCGCGACACCAAAAGAGGGGCCGCGACTTCAGCCACAGGGCAGCCTGGCCACTTTGCCTGGGATTTCAGCCCAACACCAAGAACAGCCTGCCATCTACCTCACCATCACAATCAGTTGCTTAGTCCAACACGCCTACCTAGTCGCTATATCCTCCCGATCATCTCAACCTCGACTACGAAGCCCAAGTTCACGCATCGGTATGATATCACTGGTGTCGCCGTGCCCTGAGTCACGCAATGGAGCGATTCAGGCGGAAGAACAGTCCCAAAGCAGAGGCTTCCTCGAGCTCTGAAAGAAGTCGCAGTCGCTTCAAATTCTGGCGGAAGGATAAGCGCAGCGAGGAGGCCTCCATCAGCCCCGAAAGGAGTCACAGTCACTGGAATTTTGGGCGACAGGACCGGCCCGGCGGGGATGCCTCCTCGAGCTCTGAGAGGAGTTCCAGCCGCGGGAGGCTCTCGCACAGACAAGAGCGGGTCGGCTCAAGCAGCGTTCAACCTGCCAGCCTTGGCCACGAGCTGGGCAGTGAGGTCACCATTACCGGACGCCCCCGTTCGTCCCAAGTTGTCGACGAAGCCAGATCGCCGAGTATTCCAGCAGGTGCTCACGAGCCAGCAGCAACAGAGGCCAAGCCAATAGTACCTTCCGGGCCGTGTGTGACGAACGCTAATGCGGCGAGCTCAACATCTTTGTGGGATCATGCCTATGAAGCCCTCCGGAAAGAGAAGCCGGAAGTCGTGCAGGACTACGAGGAATTGCTGCTCAAGGTAGCGCCCTACCTAGCGAATACACATCCCACGACCGACCTGAACGACGTCCTCTTTAAGGCGTCCAACGATCTGGCCAACGCAGCCCCCAATTCCGGCGCCAAGACAGTAGAACCCGGACCGCAAAGCGGCGTGGATCGACAAAAGATGATGGCGGACGTCATCGACTCGGGCCAGAAACACATGGAAGAGAAGCAAATCGCCTTCAAGATCGGGCAGCAGAAGTTCGTGCTTCAAGATCAAGTGGAGCATGTCGTCGCTGGAATCCAGCTGGGAAAGGATTGGATTGATGGCGCGGTGCAGGCCAGTCCGCTGGCAGGCGCTGCTTGGGCCGGCGTTTGCTTGCTTCTTCCCCTCCTGACCAACCCGGGCGAAGTGCAAGCAGCCAACAAACAGGGCCTCGCATACGTCAGCCAAAAAATCAGTTACTATACTTGTTAGTGGACTCACCTACTCCCTCCTCTTCTATCATATTCTGTACCACAAGGCTTACCAGATCACTTGTACTACACATAGCCATGGAGCCGCTCATACTGCATGCCGAGGACCCCACAGACGCGAGGTGGGATCATCTCCGAAGCCGCCTCCTCGGGCTCTATCAGGCTATCATCGATTTCCAAGCCCAGAGTGTCTTGCGCTTCTTCAGGCGCAGGTTCGCCAACTTCTTGAGAGAGGTGGTGAAATACGATCCATGGGAGGACATGCTCGAAAAGATCAAAGTTTTGGGGCGTGATGTCGAAAGCGAGTCGATGCAGATCAACATCGCCGTGAGCAGAGAAGCACTGGGCAAGCTCGTTCAGTGGGCGAGAGAGTCGGAGGAGGACGAGTGCTTGCAGAGCTTTCGGCGTGGGGACTACGCTTGGTACAAGGACCGCATTGAATTGCGCGTGCCGGATACGTGTCTTTGGTTCCTGAACCACGAAAGCTACCAGTCCTGGTTGGCGGACGATTCTGGCCCACTGCTGGTTTCGGCCGATCCAGGGTGTGGCAAGTCCGTCCTCGCCAGATACCTCATCGACTCCAGGCTCGGCTTTACGTTGCCCAAGGATGCCGCCATATGCTACTTCTTCTTCAAAGATCAGGACCAGAACACAATCGAGCTGGCACTTTGTGCGCTGATCCATCAGCTGCTTTGCTTGCGCCCGAAATTGATGCACCATGCCCTGCCGAGGTACAAGCAGGACGGGGCTGGGCTTGCCAACAACGTCACTGCGCTCTGGGATATTCTGAAAAGCGCCACTGCAGATCCCGAAGCCGGAACTGTTGTCATTGTCCTCGACGCCCTGGACGAGTGCCTTCAGGATGAGCGCAACATGCAGACCTTGTCGCGATACATCCACGACCACTTCGAGAAACGCCGAGGAAACCTGAAGATCCTCATGACCAGTCGGCCCTATGAGGGTACGGTCCAGCACATTCAGGACCTCGAGAAGGCATTTCCCAACATCCGCATCAAAGGAGAGGATGAGTCCGAAACCATTCGCGAAGAGATCAATTCGGTCATCGAGCACCGGGTTCACCAGATGGACAAGTTTAGTGACGACCTCAAGGCACACCTCAGAACTCGCCTCACGAGTATCACTCACCGCACATACCTCTGGCTGTACCTCGTATTCGAACACCTGAAGGGCCCCGATGTCAAACAGACTGCTCGAGGACTCGATAGATCGCTCCTCGAAGATCTGCCCAAGACGGTGGATGAGGCGTACGAGGGGATCCTGAGCCGATCCAAGGCGCCACAGGTGACCCGAAAGGCCATCCTCATCCTCCTCGGCGCATACCGCCCGCTCAATCTTCGCGAAGTGCAGATCGCACTCGAGCTGGCCCCCGACACTGTCTGTCCGGGAAGCCTCGATCTGGAACCCGACCAAGCGTTCAAGAGGCGTCTCCGAGAGTGCTGTGGGCTGTTCGTCACGGTGCACGACGACAAAGTCTACTTCCTTCACCAGACGGCGAGGGAGTTTCTCCTCCCTCTCGCTGCGTCCTCGCCTGGTCCCGCTGCTCCCCCAATATGGGCGCACACGTTCAGCATCCGCCAAGCACACACAGTTCTTGCCGAGTCCTGCACCGTCTATCTTGACCGCCTCAATCACCAGGCGGATGCGGACCCGACAGCCGACTTGCTAGATTACTCGGCCGAAAACTGGGGTGCCCATTTCCGCGAAGCTGGTATCGTCGATGATGCTGCGGTTATACCTTTCGCCTTGCGCATCTGTGATCCGAAATCTGAAAGCTATTCAAAGTGGTCCGATATATATTGGATTTCTTTGCACTGGCTCCCCCCCAAATCGACTACAAATCTTACATTGCCGTCCCATTTTGGCCATGATTCCGCCGTCAAACTGCTGCTAAGCACAGGAAAAGTCGATATCGATTCCGGGGATAACAGGGGCCAAACGCCGTTGTCATGGGCTGCCGAAAGCGGGCACGAAGCGGTTGTCAAATTGCTTTTCGATACTGGCGAAGTCGATATCAATTCCAGCGATAACGCGGGCCAAACGCCGTTGTTATTGGCTGCTCGTTGCGGGCACGAGGCGGTTGTTAAATTCCTTCTCAATACGGGCAAAATCGATATCAATTCCAGGGATAACGGGGGCCAAACACCGTTGTCATGTGCTGTCGAAAACGGGCACGAAGCGGTTGTTAAATTGCTTCTCGATACGGGCAATGTCGATATCCATTCCAGGAATAACAAAGGTCAAACGCCGTTGTCATTGGCTGCTTATTACGGGCGCGAAGCGGTTGTTAAATTGCTTCTCGATACGGGCAAAGTCGATGTCGATTCCAGGGATAACAAAGGCCAAACGCCGCTGTTATTGGCTGCTAAAAACAAGCTCGAAGCGGTCGTTAAATTGCTTCTCGATACGGGCAAAGTCGATGTTGATTCCAGGAATAACAGAGGCCAAACGCCGTTGTTATTGGCTGCTTATTACGGGTACGAAGCAGTTGTTAAATTGCTTCTCGATACGGGCAAAGCCGACATCGATTCCAGGGATAAAAGAGGCCGAACGCCGTTGTCATGGGCTATCGAATGCGGGCACGAAGCTGTTGTTAAATTGCTTCAAGGACAGAGGAGCTTCGCTTCCTGATTTTATTTCCGACGTTGTTTCTTCTTCTTCTTGTAGCGCTGGTTAGCAATTGCTTCATTCATTGCATTTCTGGCTAGTTTCTGTACGGCGTTTTCAGCTTTATTATCTGTCATGGGAGCACTCAAGTAGTCCCCAATTTGACAGCCGGCTGCTACATGATCTTTTTCTTAACCTGCCGTAGAAGGATTCGATTTGCCGCCCCCCCGCCCCGAACCCAGCCGCTCCAGCGAATGTGGGACAAGCCGTCTTACTTGTGACAGGCCTCGCTGGCCAGGTAAAGGCAGTAGCTAGCGGGAAGAGGGCGGCTGACCATTAGTCAGTAGCCTCTCCCTACCCAATCCATTCCTCGCTGAGGCTAACGGGTTATTAGAAAAGAGTGGACGGGATACTGAATATCCCAGTGGATATGATTGTACGTGGAAGCCACGACGGTAAAGGTAAGTTTCTTGAAGGCGATGAGGACTGTCGGCCGAACCTGCTTTTGTTTCTGAACCAGGTCCGCCAAGGCAAACAGAACGCGTCAACGGGGTAGCTGCGGCGGCCTTCGTGTGCTTTTGTGCCTGTTGGCTAACGCATAAGAAGTTGTGCCCGACCACTTGCCTGGGGCTGCCGCAACACTTGACAACGAACCGCCCGTGGGCGCTTGACGCTGCCTTTTGGTCGGGACCGTGAGATGTGGAGGCTTGCATTATATGGGTTTGAGTGGTGAGATATTCGAGACACTCTGTACTATCTGTCTTATCTCTCCACCGGTTGTGTTCTTGCATTGTCAGCGACAGCATGCTGGGACTTGGGTGTATGGATGGGGGCCCTTTGGGGCTGCAAGAACGATTCATAGTGTGAGAGGAACACCAAAAAGTAACGGCCGGCACAAGAACAACATGGATAAATATACCACTAGAGTATTCACCGCTAGCACAGAGAGCGTCAGACGCTTAAAATGAGTAGCAGGGAGTAGCAAGCAAGGCACTGGCTACAGATCTACGTCAGCAGAAGTGGTCAAATGGTTGATCCGCCCAAAGAGAAAGCCGACGGCCAGCGCGAAAAACTCGGATTTTGAGAAGGTGTGGAAGCAAGAGCGCGATCCATGGCTCGCTCTTCAAGATTTAGAAAGAAAACCGGATAAAAAAGACAAACGCGCTCAGTTCCAGCTTACGACTTGTAGCAGAAGATTACAGACTCAGAGCCGCGAGTTGAGATCGGCAACCTCGGCCTTGGCCTTTTCCCGCAGGGCTTTGCGAAGAATCTTGCCAGACTATTTTCATCATTTGTCAGTCAGCTTTCGGCAAGCACAGGATGGGCCGCGTTGGCACAGCACAAGTTTACTCACAGGGTTCTTGGGGATGGCGTCGGTCAACACGACGCCGCCCTTGAGCTGCTTGAACCGCGCGACCCTGGCGGCGAACCACTCGGCGATCTCGGCCGGGTCGGGCCGCTTGGGGGCGGCGGGGGACGGCACGATGTAGGCGCGGGGCAGCTCCTCGCCGGCGATGGTGACGCCGACGACGGCGGCGTCGGCGACGTCGGACCTCTCGAGCAGCAGGGCCTCGAGCTCGGCGGGCGCGACCTGGTTGCCCTTGACCTTGATGAGCTCCTTGAGGCGGTCGACGATGTGGAAGGCCCCGCCGGGAGCGTACTCCTCGATGTAGGCGATGTCGCCCGTGCGGAGCCAGCGGGAGCCGTCCTCGGGGTCGATCACGACCGTCTCGGCCGTGGCCTTTGGGTTGTTCCAGTAGCCCCTCATCATGTTGGGGGACGAGATCCAAAGCTCGCCTGGCTTGCCGGCCTCGGTGACGAGCTTGCCGGACCCGTCGGTGGCAACGAGGCGGGCCCTGGCGTTGGGCAGCAGCTCGCCGACGGCGGCCGTGGAGCGGGCGCCCGTCGGGTTCCAGCCCATGGCGGTGCAGGTGAGCTCCGTCATGCCCCAGCCCTGGCGCACGAGGACGTTGCCGGCCGGGGAGACGGCGCGGGAGCACTCCTCTGCCGTCTTCTGGTCCAGCGGCGCGGCGCCGCAGCCGATGGTCTCGACGGAGCTGAGGTCGAACTGGCGCACGAGCGGGTGCTTGGCTAGCGCGACCACGACGGGGGGCACGAGGGTGAGTGTGTTGATGCGGTACTTTTGCACGTGGCTCAACATCTTGGGGAAGTCGAAGCTGGGCATGATGTAGACGGGCGTGCCGAGGCGCGGGTGGCTGGCGATAAAGTAGGTCTGGGCGAAGGCGTGGTACAGCGGCAGGAAGCACAGGGCGCGGTCGCGGGCCTCGCGCTCGGCGGCCGTGGGGTCCAGGCTGTTCACGTAGAGGACGCCCTCGCAGTTGGCCACGTAGGCGCCGTGGCTGATCTCGACGCCCTTGGGCACGCCCGTGGTGCCCGAGCTGTAGTTAAGGCAGCACGTGACGGACGCCGGGTCCGCCGGCTCGGCCCAGTCCCAGCCCTCGGCGCGGGCGAGGGTGTCGCGGAGCAGCTCGGCCCAGTGCCTCGCGCCGGCGCAGTCGACCGTGGTGGCCGGGGGGCTCGGGTCGGCAACCTTGGGGTCCAGGGCCGGGTCGAACAGGTAGATGTGGTCGCGGGGCAGCTTAGCCTCGGCGGCGGCCTCGAGGGCCACGGGCATGCCCTCCGGGGAGGTGAGCAGGAAGGAGGCGCCGCTGTCGCGGAGCTGGTACGAGAGCTCGCGCATGACGTAGCCCGGGTTGGCGCCCGTGAAGATGCCGCCGGCCATGAGGACGCCGACGAAGATGGCGGGGAGCCAGACGCTGTTCCCCGAAAAGACGAGGACGCGATCCCCCGGCTTGAGCCCGGCGCGCTGCAGGCCAAGGGCGACGCGCTTGGCGAGAAGCCTGTACTCGGCCTTGGTCAGGAACCTCTCATCCGGGCGGTCGGCGTCCATGAGTACCCTCTGGGACGGGAGGGGCTCGCGCGAGGAGCCAAAGATCCATTGCTGCAGGGAGCAGCGTGGGATGGGAATGTCCCAACGTGACTTGATAGTCATAGTGGTGGTGGTGGTGGTGGTGGTTGTGTGTGTGTGTGTGTGTGTGTGTGTGTGTGCGTGCGTGTGTGTGTGTGTGTCTGCGAGTGTTTTATACAGTGGCCGAGGGCCCCTGTGATAACCGGCTGCTGCGTGGTGCAGTATGCTATCGGGGATATCGTCTGTTCGAGAACGAGCGCTTGATCTTGAAGATGTAAGAGGAGACAAAGGGCAGAGACCCCGTCTGAGGGAGGTGAATGCTATCCAGTGTTATCAAAGCCGGCCTCTGCGGATCGAACAGCCTGCTGCCGGTGTATATCAACAAGTCGGCAACTTGGACCCAGGGTCAGCGCCTACTGTCGCTTTCGGCTACACGCCGTGACTGGCTCAAGCAACGGCCTCGTCTCAAGCGCCGTGTCTGATGGTAATACCCGGGGGGCACGACGTTGGCAGCACCCAGCAGGAGGGTTCGCGAAGCGAAGGGGCGGGAGTTCAAATGAACGGTTGACAGCCCTCGTACTCGAGATCAATCGGCTGATGTGTCCAGCTATTGGCCAGCAACTGGATCAAGACTGTTTTGGGAGCGACAGTTCAGAGGACGTAGGTATGACTATTTAGGAAGAGAAGCAAACTTGGCGGTTCTATGGCAGGTACCTACCCACTCGGGTACTTTGAACATGTATCCTGCCTCGGCAACTTTTGCTAAGCGACTGCGACGCCGTCCCTGTCCTCCCACCACCAGTACCGGTGGCTGAAGAGACAAGGCTTGGACATGGACATGGGCTAGAAGGAGGTCGGCACTTTTTTGGCAATTTCTGGCGCCCACCTGTAGCGACAGGCCGTGTCAAGAATTGTTGGGGGACGGCGCCAAGCAAGCTCCCGTGTATGCTCCACTCGTGAACACCCGACCCCACGCACTGTTCAAGGGGAGGGGTGCTTGAGCCGAGGCTCAAAGCTCGAACCCCTCTCGAGCTGTTGCCGTCGATTCGGTTAGAGAGCGATGCGATAGGGCCCAAGCTTTTTCGGGTATCTGGGCATTGGCCACAGTGACCGTTGGCTTTCTTGGCACCCTCGGTCCAGCATCCATGAACCCATCAGCCATTAACGTTAGAGCGGGTCAACGTCCCGCGCTTCCCGGCTACCGGGTGACGAGGGCCAGGCGTACCAGGGGCAGCAAACTCTACTAACACAGTACATGTTTTGTAGGGACGATGCGACGCGGGGCCAGCTCCGTGATTGCCCTCTGCTCCAGCCTTGTCTTCCCCGCCTCCCTGTCCGCCGACTTCAATGTTGGTCTCCTGACAGGGGATCGTCGGGAAATCGGGTCGGGGTACAAAACGCCGACGCCGCCTCCTGCGGGAGCGCGGAGAATCCATCCAGTTTGCCGATAATGAGCAGAGGGGCTACGGCTAGCGGCGTTTGGCGGAGCCGAGCGCGGCGAATAGAAAGCCACGGAAATGTCTCGGGCAGCCTATCTTTGTCTTTGTGCGCCTCAAGATCGTGCAACAGGACACGGCTGAGGCCCCCGTCGACAGTAGTACCTACGGAGTCACGTGTGGGTGGACGGGAACCTTCCTTTAATATTCTCCGCGGCACACGACCACAAGCTCCCGCCCTTGCCCTCCTGACTGTGTCGCCACAGACAAACTCGCGTGCCCGAACGGCGGCGACTACCGACGCGAGCCAATATCCCGACCGCCACCTTGTCTCTTCGCTGGAACCGGACGGCAGAAGCGGAGGGCAAGCGAGGGCTGGTGACACAGCCGCCGTCCAATCGAGCACCTTTTTTCTCGCCTGATCTTGGTGCCACACGTCGACGTCCCTAGCGACACGTCAGGTAGACGTGCGTCAGCGGCGAGAGACCCTGGCCGATGTTTGTTCCCTTCCGTCATGTCCGTTGTCGGGGCCTTGGGCAAGCACCCTCTCGTCCGGTCTCTTCCTCCGCCTCTTTCTTCTCTTCTCCAAGGACCAAAAGTCTTGATGTCCAAGGCAGGGAGCCAGAGTCAGCACCTGCATATATGCCCCTATCTTTAGCTACGCGGTCGGACACCACCTGATACTGCAGCTTCGGAGGAAGAGACGACGACAACTCTGAGTGTTCTTTGGAGGTGGCGAGCCAGCGACTGCTGCTCGACAGACATCCTTGACTTGCCCCTGACTTGATATTCCCCAAACACGTCTGTCCTCCTCCAGCCATCTGATCCCGCTGAGACGACAAGTGCCTCTTCATGACATGGGCTCGCCCGTTTGTGTCGTGCCGTCTCGCTCAGGGAGCCGACGCCGTGCTCCCTCGCTCCATCTTCCATATCCTTCTCCGTTCCTGACTTGAGTCTTTGAAAAAGCTCGTCGCTTGACAGGTTTGGTGACGCAATCTTGATTTTGCATACGACCGGGCGGCCCCAAATCAGGAGTGCTCGAAGCGCGGTCAGAATGGAGCCGTTGGCGTGTTGGTTGCCGGCCGTGCTTGCAACCACACAGACTGACTGCAAGCTCTATTCTTGCTTCTCGGCTGCCGGGAGTATGCATAAATTGCCTGGCATGCGATTTCTTTGTTGAGGTAGAGCCGTGACGGTATGCAGTTCTATGAGTGTGCTGCTGCTTGCTCGGCCCCTGCACGTGCCGCCAGCGAAGGAACCTCAAAAGTATCGACAGCCCTGGCACTTGCCGCGCTCCCTCAGCTTACATGCATGCTTCTGCTTCATCCTATGTGCTCACGACTTTTCTTCGCCCTCCCTAGGATTCGGGGACAGGCTTTGGGCTCAACCTAAAGTCGGAGCCTTCTCGAGTCGAGGGCTCTGGGTACGGACATGGGAGGGCCCGGCGCGAGCCTGCCGCACGCAGTCGCCTCCTGCCTCTCACGGCGGAGGCACAGACACTCGCTCTCGCTTGCACTGATATCGGCACATGTCTCTCAACATGGATGTACCAGGCACAGGACAGATGGCCGTCGACGACTTGTTTCCCAATACAACCCGGTTGTTTGGTTCCGCAAACATACCCACCAATCGCGTTGGCTGCTTCCTTTGTCCCAGCCCATGCTCCAAACAAGGGCGCACCACGGGTCCCTTGGATGTTTCCGCTGTCACTCGACCGACTGGCAGGCATCCTTGACTAAGCCTTTGTACCGTTGGTAGTCTATCAGCTGTTGTGCGATCTCATGAGCCGTTTGGCCATGGATGGATGTCCGCCAACGGCGAACTTTGCAGACGGACAGATCCCCGGGGCGCTGGGCTTCTCTGCGTCGACTGGCCGCTCTCATCAATGGCATCCCTGGCGCCTCGGCCGATTTCTTGCCACTTGGTCGGATCACGAGGATCTGTTCCTCGGAAGCTTGCATTGCTACATGCAGGTGCGGGTTTGGACGCATCTACGACTGGTGTCTCGGTGCAGGCACATGCAGGCAGAGCCGGTCCCATGTCGTGACGTCTCTACAGGGAAGCGCAACTCCGGAAAGGGCCGCATCAGGCTCTATAAAGGCGGCGGGAGATTCCCATGGGACAGCGTCTATCTCCCTCTTGCTCATCAGAATCACAGCATCATCTTTACAATTTCCTCTTTTGTTACCATCTTTTTCTTTAATTCTCGTACAAACAATTATCCCACAGACTTGGGTTCCTCAGCAGACACGACTGTGCTTTTATCCCTTCCTCCTCCTCCACCCACACATACAGAAAAATGAGGTACTCCAGCGCAGCCCTCGCCGCGGCCTTCGCCGCCACCAACGTGCTCGGCCACGGCGTGGTGACCGAGGTGCAGGGCGCCAACGGCGTCAACCTCCCGGGCCTGTCGCTCATCGACGGCACGCCACCAACCTCGCCCGCTGCGCCGCCGCCTAGATCGAGGCCCGCTAGCTCTTCGGCCTTGGTGGAGGCGGGGGCGCTGGCGCCGGCAAGGCCTCGGCGGGAGTCGCCACGCCCAAGGGCACCAATGAGACGGCCGTCCTGGCTACAACGGGCATGGGCGCCGCGCAGGGCCTGCCCACCTCGTCCGACGACGGCTCCATCAAGGTGGTGTTCCACCAGGTCAACCAGGACGGCGCCGGCCCGCTGACGGCCGACATCGACGCCACGTCGGGCGGCACCGAGGCCTCGGCCTTCCAAAAGGCCGAGATCAGCCAGAACGTCCCGGGGCTCGGCATCGCCGGCCTCTCGGGGGCCCAGACCATGGACTTCCCCGTCGAGGTCAAGATGCCGGCCGGCATGACGTGCCAGGGCCAGGTGGCCGGCGCCTCAAACGTCTGCATCGCCCGCCTCCGCAACGCCGCCGTCACGGGCCCCTTTGGCGGCTCCGTCGCCTTCACCCAGTCGCCCGCCGCCAAGAAGCGCGCCATCGAGTACAACCTGTGTAAGCGCATGCTGTCGCGCCGCTTCGCCGCCGCCGCCGCCCAGGAAGACGAGGATGACGAGTAGAGCCTATGTCATTGCACCTTCCCTATTCCATGAAGAGCCCAAGGGCAGGCCCCTGGAGGGACGAGGGGGCCGCATCCCAGCGTTTCTTTGCTCACTGCGTAAAATTGTAATGTTTGGTGTCTCATTTCCTTCTTTCCTTTCTCCTGTCCATACTATTTTAAACGCATACCCTAAACAACCCACACCCACACTCCCTCACAAGCATGTTGTTTCTTTTCTTGTCAACTCAACTGCCCCGGGGGCGGCAGCGCCTTCTAGCAGGACCGGACCCAAAGGGACAGCCATTGTACATAGCTTGGGAGTAGTTGAAATGAATGATAATGTAACTTTCGTTAAAAACCGATCTTTGCAGCTCTCTGGAGACCTCATAGAGGAGCAAATCGTGTCCGCATGGGGCCTTGGGCTGTTTCCAAGAGCTCCATGTCCTCTCCACTCCCTTCGCCCCCATGATGGCCGACGCTGTTGCAAGCTTCGTGCATGGTCGGCCCGAGCTGCAGCTCCTTGCCGCAGCAGCCCGACTCGCTGGATGCAGCCCTTGTTTCAGGGATTCCGAAGTGACGGAGCCGTCCGCTGTAGCGTTCTGCTGCGCACGTTCCGAGATGGAAGAACACACCGAGTAAGTCCGATATGTCATCCCAACCCTGATTTGGTTCGAAACGCCAGCCGACCAGCCAACATCCTGTCGTTTCAAGAGCTGCTGCGTCTTGGAGAAGCGGCTGGTGGTTTGGTGAATGGTCCCTTCTTTTTTAGGAAGCCACTAATATGCCGTCTTGAAAAGACCAGCACGGTTATGGGTGATTTTGTGTGCGTCGTGTGACGATAGTGGCGCAAAATCCCCACTAAATAATCAAGAGAAAAAAACCGCTCACAACCGCAATCACAAAAGCTCAAAATCGTCCAGCTTGTCCTTGTACTTCATAATGTTCCTCTTGACCTTGCTGCCGGGCGCCCACGTGACAAAGTCCTCCATGGACCGCGTCACCAGCATGGCCGGGTCCGTGACCACGTCGACGCCGACGCGCACGTGGCCCTGCTCGATGAACCTCGTCGCGGCCGACACGCTCTCGGCCATGTGCAGGCGCGTCATGACGACGGGCAGGCGGCGGCGCGCAAAGGCGCTGACGGTCGCGCCGTGCTCGACCGCCGACAGCTTGGACTGCGTCGACAGCACCCCGACGTCGTACAGCTTCTCGAGCAGGAGGGACTCGTGCTTGCGCCGCACGGCGCTGTCGGGCGGCAGCAGGCTCAGGCGGTGCGCCAGCTTGCGGAGCGAGCCGCACACGGCGTTGTAGGCGTGGTAGTCGGCCGGCTTCTGGATCATGTAGCGCCGGCACACGGCCGCGGCGCGATGGTCGTTGTCGCCCTTGTAGGTGATGAAGTCGACCTTTTTGAGCAGTCTGGAGGGGGGTTAGTTTTGTGCTGTCGTATGTTCATGACGGGGGTTCTTATATTGGATATTACTCACTTTTGCTCGTGATGTTTGAGTTGGCGCACCATCGTGGCAGCACAGGGGTTGATGCTTTCGGATCAAAGGGTTGTGGTGGTTGTTGGTCGAGCGAGGTGCTGGTCCCCGCATGAAGCTTCGCAGTCGTGCTCAATGCGATCACCGACAAAAAAAAGTTCCATGCCGCTGGAAAAGCTACCGAAGTGGGCCCAAGTCCGTCAAGCAGGGGGGCGGCCGCAATTCGGGATTACCTAAGCTCGGCAAAAAGCGTGGGATGTGTGGAGAGCTTCAAAGTCGTATTTTGGCCCGCGCGAAGACGGCAGGGCAGGTATTGGCTGAGGGGGACAGACATTGAGGGCCGGGACGCCCTTTTTTATGCCATCATCTACGGCGCTTTAAACCACCTCTTCCACGATGCCACCACCGAAGTTCTCCCTCCCGTCATCGCTGGCGAGCCACTGCCGGTCCCTGCTCTCGCGTCCGGCCGCCGCCAGCACCACCACCGCCGCCAGGTTCATATCGACGACGGCGCCAAAGCCCGTCCCCCCTAACAGTACGTCGCGGATACCCCCCTCCCAGCGGCGCACATCGCATCATGCAACCCATGCGCTCCCCCAGCACGCATCTCCACGCCGGTGTCCTAACCCCACCTCCTCTCAGCCCCCTTCTCCCCGGCCCAGTTCCTCGAGGGCCTCGACCGCCCCTCCCCTCCCCCTCGTCGCCAGGTCGCGGCGGCGGCGGCAGCGGCGGTGGCGGCGGCCTAAGGTCCAACGACGAATTCTGGTCCATGGGCGGCAACCGCGGCGGCTGGCGCGGCGGCGGCAACAAGCCCGAGCCCAGGCGCGAGCCGGCCGCCGCCGACCTGATCCGCATGCTCGCCGCGACGTCGTCGATGGGCAGCAGCCAGCAGCAGCAGGCGCAGCGCACGGCCCAGGCGAGGGCCGACGCCGCCGAGGCGCTGCGCGCCAGGGACCAGAACAACGCCTACGTGCGCCACATGCCCCGCCGCTGGGCCGCCGGCGAGGTCTACTCGCCGCACGACCTGTCGCCCGAGGAGGTCGGGCGCTACTTCAAGCGCGAGCTCAAGCCCCGCTTCGATGTCTTTGACGTGCTCGGCTTCAACCCGCTGGACAACTACGCAGTATGTTTTTTTTTTGTCTTTGTTCATGCCATCTTTGGTTGCTGCTATCCCCCACCCCCGTCATGCCTGTGGCAAGTTACTGAGACTACCGCCCACAGAACTTCTCCGTCATCTCCGAATACATAACGCCCATGGGCCGCATAAAGCACCGCGACGAGACAGGCCTTCGCCCCGTCAACCACAGGAAGATGGCCAAGGCCATAAGGAGGGCCATCGGTCTTGGCCTACACCCCAGTGTGCACAGGCACCCCGAAATCATCCATCGCCTGAGGAGGAATGTGCCGGCACGTAATAGCAGGTTTGATTGATCTCATACGAGACAAATGTACAGATATTTTATTTCGTAGATCCCACAAACACAGCAAAGCATGACCGTGCACACGTCCCAAGCCAAGGGCTATCAGCTTCGCATGGCTCTTTATGTGTGCAAATATCTCCAACGGCTCTGAGAACTCACGGTTAGGTTCCAGCCCCTAAACTAGCCTAGGGTTTGAGCTCGTCTCGTGGCTTCCGGAAATCGCTACGCTCCACAACAGAGTCTTTCGTTCGCGGAACTTCGGCATCCAGCTTTCCCCACAGCTCGGGGAACTCCTGTTTTGCCCACTCCTCAAAATTATTCTGAAGATCCTGGCTAGGGAGGGCATTGTAAGAGATGCGCAGCCTGTGTGGAAGAGGTAAGGAACGAATTAGTGTCAGCGTTCGCTTTCTTCCAAAATATGGCAATGCCGGGTGAGTAAAGGGGTGGTAAAAGAGAGAGGGTACTCACATCGAATGGTCTGGATAGTAGCCCACGGTGCTCCTCATATCCTTGAAGAGCTTCTTGACAGCATCGACGTCACCATTACCCGCAATGGCGCCGCAGTAGGCTCCAAAGACATAAGGGGGCACCTCGACCTCCATCCTCATCATCTTGGCCCAGACCTCGCCGGCGCGCTCGTCGCCGAACGGCAGCTTCTCGCACGCCCAGAAGAAGATGGCGAGACTGTCGTACGTGGGGCCGTCGGGCGAGCCCGAGATCTCGCGCCAGAACTCGAGGCTGGTCTCGGGGTCGCCGCAGCCCGTGTACGCCATCATGAGGCCGTTATACAGCTTCGTGTCCGGCTGCACCGTCGCGTCCATCTTGAGCATGTTGTGTACCATGCCCAGGCTCTCGCGGTCTGGGTGCCGGCCGAGCTGCTCGAGTGCGCGCGTGTACACGGCCGCGTCGGGTCGTATCGCGGGGTTTTCCTGCGCCCGCATGTGCCCAAACACGAGCACCGCCATGTCGGGACGCTTGCGCTTTCCGAAGAAGGCGTCCATGAGCTCCACGCGGCTCGCCCGGTTTGTATCCGGGAAGTACTCGCGGAGAAGCGTGTAGCTGTCCCATACACGAGCCGTGCTGTTGGCCTCATCAAGTGAGTACTTAACCAGAGCATCACGCACTACCGCTCGCTCCTCCAGGCTGTACTGCAGAGCGTGGAGCGAGAGAGTATCCATCAGCTCGTACAGCTGGTCCGTCCTCAGGAAATGGACACAAAGATCTGCCGTGGTCTCAGGTTCCAGCGTAACCTCAAACTCCTCGACCTGGCCCAGTACCGAAAGCAGCTTCTGACCCTGGGACAGGTCCACGCAGAGCGCCCGGATGTATTTATTCAGGATCAACGTGCTGTGTGCGTCAAAGAAGCTCGCCCCTCCCTGTCGTCTAGGCTCCTCGTCGGCGTCTTCCTGGCCATGATCGTGCTCACGTGGGAAAGCCACAAGAGCTTCCATGGCGCTGTGGGCTCCCACAAAATCGTTGGCCTCCAACCGGTACTCCAGCTGCAGTGCGCGCGAGCGGATATCCTGTGGGATGCCTCGTCTTACTGACCAAAGCCAGAACCTCTCGGCAAGCGCTGGGTTCTGCATCTCAATCGCAGTCTCGAGCAATTTGTTCAAGGTGTCTGTATCTGGATAATTGGCCGTAGTAGGTAAAAGGTTCACCGTTTGATCGATGCCATCGATGTCCTTGCCCAAGATGCTGACAGCCCACTGTAGAATGACATCCCAAGTGTGCCTCGGAGGCGGGATTTGGGGGTTGCCGCAGAGCTTGGTGAAGATGTCGTTCACACGCACTGTCGCCTCGGGGTGCCGCCTGGCAAATCTCAAAAGCTCCAAAAGCGTGGGCGCGAAGGGCTCGCATTTTGCCTTGTAGTACCACTCGAACACAGCGCTCGCATCCCCGCGCTTGGCGTAGAACGAGGTCATGATCTTCTGGCGTCGGCCTTCGTGGAAACCTTGTAAGTTCAACTCGGTGGCTTTTTGAACCAAGGTGGTTTCGTCATCCTGTTCCGCGAGACCTTCTAGTATCTCCATCCACAGCTTCTGGGTCTCTCTCTGTATTGCCATCCCGTCTGCGGTGGATGCCGAGAGCAGCTCCGAGGCCTCAGTGGCGGCGCCTTGCCTAGCGAGGGCCGAGATGTATCTCCGGTAGACGGTCCCGCCGATATTGTTTGCTGCTTGGCTGTCGAGCAGGCACTGGCACTTGTAAGCCAGCCTCGCGAGCTCCAAGTGGCTCTTGGAATCTCCCTTGGCAGGCTTTCTCCTTGCCACTTCTTGTATACGGTGGAAGTCCCTGACCTCTAGTGATAAGCCGAGCTTGAACTTGTATCCATCCCGCCCCTCATTATCTAGCTTCTCTGTCAGATAGACAAGGGTGCGGAGCGCGCAGAAAGCCTGGGTCGAGTTGATAGGGTCGCTGCGGAATTTGGCCACCTGGAAAAAGGAGCGCAGGGCTGCGACAAGCTTCTGCGCGGCGGGCGGGCGGATATTGTCGGTCTCGCTTGCGCTGTACATAAGAAGCTGGTCGTATCCGGGCAGGACGCGATGGTCCTTGACATCCCTGGCAGGCTTCTTGAATCCCCCAAAGAATGTCCTGCTGGGCGGCCTGCTTATACGCAGTGGTGTCGGACATGTGCGCAGTCGTTGGGCTCGCTCGCGGACCGCAAGGGCAGATATGGATATGTGCCTGACATGGAGCCCCGCGAGACACGGGCTCGCTCGGCAGACATGGCGAGCCAGGTGGGAGCGCATCGTGGGGAGCACTTGACGCTCTCAAGGGTGGCTGGACTGGCTTGTCGGAGCCATTGGGCGACGAGGGCGCACACAATGTGTAGTTGGGTTCGAAGACAGTCTCTACCTCGGCATCGTCGGGTATCTAGCCCTACAATGTGCCAGCTGCCGTCTCGGGGGTGAATTTTCTGACCAGATAAAAAAAGTAGTATCGTCAACCTCGACTTCGCGATAGCTTGGCCCAAGCTTCCTAATGGCCCGCGAAGCCCCACATCAAAACCGTCGCCGCTGCCATGCTTTGGCGGGGCGGGTTTTGCTCGACGCCGGCAGGTAGGCGGGGAACACGTGCGTCTTATCCGTGCCGGCTTATCGTCGCCATTGCCCCGCCGCCGCGCGGTCCGCCGCGCATAAAAGTGCCGCGCCTCACCGCCCAAATTTTCTGGAATGGAGGCATTACAGGCAGTGCCCGAATCACACCCCTGATCCCGCACCCTGGAACCGTCTGGGAATTACTGAAGCTTCGCCATATACCCTCGCAGACCACCTAATTCACGTCTTTGCACGATGGCGCAGGGAACCGTCAAGATTTCGACCAAGGCGGCTACCGCCAAGCCTCTGAAAAAGGGGGCTAGGGTCACCAAGCCCAAGAAGGCGAAGCCGACCAAGGCCGACAAGCTCGTCAAAAAGTACACCTCGGGCCTGGTCAACCAGACTGAGAAGCTGCTCGGCGAGCGCGCCGGCCATCTCGAGCTCATCGGCAAGGGCAGGAAGGGCAAGACCGCCGACGCCGGTGGAAAGAAGCAGACGGGCGGATCCAAGAAGTTTGGTTGATGCTGCCCAAACTCGCGCTCCTTGGCCGGCCACTCTGCCCTGGGCTGGTGCCGGTACCCCGACTGGTCTGTACGTACGCACAGCACGCTCACGCTACGGTTCGGAGCCACACTGGCCAGTATCGCCAATATATACTAATTTGCCTTTTGCTAAAGTAGGCACTTGACTCTGGGCCGCGCCGGCTACGACCTCCACTCTCCTTCTCGGCGATTGGCCTGGTCCCAGGGCTAACGGCCGCCCAACTATCCTCTCCGATATCTATCTACGGCGAGCCCTGTGGAGTTTGGCGGAGGCTCTGACTATTCTCGGGGTGATAGGAGGATTGTCACAGGCACATGAGTTTCATGGCGGGGGAGCCCGCCCCTGAGCTGGACAATCGATGTGCGCGCGAGGTCGCCGCTTTCTCCTGCTGGCTAGACAAGATACCACCCTCGGGGCACTGAGACGCGCATATGAATCTCGGCGCCTCAAGGATTCTCGAGGCTGGATTTTAGGAAATTTTCTACCGTCGAGCATAAAATACGCAGTCCTCCGTTTTCAGGTCTCTCCCCAAACCAACCGTCCACTATTTCTCAATCAGCCGGCAGCTCCTCGTGAGCAAAACATTCAGGGGCTCGCGTTTGTGCTGGTGCCCTAAGTTTCGAGCGGCAGGCCAGAGAAAGGAGAACCCTTCAGAGTGCTCCCGGTTGTTACCAAATGCCCCCCTCTCTCTCTCTAGAGGGCGCATTTGTAATCTGCGAGGATACAGAGCACACCCACATCGGCCTTTCCACTAGACTGTTGCGAAGGATCTGGTGTTGTGACGCGACTTCATCCGCCGTAATGTGATATGTTCTGCATGAAGCCCTACGCAATATGTAGGTGGACGCAGGCGACCATGCTCGACGGAAGAGAGGCAGAGGGAAGGGGGAGCAGCCCACGTGCCGTAGCCGTGCTTATCGGTTTATTGGTTCCACAGCTCGGAGCTCTTGCCTATAAAATCCCGCCCGCCCCCTCCTTTGCCCCTTGGAATGCTCCCACATTCCTCGCCCATACTTATTCCCCCTCCCATGCTCCAGCTTGGAGGCAGAACAATCAAACACCCCGTGTCCCTGGGGTGCGGAGCAAAACGCAATACAACACATACAAACGCACTCCTTTTCTAGGAGAGGAGCAAGCCCCGAAATGGAGGAGCCCTCACTCTTCACCATCGCCCAGACCCTGGCCTTCCCCTGGGTCTTCATGTTCTCGTCGCTCAGCTGCCTCCCCGGCACCGTCGCGCGGCTGGCGCGCGAGGGCACGCTGGCGGCCCACCTCCTCGGCCGCGCCGACCACGGCGCCACGCTGGCGTCGGCCTGGTTCTCCGACTTTTGGACGCGTTGCGCCGCGCCGGGCGTGCGCGCCAACGCCGGCCCCGGCGTCCTCTCGCTGCTGGCCGGCCGCGTGCGCGCGGGCGCCGTGGTCGACGACGACGACGATGATGACGACGCTGGCCAGGACGCTCCGCCGCCGCCGCCACCACCGCACCCGCCCATCTCCGGCACCGTGCTCGAGATCGGCCCGGGCAGCGGCATGTGGGCGTCGGCGCTGGCGCGGAGCGTCGTCGGCGGCACCCCCACCAGCGACGACGACAACAGCCTCCGCCGCCGCAGGACCACCACCACCACCGAGGCAGCAGCGCCGGGGGGCCCCGTCAAGCGGATCCTGGGCGTCGAGCCCAACGCGAGCGTGCACGCGGCGCTGCGGGCGGCGGCGAGCGAGGCCGGGCTGGACGGCGTGTACGAGGTGGTGCCGTGCGGTATCGAGCACCTCGCGGCCTCGGGCGCCGTGGCCGAGGGCGAGGTCGACTGCATCGTCTCGGTCCTCTGCCTCTGCAGCATCCCGGACCCGGAGCGGAACATCCGGGAGCTGTACCGCTACCTCAAGAAGGGAGGGAGGTGGTACGTCTACGAGCACGTGTGCCAGGCGCCCGGCACCGCCATGTACTGGTATCAAGGTATGTTGCTTTTTTTGGGCTGTCCCCGTGCTTGTTCTCCCCGGTGACGGACGTCTCACCTTCATCGTCTCCCCTCCTTTCCCTTCGTCCCGTGTTACGGATGTAGAGGGAGAGCTTCATGTGCTGACGCTCTTGTGTGTGCAACAACTTTCTGCTAGGCTTCGTGAACCTCTTTTGGCCACATTTTATCGGTGGCTGCCGTCTTCGTAATGAGACGGCCAAGTATCTGCGTTCGGCTGGCCCGTGGTCCGACTTTGATCTTGCACAGCCACCGAGAGAGCCCTGGTTTAATACCCTTCAACACGTGCTTGGAATCTTGACAAAATAGAGCCTTATGATCGAGCACTGCCTGGGACTTGGTAGTAGTACTGGGTGATAGCTGAAAATCAATGTCATTGCTGGTCAATGCAGAAAATATTCAAGAAACTGTAATGGAAAAACTTCGACATCACTTCGCCTTGGACCACGGGCTCCATGTTATTGAGTCTGAACCTCTTTTTATTGTGCCGTAGCACCTATCTAATGGACTTGGGCTATCTACCTTTTTGCTCAAACGAAATCCGTGGCCTCATACCACCGCTCAACGTTCGCCGAAAGTAGACCAACGGGGCGGCAGCGCCTGTCTCTGGAGAAGCAAAGCTTCCCAACAGTTGCTATCCTACCCCAAGATCCCAGCTACTAGTGAGTCACTCCTGAGCAAAGGTCATCCCATCCTTCAATCAACTCCAGATATCCCGAGCCCACTATCCTACAAGAAAGAGAAGGGCGATTGTCCAGCGATGAACGTATCTGCCTAACACAGTCCCTCCTAGAAAGCAGCCCAAGCGCTGGAGAGCGAGTGCTGAAGAGAGAGCTGTGGCTGGCTTTGCAGCTACCAGGCAGAGACGCCGCCGCCAGAGGTCTTCCAGGAGTCGGCATCGGCGCCCGGGGCTGCAGTGTTTCCAGCGCCCGTCTGCCAGTCATTGCTCTGTCCAGCGTTGCCAGTGTTCCAGTCGTTGTCACCACCAGCAGCACCATTGTCGAAACCATCAGCAGCACCATTGTCGAAGCCTCCCATGCCGGCATCATCGTCAACGTGCGGCTTGGTACACTTGGACTTGAAGTGGCCCATCTCCTGGCAGTTGCTGCACTTGACGCGAGAGACTGCACAAGTATGCGAGTTAGTGACCTGGACGGCAAACATAGCAATAGGACAGACGAAGCCTTACTATCCCGCGGCTTCGGGCACTCCTTGCTCACGTGGCCGAACTCGTCGCAGTTACGGCACTGGACATTGGCCATGTTCTTGGGCTCGGTGCAGTCCCGAGACATGTGGCCCTCCTGGCCACAGTTGCGGCATCCGTTGCCGCCGCCCTTCGGGCAGTCCTTGGCAAAGTGACCACCTGTCGCACAAACGTCAGCTTGCTACATTTCCCCCATATTCCAAGTGGCGATCAAGAGGTATGACCTCGTATCAGGGACGCGGGGTGGTACTTACACTCACCGCACTTGCGGCACTCCATGTCCGGCGGGCAGACACGCTCCTCCTCGCACTCCTTGGACGTGTGACCCGACTTGCTGTAATAGAGGGTCAGTAACAGGTAGGCACTCTTGGCGTTTTCTCGTGTTGCGAGATTTCATTGGAAGTTGACTTACCCGCAGTTCTTGCAGGCAAACTTGTCGACACGAGCTTGAGGGCCTGTAGAAGTTGCTTAGTATCCGATCTCCTGCTGGCTTTTTCACGTCGAGGGAAAACATACAGTCGCGGGAACGGTGTCCCGGCTCGTTGCAGTTGATGCACTCAATGACCAGCTGCTGTCGCTCAACTTTGTCCTGGGGACAGTCACGAGTCTCGTGTCCAAGCTCCTCACAGTTACGGCAACGAGGGAGATGGGAGTGGACCAGATCGCCAGCGTCCTCGAGCCGCTCAAGGTTGTCAGCAGTGTCCTTCGGCCAGAAGTCGCGCTCGCGGGGACGAGGGCACTTGTCGCTGAAGCGCAGCGAGATCGTGTGCTTCTTGTCCAAGTTTCCCTGAAGATCCATGTTGACCATGCCAACGGGAAGCTCCTTGGCCAAAGCGATGAAGTAGAGGCCAATGTTCTCCTTACGGAGGATCTGCTCCATGGCGACATAGTTGGTATCCGGATTGGCCTTGAGGTAGGCCTTGAGTCCCTCTTTGACAGAGAACATGTCGGAGTCGTCGACGGCCTCCCGGATCAGATCAAGAGCAGCAGACGCCTCCATGTCCGGGGCATCAGAGCGGTCAATGAATCGAGCAGCCTCGCACTCGGCAGCAGTGTGGCCTACACAGTAACGCTGTTAGACCGTCTGTGTTTCACGATCGAGGATAGACTTGAATGTTCACTCACCCGGCTCCTTGCAGTTGGGGCACGTCTTGCTGGGGCAGTCCTTGGACATATGGCCGTCCTCACCACACGAGCGGCACTGCATGGGAGGGCGGTCAGGGCAATCACGGCCGATGTGGCCCTCCTTGTTGCAGACGCGGCAAGTGCCATCGAAGACCCTCGGCTTGGTGCAGTCCGCCTTGTTGTGACTATATGGTGTGTTAGCATGGTGTTTACACTTGAATGAGAGGTCATGTTCACTGCCGCGGGATGATGACAGCTGCATTTCAGACGTACCCAGCCTCGCCGCAGTTGAAGCATTTGTCATCGTTGCCACCATTGCCGCCGTCGTCGGCAGCACCAAAGCCATTGCCACCGCCGGCATCGCCGGCACCGCCAGCATCGCCGCCGTCGTTCCACTGATTGTCGGCAGCAGCTCCACCAGCATTAGTGCTGTCATTCCACTCATTGCTAGCTCCGGCATTGCCCGAGCTGTTCCACTGGTCGCCACCAGTAGTCTGGGACTCCCAGGCCCCGCCACCGGAGCCGTTGTCCCAGGCAGCCATGTTGTTTAGCGGCGATAGATAGTCCGCGTAACCTAAACAAGTGTTAGCAGCAAGGACAGTTGATGTAGATACTGCCGGTCGTAGACAGAGAGCTTGGAGCGATGACCAAATTGGAGGAAGTGGGCAGCGGGAGTGGTGACAAAAGCATGGATAGGAGAGAGATCAAATGACGTAAAGAAATGGTGGGCAGGGCGGGTAGGATGGGCAGGCTGAGCCAGAGACTTCATGGAAGTGCCGAGGAGGTAGAACAGAGCACGATGGAGGTGGCTAGGGCCAAGAGATAGGTGGTACCAGCTTGGAAGACAAGGGTCTCTTCGTGATGGGAGGAGATGCTGTCGGCAGAGGGTTCGTAGGCGGAAGGATTGCAGAAGACGCCAACGAGGGAAGGCGCGGGGAGCTTACCAGCTTGGAGGAGAACACCGAGAGAGATGTTAGTAAACGACCTGGATGAGAAGACGAAGAGACCGTGACCCAGATGGAGATGTCGCTGCTACAACAAGATGGAAGTTCCAAGCTCTGTCGAGAAGAAACCAGGTACCAGGTAGTGATTGGTGGGCGGTCAGGAAGGAAAGAAGGAAGAAAAAACGAAAGTGGTGGGGAGGGGAGGACACCGGGGTTCCTGCGAGTTTAGGGTTTGTCCAAAGAGTTCCCAGGTCAACCCGAATTAGACTCTTTGTGATTCGCTACTCTTCAGCCCTATGCTGATCCTCTCGCCACCAAGAGACACGTGCCTGTTTTTTTCTAATATAAAAAGGCCAAATGGCGGATGCTTCGTTGTGGGCAAGTAGGTCGTTTGGTCAGCTGGCCGCCGTCCAGTCTTCCTAGGCGGTGGGGGCAAGGGCTAATATCGCGTAAGCCTCGCGGGCGCAAGCATGCTTGGTCCTGCCGTGGGGGGATGCCCTGGCAGGGATCATACGTCACTGAGCAGGTACGACGGACTACGGCTGCTGGAAGGCGTTCCCGACAGGCAGGCGGGCAATGCAGCTGCTTAGTCACTCTTGAGGAAGGAGCGGCCTACACGCCACTGCCATGGCAGCCAGCTAACAGGTGGTATTGGTACACAAGGCAGCTCCCTGGCCCATGGGCCACCTCCCAGCCTAGGAGGCACCTTAGGTACCAAGTTGTCTGTGGAGCCGGCAGCCCGAGAACGAGCCCGCGATGCCCCTCCATCGACCCTTAGATGAGCAGGCCTGGGGCATTTGCACAGGTATGACCAAGATGTCAGCCCTCTTCTACTTTCTTCTAGCTTAGCGTTGGAGCTCCTTGGCGTCCAGACTGATTCCTTCGATCCTCGAGCGTTTGTCGGCCTGGAGGCTTTGTGGGAGTGGAGGACACGGATATCCCGCAAGTTTTTGTGCTGCTGCCGCCAGGGCATGCGCGTGATCTTGGTGTTTGCTGTGTCTCTATTTGACGGCTCCTCTGCTGCCGCCTCCCGCACTTGCATATCACGAGGGGCCAGCCCAGCACCCTAGCCGGGGCAACAAAGAGATGTCCAGCAGCAAGCGCAAGTATATACGTGATGTGTCCCCTCTCCTCCTCGCTACTGTGTCTGCTCTATATAGGTACACTCACTTCTAGTCCAACTTCAGCGACCCGGAAACATCGAAGGCTTCGAGGAACAGATAACAACATATTGTGTAGGATACGGGCCATACCCTAAACGATCAGGGGCGTATGTTGGAGGTAGGGCCGGCCCAGAAGGTCGCCCAAAGATGAGGGGGAAATTGTTGTTGTTGTTGTTGTTGTTATGGCCATTATCTGGAGGAGGGCGCTCGTGCCTGGAGGTAGGTAGGCCGGTGCACGGTCCTACCTCACACAGCCTAGCATGCGTGCAGGGTTGCCGTACATACGCCCGAGGTCGAGATTATAGTATCAAACGCAGTAAGCACTATATGTATATACCGAAACAGAGACACAGCCCTGTACTTCTCGAGCACTGGAAGAGATCTTGCAGTAGAGGCGCAAGGGAATTTGTGGTACATCATGGGAAAGTCATATAAGTAAATAGATCGATATGCTCTTCCAAGAGCTTTGGCTGTCAGCACAGCCTAGAGGCACAGGTAGCAAGCAGTACAAGCCTTGTTTCTGTCTTGTCGACGGACCCTCAAGGCCGGCCATTTCATTGGATTCTGACGTCGTAGCTCCTACGAAAGCAGCCTGGAAAATCAAAGGTTGCTCCTCTCAGGACCAATGAACCCTTCACCTCGGATTTCAGAAGCCGGCGATGAGTGTTCGATCTTGTTATATCATGTTCCATCCATTTGGAGATAGTTCCCAGGGGCTAGCTGCAGCATATGGCAAGACTGGCCAGACTCAATAGTAACTATGGAATTCTAGCACATTCCAACACTGGACGTCTTGTACGCTATTCCCTTCAGCAGCACGCTTTTTGTATGCGGTGTAACAGCCCTAAAGCCTGCCTCGACATTCTCGGCGACGCATGGTATTCGCTGGAGCCAGAAACCGCCTGACACGCACTCGCGGCTTCTGGAAGCCCCATTCCATACACCGGCATGGCTGGCTGCATTATATGCTTCCGAGGTTGGGCTATGCTGGCGGTGGATCGACGGGGACGGAGAGCAAACTCAAAGGTGTGTCGACCCTTTCTGGTCTGGTTATTAGATATTAGGAGTACCAAGGGGATCTTGCTATGTGGCGCGGTGTCGAGCTCAAAGTCGAGCTCGCAGGCTGTCGTAGCTTCAAGCTCGTTCGAGTGCTCGACTAGCCCTAACACCTCAAATGGAGACAAGCTTACCTTTGCCGAGCGGCAATCCATGTCCCTGGCCATAAAAGGCAGGCGGGGTTCGTGTGGGATGGCACCCTCTTCTGATGGAAGTCGGGGCGTGGCTCAAGTCGGCATGTACAGGTTTACTGCGGAGGCAAGGAAACTGTACATGGCTCGACAGTAGGTGTTTGGGCGCTAATTAATCTAACGCACATCACCATTGCAGCTAAAGGAGCGGGAGCGGGAGGGCAGCTACACGGTGATGTCACCCCGCGGCGCGATTGGATGCCCCCTGTCGGCACAAGAGGTACGGGCGGCGGGGTAAGCTCTGGTTCCGATACCGCCGGAGCTTACCAAGCAATATGAACGAGCGCCAAGAAAGGAAGCCTCTCTGCCCGCGGCCGTGAAGGGGACGATAACAACCTCGTGAGGGGCAATAAATCACCTACGTGGATATCTCGTCTTGCTCGCGCAGCTGTGCCTAAAGAGGGGTGGGAAGCAGTAGCCGTGGCGTCGTGTAGAAGCTGCACGAGTAAAACAGCCTGCACGCCGGGCACGAAGAGCATAGTATGATGTAGATACTACGTACGTCCATATCGCGTGGATGGCGGGAGCGGGAGCGTTGCAGCCCGAAAAAAGCTGCAGCTGGGATGGGGCATCAGACGCTGGGTACAAGGCGGCCCTTAAATCCCGCGGGACCCCCAACTTTCACCAGGTATCCTCCCAGTCCTCTGACGCCTGAGAAATTTCCACATCTCACTCCCGACTGCTCAACACCAGCAGACCCCCCTCCCGAACCTCGCTCCAAGTTGTACCTACCAGCACCACAGTCGCCGCCATGGAGAAGCCCGAAGATCTTCCTAAGATGGAGTACCGTTTCCTGGGCCGGTCCGGTCTCAAGGTCTCGGCCATCTCGCTCGGCGGCTGGCTCACGTACGGCGGCCATGTCGACCGAGGTGCGCATCATATGCCCCGCCCCCTCCATCTCCCCGCGCGCCCAAAGCCCAGCAGCCAAAGAGCCCCTCTAGACAGAAACTGACAGGCTCGCAACCCTCGGCGATGGTCGAGGGACAGAGGGCACATTTGCGTGCATGAAGGCCGCCTACGACTGCGGCGTCAACTTCTTCGACTGCGCCGAAGCCTATGCGGCCGGCGAATCCGAGATTGTCATGGGCGAGGCCATCAAGAAGTACGGCTGGAAGCGCAACGACCTCGTCATCTCCACCAAGGTGAGGCCTATCCCCGATTCTCGATGGCCTGCCCGGCCTTGAGGGACTCTGGAGGACCACGTTGCTGATCTGGGACACCGCCCCCGTATCTAGATCTACTGGGGCTCGCACAACGGCGACAACCGGGCAAACAACGTGGGCCTGTCGCGCAAGCACATTGTCGAGGGCACCGAGGCGTCCCTGGAGCGTCTGCAGCTCAAGTACGTCGACCTACTATACGCGCACCGGCCGGACCGGCAGACGCCCATGGAGGAGACGGTGCGGGCGTTCAACCACATGATCGACCAGGGCAAGGCGCTGTACTGGGGCACGTCGGAGTGGAACGCCGACGAGATCGCACAGGCATGGCGCGTGGCCGACCGGCTCGGGCTAGTCGGCCCGCTCATGGAGCAGCCGTGCTACAACATGCTGGAGCGCGTCAAGGTCGAGCAGGAGTTTGCGCACCTGTACCGCGAGCTCGGGCTCGGCCTGACCGTCTTCTCGCCGCTCAAGCAGGGCATCCTGTCGGGCAAGTACAAGGACGGCATCCCCGACGACTCGCGCTTCGCCCAGCAGCAGGTCGAGTTCATCGCCGGCTACTGGAAACGCACCGGCAGGGAGGCGTGGGAGGACCAGATCGAGCGCGCAAACAGGCTCGCGCCCGTCGCCGAGAGGCTGGGCGTCAAGCAGAGCGCCCTGGCCCTCGCCTGGGTGCTCAAGAACCCCAACATCAGCTCCGCCATCACGGGCGCGAGCTCCCCGGCGCAGGTCTACGAGAACATCAAGGCCCTCGACGTCCTCGAGAAGCTCACCCCCGCCGTCATGGAGGAGATCGACTTTATCCTCGAGAACAAGCCCCCCGCGCCCATCGCGAGGTACTAGGCACAAGCATTTCCGAGGGGCTGGGATAGAGGTCTTCAAAAAGGGTGATACACTTGGCAGCAAGGCAAATATGTAACTCAAAAAGCATTGGCCGGGCTGGGAGGCTCAGAAGTACAAGGCGTGTGCGGATAAAAGGTGAAATCGAGTATAACCTATCGGCTAGCTTGTCATCGCTGTCCAATGAGCCATTGGCATCTCTGAAGGCCGCACTGCAGAGACAAACCCATGAAATTCAATGCCACAATGTCAATTGACGACGAGAACCCGCTCTCGACAACACAAAATCTCCCAGGGTACCCCAGAAACATTGAGAAACATGGATGGGTCGGCCGGGGCAGCCCAGACCTGTGGCGTGACCCCTCCCAATGGATTTTCGTGAAATCTCCATGTTGAAATCCCACCTGGGCCCCTGAGACCCCTGAAAAGGGGCGACCAACCAGATAGCTCGGCTGGCGGCAGGGGAGGGTCTTCCCCGCTAAAACAGTCGGCTCACCGCCCGATAAACAGCTGGGGATCGACTGATAGAATTGGAACGGGACAATTAATCGCCTGCTCCAAAGGCTGGGGGACGAGTCGCCTTCCCGCCGCCAACATTTTACGCCCTACCTTTTGCTTTGGGTGGTTTTTCCCGCCTTTGCCTGTCTCCTCTTCTCTTTTTTCTCGGATGAGGGCGTACTTTAGCAACACAATTGCTACTTGAACCGCCAGGCTGCCTCGTCAGTTTGGGCCGGTGATTCGGGTCTATTGCGCCTCCCCTTTTTTTTTTCTCTCCTCTCGTTATAAAGCCCCTGGTATTCCTGTCGCGCCCACAAAAATCCAGGTCACCACATCCGCCTCCTAAAACATGGCCCCCTCCTCCGTGACCGTGACGTCGGCCCCGGCCGCGTCCAAGCGGAAGAAGGCCAGCAACGGCGGCGCCAAAGCGGCGGGCGCCGAAGCGGACCCGGTCGAGTCGCAGGCCGAGTACAAGGACTTCTTCTGGACCTACACCGAGGAGCCGCACCGGACGCGGCGCCTGGCCATCATCAAGGCGCACCCCGAGGTCACCAAGCTGTGCGGGCCCGAGCCCCTCACCAAGTACGTGGTCGCGGGCGTGGTGGCGCTGCAGGTGTCGCTGGCGCTCTACCTGCGCGACGCCGACTTCTGGTCGCTCAAGTTCTGGGCCGTCGCATACGTCTTCGGCGCCACCGCCAACCAGAATCTGTTCCTGGCCATCCACGAGATCTCCCACAACCTGGCCTTCCGCTCGCCCATGGCGAACCGCCTGCTCGCCATCTTTGCGAACCTGCCCATCGGCGTCCCCTACAGCGCCTCTTTTAGGGTATGCAATATTCCATGTTCACTCCCGGGGGGCGCTTCTCGGCGCGGGGCTTGTCGGTCTGACGGGAGGGAGAGAGGTGATCAGAGCTAACGAACCCGCCTCTCGCAGCCATACCACCTGACCCACCACAAGTCCCTCGGCGTCGACGGCCTCGACACGGACCTGCCGACCGCCCTCGAGGCCGTCTTCTTCGACTCCATCCTCGGCAAGGCCTTCTTCTGCACCTTCCAGATCTTCTTCTACGCCCTGCGGCCCATGTTCATCTTCCGCGTGCCCTTCACGGGCATCACGCTGCTCAACCTGGCCGTCCAGCTGTCCTTCGACTACTGCCTTGTGCACTTCACGGGCTCGTGGCGGCCGCTCCTCTACCTTCTCCTGTCCTCGCACCTGGCCGGGTCCCTGCACCCGCTGGCCGGCCACTTCATCGCCGAGCACTACGTGTACGAGACGGTCGCGCCCGAGGCGCGCGACCCGGACCGCGCCATCCCCGTGCCCGAGACCTTCAGCTACTATGGGCCCCTCAACTTCCTGACGTACAACGTCGGCCTGCACAACGAGCACCACGACTTCCCCGCTGTGCCCTGGACCCGCCTGCATAAGCTCAACCGCATCGCGTCCGAGTTCTACGACGACCTCCCCCGCCACCGGAGCTGGACCTACGCCATCTGGCGCTTCATCTGGGACGACTCCATCGGCATGCGCTGCCGCGTCAAGCGCAAGGATGGCGGCCGCCTCGTCGGCGCCGCCGGCCAGAAGGGCAAGGTCGCCGCCGTGGCGGACTGGAAAGAGGATGAGCTGCAGTCGTGAGGCGCCCAAGTCTTTCCTCGCTCCTGTACTCTCCAGCGAAAGGATGTAATAGGGGATGGGGTGTGTCCAGAGGATGACATGGCGGCCGTGCTAGGTCCATTGCTCCTCCGGACGAACAAATCAACGGGATTAAGCGTAATAATATTGGGCATAGACAGGGGGGCAAAGTAGAATATGAATATAAAAGCAAATGTTTACCTATCTAGAGTGAGAAATGGTCAGGAGACACACCCAACGACCCTGTCATTACAGTGAACCGTCACCAATGTACCAGTTCTTCACTCCGGCTAAAGTTGAGAACCGGCGAATGAGCACCACGGATGAACACCAGATCTCACGATCCCTGAGTCCTGAAAAGGAGGACGAGCAAAGACAGAGGAAAATCTCTACGCGTGACGAATTACAAATGAAACGAGCTGCCTCTTCGAAAATACAGCATAAAATACAGGTATCTCCTCATCGCCCTTAGCATCACTGCTTAGGGGTTGATGATGAGAACAGTGGGGAAAAGTGAAGCGCAAGAAAAAGCTGCTGATAACACTCACTTTGGAACATGCCACTCCTTGGCATCCTCTGCTTCCTCCTCGTTATCCTCCTCCCCGCCTTGAATCCCCAAGTACATGGCTGCTGTAGACATGGTCGGGGCACGGGGCGCGCAGATCCTTTGGTCCAGTCCCGGTTCTCCACAGCCAATCTCCAGGGCCTTGGCTTTACCAACCGGGCGCTGGCGCGTGCGGAAACAGGAGCGGTCCCGTCCAGGAAAGCCTCTTCCTTTACCGACATGAGAAAAATGAAAATGAAAATCAAGGAGGGTTAGGGTATCGCCCAGGATGTATAAGGCTTGGGAATCAAGGAAACGGAATGTCGAGGCCCGGCGACTGGAAGTCACCACTAGTTCTGCGCTCGGTGGACGATGGCAAAGCCACCAGTTCGGACAAGCTCCTTCTAGGCCTAGAAGAAGAAGTAGGCCAACAGGAAACTCAGCAGGCATAGGGCGGCCACTACATGAACAGGTACGCCCTGGATGGTCTCTTGGCGGGCCGCCGGGTGGACCTGTGTGACTGGAGCCGGCGCCGACGGGGCGCTCTTGACGGCCGATGGAAGCTTGCGCTGCTTAAGTCCGCTGTCCTCAACCTTGGCAGCAACCGCGCTCTTAGCCTCGGCCACCTTCTCCTTCACCTGTTCGACTGGCTTGGAGTTGGACACCTGGGCCGTGGCCGCGCTCAGGGCGGAAGTAGCGTCGGTGACGGCAGTAGAGAGAGGAGACTCGTGGTAAAGCGTCTTCCTCTTGTCGGCGGACGGGCTCGGCTCGGGTTGCAGAGACTGCCTCGACGCCGGTGGGTGAGCGGCAGGGGATGAGTAGGACGGGGGAGCAACATCAGGCGTGGCGTCGCCCTGCGCATAAAAGTCAGCAGAGCACAACCAAAAGTGAGAATTACGGCCGGAACTCACTCCGCTTCCAGGAGACTTGCTCCTCGCCGGGGTGGTAGCCACCGCACCCGAACCATTATCGGCGGGCAGGAAGGAGACCCGTATTTTCCTCTCCTGGATCGAGCTCTTCGGGGCGGCGTCCCACTACAGCAACAGTTAGCCAGAGAAACAAACAGAAACGGGGTGGCGTCTGGACAGTGGCCGGGGAGCGCGAGGCTTGGAGACCTACAATCTCCGAAACGCTTGTGAATGCCTTGTCCGGGCTGATCTGCACGGCCTGAACCAAGAACTTGTCACGGCACTTCGCATCTGCCGGAGGATCCACCTTCATAGCCTGGAGGAGGACTGTTTGCCGTGTAAAGACGGGAGTTAGCCCCCGTTCAATCGCAAGTCGCCACGGAGCGGTGGCACCGGGCCTCCGATAGGGGCAACCCACCCTGGACTTGGACCTCCTGGTCCGGCTCGATCCGGCCTGAGTTGGGGCGGACGCAATATCTAGACGGGAGACAAGGCGTCAGTCACCGATCGGATCCCAGATACCTCGCGCAGGTGCTCGAATCGTCGGGCTTTGTGTGGGGGCGTGCGTACTGCTTCGGCGCCGTGGTTTTGACCTATCGAAACGGTTGGTCAGCCCACAGAAAGGTAAAGTCATGGTTGAGATGCGGCGGATTCAGGTGGCATTACACACCTTGAAGGCGACAGGGAGACTGTTGGGGTTCCGGATCCGGAGGACCTGGGCGACCTCGGAGGTGAAAGGCCCTTTAAACCAGCAGACAAGTTAGAAAGGGCGGATCGCGTTTGCGACGTAGAAGCGCACTACCAGCCGGAAGACATACGCTGGAAGCCGAGCTCCGAGGGATCAAGCTCGACAGACATGACGGCTGTGTTCTAGCGGAATCGAGACAATGGGTGGTGGCAGTGGTGTCGCGTTCGACAATCGGGCGTGGTCGCAGTGTGGCGAGCTTAGTAGCGTTGACGTGGTCGATTCGAAATCAGGACGGAACGGGTGGGCGACAGGCAAGAGGCGGCGCGGCCAGCGGAGTGAGGGAGGGACAAAGGGGACCAGGATAGATACAAGGAATAGCGGAAGCTGCAGAAGGAAGAAAAAGTTATACTCGGCTTGGGCAGTGGAGGATCAAAGGACTGCGTTTCCCATTGAGCAAGCAAACGTTGTTGCGTGGTTGATGTGCTCGTGGCCAACAGAGAGAGGGTCGCCAGGGATGACATAACACCTGGCAGACGAGCAGGGAATGATCCATTTTTCCAATCGAGCCTGGAGTCCGCCCGAGGTACCGGGCGCGCTGGGCTGCGGAACTGTGGTTGGCCTGTGCGCTGCGTGGAGCCTGGTGCCACTACACAGTGCAGGCCCTCCAGCGCGGCCTCCAGCTGTGTGCTAAAAACGGCGTGCTGGGCCCGACCAATTACGAAGCTCGTCCCCGTCTGTGGTGCCATCTCCAGCAAGGCGGCGGTCACGGGCTGGACACGACACAGCTCGCACCCGCGCAACAGCCCAAAGACCCGACCTGCCGAGCGCCGAGCTTTGAGTGGATGCGAAACACCCGTTTATGCCGGAACCTGAGCGAGACTACCTACTAGCAGCCGGAGAGAGAACGATACCCAACGCGGCCAAGTCAAGGCGCAGTCCGTAGGATACCTTAGCGGGCGAGCTTCCGCCAAGCGCTTCCGCGCACGTTCAGCTCGCAGATCCCCGAGTCGTAGCAACAGCTGGAGAACAGCATGTGGTCGCCAGGGCAGCCAGGCTGAGACGCACGCGATGCATTCAATCATATACGTACCTACGGCCCAAGCACCCAATAGGCAGATGATGGAGATACCTACACCCAATGCCTGATGCTCGGGCTGCTGCCCGGCTCCATCTCCACGAGACGTTCGGAGATAGAGGCCTTACATACAGCACAATCATTATTAAGGTGCGACGGGCACTCCCACCGTGCAGCGATCTCCGTACCATCCACTTAGGTTACGGAGCCCCGCAGGCAGCCTAGCCACGCAGCACTGAACGGAGAACACCGCAGGCGGGGTACTTAGCACAGCACGGCCAGCAAACGAATGACGTCCCACGAGCCAGCCCAAAATCCATAGGTCGCAAGGCAACCGGGATCCAGGCACCACACCCACCCCTACCAAGCCTCCAACGATATCGCCAAATACGCATCCTCGACTTCTGCCGCTGTTGGCACCGCTTAAGCCCGTCATTTCATTCGTTCGGCACACGGAGCCAAGCTGAGGCGCCTCAGCAAGGCCAAAAATAAGCACTTTTGCCGTTGCCCTTCCAAACACCACCACCAGCCCCGCACCCATCGCCCAACATGGCTCCATCGGACCTCAACCTGTTGATCGAGATGGGCTTCGAGCAGTCACGTGCCGAGCTCGCCGTGAAAAAGACAGGAGGACGTATGTCGATCTATACCCAAGAGGCACATAGCCAGAGTCCCTCTTGATATAAATTCACAATGGCTTACGTATTTCGGTGCAATCTTGGCCCTCTTTGAAACGATAGTCCAGGGCGCCCTTGAGTGGCTGGAGGTAAACCAGGACAAGCCACTAGAGGAGCTACAGGCCGGCACGTCTGCTGCGGCCGCCGACGAGGAGGATGAGGACGAGGCTGGCGGGCCCAAGATCGCCGGGGTCGACGAGGGTGAGACTGCTCAGTCGCTCGTTTGCAACGAGTGTGGCAAGAAGTTCCGCAACAGCGATATGGCCACATTCCATGCCACCAAGTCGTAAGGCATTCTCATCAACCTGCCTTCAAAGCCAATCCGTAGTCCTGCTTTGCCACTAACTACTGTTGTTGCTAGTGGCCACACCGACTTCTCCGAGTCTGCCGAGGCCATGGCGGCCCTGACCGAGGAGCAAAAGAAGGAGCGCCTCGCAGAGTTGAGGGAGCAGCTCAAGACCAAGAAGGCCGTCCGGGGCGAGAAGGACAAGGAGGATGCCAAGCGCAATGAGGTGAGCGCGAGAACATCTACCTAGGTAGCCACCTAGCCAGCCCTACCATATTGTGTCTAATTCAGCCAACACCTTTGCAGCAAATTCGGCAAAAGGCCACCAGGGAGACCCAGGACCTGAAGGAGGAGCTCGCGAGGAAGGAGCAGATCAAGGATGCGGCCAAGAAGAGGCAGGAGAAGCTGGACGACATCGAGGCCAAGCGCCGCATCAAGGCCAAGATCGAGGCCGATAAGGCCGAGCGGAAGCGTAAGGCCGACGAGGCCAAGGCCGCCAAGGGCGGCGCGTCCTCGGCAACCGCCGCCGCCGCCGCCCCGGCCGCGCCCGCGCCCGCGGCAGCCCCCCGGACCGTCAACCACACCGAAGCCAGGTTGCGGCTCCAGCTCCCCTCGGGCGGCAGCGTGCAAAAGACGTTCCCGGCCGAGGCGACGCTGTTCGAAGTAGCGCAGGCGCTGCAGGCCGACGACGGCGTCCCGCTTGTCGAGAGCTTCACGCTCACCTTCCCGCGCAAGGTCTTTGAGGGAGATATGGACTTCAGCAAGACCCTGCGCGAGGCGGGCCTGGTCCCTAGCGCCGTGTTGATCGCGAAGTAGGGAACTGGGCAGCGGCCGGGAGAAAGCCTGCGCAGCTGCGCATGAGGAAGACGATGCTGCAAAGTGCGTGGTGCTGTGACGACATCGACTTGAGCATCTTGGTGAGTCAAGTGGATAGAGTAGGCGCCAGTAGCAGCGGCAAGCTCTTGAATAAAGCCAGAGCACAGGATACCGGGGTGGCTTGGGCGATAGTTCCAGGGCGAATAAATGAAAAAGAATTCGAGTCCATGAGAAGGCATCACGGGACCGCATAGTCACACAGTACGGCATCTGCCTTGACAATTGTGAGCAGGAAAAAAGCCCTGCTAAGTCACATCCCATTTTGGTCTCAGACGCCCAGAACCGATCCGTAGATGTGAAGTTCCCAAGAGAGCGCGCACGCCTTTCACATTATACCATGAAAAAGGGCCGCTCCGTCCGCGGAGCAGCCAGCTAAGACCGACCCACCCCGTAACCGACGAAACCAGCCGGCCGACGACGCCCCGGCGGTCGCCGCCGCCGTCATCATCGTCATCGCAGTAGCCCGCAGAGTGCGTGAAAAAAGAGATCCCTTCCAGTGTCGCCGTTGCCCATGCAGGTTTTGAGTCAAGTACAAAAAGGGAAAGAGAAGCCGATCGCAAAAGTCGTTTAGTCGAAGAGACCGAAGCCCATGTCCTCGTCGGACTCCTCCTTCTCTGCAGAGCGGGGTGCGCAAAGCGCCAGATGTCAGTCACGGTTGCGCGGGGGAAGGGAGTATCATAGCCCGCTGCTGCTGCCACAAACGCGCAGCCGCAGCAGGTGGTTCGGGGAGACTCACCTTCCTCCTTCTCCTCCTCCTTGGCCTCCTCGGCGGCGGCGCCACCGGCAGCGGCGGCACCACCGGCGGCAGGGGCGGCACCGCCACCCGAGCCGACGTTGGAAAGCAGGTCCTTCACGTCCTTGCCCTCGAGCGCCTGTTTCCAAGCAGAAAGTCCTCCCGTCAGCAGCTATCCGGCAACCACTCCCGCAGGGTCTGGCGCATCTCTAGCCAAGCGCTTCCCCATCCATCGGTTCCGTCTCGAGGGGAAATCGTACCTTGGCGAACAGCTGGGCCCAGATGGGCTCGACATCGGTAACGTTGGCGGCCTTGATAATGGTCGAGATCTTGTCGGCCTATAGTCGCGGCAGGAGAGAAAATCAAATCGTTAGCGCACATCCCAGCCGAGCGGCGCCCGTCCTTCTCTTTTCCCCCGCCCCCATATCCCGATTCCGAATATCGTCGTGCGCTCTCAATATGGTGGGCTGCTTTCTTCGCTCCGCCGCTTACCGTGATCTCAATGCCGTCGTCGGCGAGGATAAGCGCCGCGTACGACGTGGCCAGCTCAGCGTTAGACATTGTGAGGGATGTGCGTGGGTTTGATCGCAAAGGAAATTTGCTGGAGGATGCTGAGAAGATCTGGGAAGATTGCCAAAGAAGGAGGCTGTCGCTAAATTATTGGGAATATTTGTGTGTAAGGTGGGAAACCCCAATCGCCCTCGGCGTGACTCCACTCGAGGGGGTATCCACCGCGGCGGCCAGTCATCAGCGGCGTCACCGGCCCACACTTGGGCGTTCGGAATGGATGAATCTGATTTTCCGGCTCACAGGGTGCGACTCATAGTAGCACGGGCAGCTCGTGCATGAAGGCGTGCGATTCCAACCACAGCATTTCTAGACTTTCCGAACCCATCTCAGGGTCGCGAATCCTGATGAGCTATCTAGAACGGTAAATGACCCCCGCGAGGAGGCGAAGCCGTGACTCTTTCTCCAGCCCCCAAGGCAAGAGCTGGTCCCGTCGATTGAAGATCTCCCTCCTCTCCTGACAAACTCCACGTGCCAGCGTGGAACGATTGAAGTCGAACGAGGGGATGGCCGTCTGTCGACTTAAGCCGGCTCGACGGGAACGGAAGCGCAAGGCATATTTGCCCTCGCAATCTTGACTCCTGTCCCTTTGTATTCTGGCTTCCTGCATTTTTATTTATTTCCCTATCTCCTTCTTCGCCTCAGCGTTGATGCTATCTCCTTTCCTTCAACCCTGGGCATACACCCTATCCCGCCAACACCGCCAAGTACCTAGCTTGTACCATGATTAACGTGCATGCATGCTCCCCTCAGCCTTTCATGACGTTGTTTTCGCGCATTCCTTCGCACATTTCTACGCCTTCTGTCCTATTCTTAGATCCCTACTCATCCATACTTACCTAGCACTCCTAGGTAGGTTGCAGACAAGTTGTCAGTGCAGGCCCCCTACCTTGTTGTTCGGACGGGGCCCTTCCTCCGCCCTGGCTTGTTGGTCAGTTGAGGAGTCAATACCTCGCTGGTGGCACAACAACAGGTAAAAGATTGGCAGGTAGTGGTTGAGGTCACAGTGGACACTGCAGGAGGTGCGTGGAAGCAGCAGGAGCAGTGCAGCCACACCGAGAGCAGCTGAGCAGCGTACACGAGACCATAAGCTTGGAAAGATGCAGCAACTGGTGCGTCACAGGTCTCAGCCGGGAAGTTACCTGCGCCGCTGCAAATAATGGCAGCCCCACCGCAGACTACCCCGCTTTCCCGCAGAGTTGCACGACGTTCCGACTGCAGTGGTCTGAAGCTTTAGCTGCTCCCTTCTCGAATCAAGACCAGACACTAGTCCAGGCGATTCTTTGTTCTCCACCATACCACGCTACGATATCATCACAAGGCAAGCTGCGCCCCTGTTTGCCTTAGTATCCGCGGCCACGGCGACGTTCCGCCGCAACAGCTGTGCCACTGTGCTGTGCTTTTAGTTAGCTTCGTCTTAGCTGCACCACAGTCAGGCGTGCTGTCCCACGCTCCCCACTTGGCCTGGCCTCATTGCGGCTTCGCTCCGGGCAGTACAGAGATCACTCTAGTTCGGACCGGTCGGCCTGAACGGGCTCCTCCTCGGAGTTGCACGCTCGCACGCCATTGGTAGCTCTCATGGCGCCTGACTCATCATAGTCACATCCCTCGCCGCTCCGAACTGAGGCTCTTGTCTGATAAGCAGCCATCGACGGCACTATCAACCACCTCTGGCACCAGGTTCCTGGAGCAAACACCTGCCCCCATCACCACACGGGCTTGTCCTTATACTACCACGTATTCTTTGCTACACACATACAGAGTGCATACTCACCATCTCGCACTCGCTTACATCAGGCCTGGTGAAGCGTAGCTGGCTCTCATCAGACAGCTGCCATCATGGATACGCCTGCTCTTCCGGTCCCCAAGGACGCCTGGGAGAAGGAAATCCTAGAGAGGCTGGTGGCGATCCGAGATCAGCTGCTTCTCCTCAAACAGGACCGAGCACACTACATCCGCGGTCCGGATGTCCTGAAGCTCTATGACCAAGTCATCGAACAGATACGACTATTGAATGAGGTTCGCACAGGAGACAACAAGGGGGAGACACAGTGTATGTCTTTAACCGCCCCATCGTGCTATCTATTTCTTCCCACGCCTTTGCTCCCGCCCCCAATGGGCTGGCGTCGTACACCTCCACCTGGATATTTTTGCTGACCACCGACGAGGCCATTGCTGCTTCGACGGGCTCCAGTGGACAAGGTGCTTGAGAGCTGCTTGCAACTCATCTCGCTCCTGTTCATGACTATCGGGAAGCTGAGCGAAGCCCCTGCTGCTTATGCGCTCACATCGACTATCAAACGGCTGCTGGACCACCTGGCCGAGGCAGAGCTCTTTTCGGCCAAAGATCTACAGAGCATGGCCGAAACACTGCAGAAGATAGACATCACTATCAAGGGTGCGACTTCGCGCCACTCCCCGTATCTCGTCGAGCTACTCTCGCACCGGGTTGAGCTCTGCCGAGCCTCGCTCGAGAACCTGCAGAAGCGACTAGAAGGCCTTGACGGACCACTGCCCACAATCCACGAGAAGCTCGTCTCGATATTGCGCTCGCTGTCACTAGCCAACACAAGGTCTAAGGTACGTCTCTCGCCCTTGTCATACACCTAGCGCAGCCTGCTTACGCACCTGAGTCATTTTCAGTTCTCCCTGTCGGAAGTTTCAAAGCTCCAGTCGGAGCTGAAGGAAGTCGATGCGAAGCGCGTGGATGGGAAGTTTCTCGCCGAAGATGGCTCCCCTCTGGGGGGCAGTGATGATGTTGCGGACCTCTTGAATCGCTGTCTTGCCTGGAGCGAGATTGTCCTTGAACAGTAGGTTTGCTTCTTGTCGCGTAGCATCCCGTTTTTGGGAGCGACCCCGCTGACACGGTGACTACAGGAAAGGGGCCATTCCCGATGGGTTCAAAGACATTTACGATGTGCTGGTGGGGATACGCAACAAGCTGGATAGTCTCTCGTTGACACAGGCGTGGTCTCTCCGGGAGACTGACCTCTACGACTACCAGCGCACTCTGGACAAGATCGATGAGAAGCGCGTTGACGGCAACTTCATCGACGAGGAGGGTAGACCTGCCAACCTCTACGTCCAACGCGTAAGTGACGTACCTACTCTAACATTGGCCAAACTGAATGCTGATTCAATTTTTGCATGCCTCAAGACGCTGCTCTACCTCATCAGGCGCAGCTACGGGCTGATATACTCGTTGATGATCATGTCGGAGCCGGTCTCGGAGGCACTCATACCGGTCTACAACCAGCTGCAGACCCTGAAGAGGATCCTGGTCGAAGTCAAAAACTCTGGGGGCGTTAATTCCGTCCGAGAGCTGTACCCTTACAGCATGAAGGTTCGTCCCACAAGATTGGTTGAATATGACTAGCACAAAGTTGTTGATGCAGCACCCGGGATGCGTGTTTGCTAATATGCATGTGTATTCAGCTGAACATGATTGACAACATGCGGGTCGATGGAAAGTTTATGCACGGTAGCGACGTCCCTGAGGGTCAAGGGGCACTCAGTGAGCTTCTGGCCGAGTGCTACGACCTCAACTACAACCTCAGGGTGGCGGCTGAGCTCAAGGCGGAGGCGGAGGAAGCAAAGCAACAAAACGGAGTCGACTCGGATGACATGCCTCTCCAGAACCTCTCACTCAACAACGGGCCCAGCGATGACGCTAAAGCCGATAAGGACCCCGGAGAGGAGGAGAGGGCTGTGGAGTGAAATCCTGGTCCACACTCTCTCACACACGGCCAAGTCGGCCATACAGACGCGGCGTCTCTTGTATTATTTATATCGAGCTTGGTCTGGCACCCCGAAGCAGATCACATTGTTGGAGTCCAAGGCCGAGGCGACTCGGAGCTGCGCCTCCTGGCTTCATTGTATTATTCTAGCGAGTATTCCCCTGCCCAATCACCCACGGGAGGAAAATACAGCCCGGCAGAAGATTAGGAGGGAGGCATTACGAAGGTATGGAGCTTCACACACTTCATACGAGCGAGATGATGGGTCAAATTCGGCATCAGAGACCGGCCAGGCCGTGTGTATCAAAGCTGAACATCAAGACCGAAAACGGATCCCCAGATATTGTTTTGAAGGAACCTCGAGATCGGCCTAGTTCATGGCACTGCGCAGGGCACACTTGAATGGCCACATCTGAACCTGTGGACCACCAGGCAAGGGACGAATCGTCAGTCACCACATGACAGGGAGGAAGCGGGCGTTTTGGTATGATTAAGCAGTTCTCTCACCTTTTCCAGGTCCCAGACGCCCTCTCTAGTGTAAACGTCACCCTTGAGAATTTCCATTATCTCCTCCTTGGAAGTGGCCTCTACGACGAGCGTGCTCCCGTTGATCTTGAGGCTGGAAGGCTCGTCGTCGGCGGGGATTTCTTCCAGGAGAGCGCCTAGAATTGCGGACGGAAGTCCTGTTAGCCCGCAACCGTCTTGTTTCGTAGGGGAAAAGGAACTGAGTGAAGAGAGCAAGACATGCCCCCCATTTTCAGATTGCCAGTGGCGTCAAAACGCTTCAGGTCCGCAAAATGTGTGCTATGAGAGCTGTTAGTCAGGGCACGACGCCTCATGTACACTCGAAGCTGCCAAGCGAAGCTGTGAAGATGCTCAGAAGGCAAGAGGTGTCTTACGCGCGAACCTCCATCCTCTTGGCCAGGGTCCCGGGGACGTCCGGGACGACGACAAGCCATTCGAACTTGCGAGGGGCCGACATGGTGGAGTAGCGGGCGGCGGGGAGCTTGTAAAGACGTGCGGTGCGGCCGAGGAGGGAGGAGGAGGAGACTAGTCGCAGTGACATTTAGGGACTCCCTACTAAGGAGGCAGAGGGGGATGGAGGTGGGCAGCGGGCTTTTAGGTGCCGTGTCAGGGGGAGGGACGGGTGCGTGCGTGTACCTGCTTGACCTGCTGGCTGAGGCTCGTTCCACCATCTGCCGCTGCCGCTGCTGGCCACTTGACCTGAGCGGTTCAATCATATCCACCGAGGCGGCGGGGGGAGAAGGGCGGGGGTGGGCCCTGAGCGGGAATTGACGCTTTTGCTGTGCGGAAAGCGTGCATGTATTGGATCAATATGTTGTCCACCCTCGTCGCCTCGGCACCCATATGCCATATGGGATTGCCCACAGTTTCGGCTTGGAGCTGGGCGCGCCCTTTGGATGGCACTGCAGTTGACATGTTTAATCCGGTCTACACAGCCGAACCGAGGCATTGCTTCTTATTTTCTCTATGCTTGGTTGAGGTCATTCGTGGAATGCATTACGGGGGACACGTGGGGTTGGAGCTCTCTGGAGCTCCATGCGCTGTGATGACACCATCCGCTTGGCTTTGGAGCAGGCAACTCCGACAGGGGAGTGGGGCACAGGTCAACCTGTCGACTGTCGCGCTATCGGCAAAACACGCGCCGACGCTTTTTCCTCCACCGCCATAAAACAATTCCACGATAATCCCCAATAGCCACAACACCGCCATGTCCGGCCCGTCCAAGCCCGCGCCCGCGGGCGGCGGCGCCGCAATGTCGCTCTACGCAAATCTCCTCGACCCCAAAGCCGCCGACCCGGCATCGGCCCCGCGCCCGGCCGGTGAGAAAGGCGCGGGCGGCGGCGCTGCCGTCAAAAAGCCCATGCTGGATCCAGGTGCGCCTCGAGAAGGGCGACAGTCAGAAGCCAGGACTTCTTTGGGGATTCAGCCATATTAATTTCTCCCCAAACCAGCCACCCTCCGCCTCCAGCCCATGCGAAGGCCACAGCCCGCGCAAAAGCTGAAGCCAAAAACCTCGGTCGTGTTCCCCAAGGCCGCCCCGCCCGTCGCTGCCGCTCCCGCCGCCGCCACCTCCTCCTCCTCCTCGACCACGACCGCTGCCCCCGGAGCACCGCCAACCGCAGCTCCGCCAGCAGCACCAGACGCGAACGCGCCGGCGGCAGCCGCAGAGCCGCCGGCGCGGAGCAGCCTGGCCGACTGGGCGGCGACGGAGGAAGACGAGTACATGTACGGCACGGGCGACAAGCGCCAGCGCGGCGGCCGCAAGGCCAAGAAGAACAAGAACCGCGACGGCGGCAGTGGCCTTGAGACGAACTGGGACGACCTGTACGACCCGTCGCGCCCCACCAACATCGAGGAGTACCTGCGCAGCGACGAGCGCATCGCCGAGATACGCGAGTGGAAGGCCGTGCTGAACGCGCACCGGGTGCGCAGGCAGAGGAGGGGCCGGAGCAGCCCCGCTAGCAGCGACGCCGACGAGGAGACGAGCCGTGGCAACGCCGCGGCCCAGCAGTCGAGTGCGTCATGTGTCCCTGCCCCCTTCCCCCTTCCCCCTTCCCCGCTGGGCAAAACATGCCCCTCCCAAACCACAGCAAAAACTGACAAACACACCAAAAACTCACTAGGCCAGTTCGCCCCACCTCCATCTTACTCCTTCGCTCCGCCTCCACCGTCGCCTCCTCGGCGCAACGTCTCGCAGGAGGCAGAGCATGATACGATACGGCCCTCAGCCTCGTCGGCCCCTCCGCCACCTGACGACGCGACAGGCGATGATGCCTACGCCCGCCGCATGGCACTCTCTACCGGCGGCGCCCAAGCCCCTCGCTCCGCCAGTCCGGCGCTCGCGGCGGCTTCTGCGCCGAGCAACCCCGCCGCCGCAACCATATCCCGCGCCCCCGTGCGCTACGACACAGCAGCAGCGCCGGACGACGAGATGGATGTGGATCAAGGCGGCGGTCACGACGGCGGCGATGATGACGACGGCGACCAGCCCACGGCCGGCCTGGGCGCCGGAGACCAGCAGCAGCGATCCAGCCGGCCGGGCAAGTCCGGGTTCGCGGCGCGCATGATGGAGAAAATGGGCTGGGAGAAGGGCCGCGGGCTGGGCGCCGAGGGCAACGAGGGCATCACCAAGGGCCTGTCGGTCAAGCTCGAGAAGCGCCGGCGCCTGCCCGACGCCGAGGGCGGCGGCTTCGCCCAGCCGGGCGGCGTGGCCCGCATCGTCGGCGGGAAGCCCGCCCCCGGCGGATCCGGCGCCGGCCAGGAGGGCAGGTTCGGCCGCATGAGCGAGGTCGTCGTCCTGCGCGGCATGCTCGAGGGCATGCACGACGTCGCGGCCGAGGTCGAAAAGGGCCTGTCGCAGGAGATTGGGGAGGAGTGCGGAGAAAAGGTTGGTTGGCGCACCCGTCCTGGCTCGCCGGCGACCCTCGCGCTTCTTTTGTGCCCCGAGGTGGGGGGTTGGGGGTGAAGGAATAAATGCTAACGCATTGTCGAAACACAGTATGGCCGTCTCGAGAGAGTATACATCCACGTCGAGACGAAGCAAGTGTTTATCAAGTTTACGGATCAGGTTTCGGCTCTTCGGGTTAGTGGCTATTTCTCTCATCCTCCCCTTCTTTCCTCACATGCTTTTATGAGGTCCACCGTTTGGCTTTGGCTTGTGGTGAGGAAAAGGAGACTAACAATGCCGCAAAACCAGGCCGTAAACGCCCTCCAAGGTCGCGTCTTCAACGGTAACGCCATCGTACCCGCGTTTTACGACGCCGAGAAATTTGAGGCGGGAGTTTATCAGTAAACACGCCGTGCTGGGTGCTCGTGACAGAGATGGGGCAAGAATTAGGATACAAAAAAAATCACAACTGACTGCCACTACAACTCTCAAAACATCTTGGCTCTTCATCGGATAGCTAAGCGTAAACGTACCCGTGCCTACCAAGAGGCGCCGAATATCTCGTCAGCACTCAAATCTCACGAGCACATCAGTTGACATGACCGGTGTGTCGTTTGACAAGTTTGCATGATGCACGGCAGTGAGCGGCGCCGTATCGTAATCTACAGACATTCCAAGATTTAGGTAATGAGGCTCAAGACTGTATGTCTACAATCGGGCAAAGAAATCACCACCAACTACTCTCGTCCCGAGCCAAGGTGCGAGCTATCTAGCTATCTAGCACACATCACCAACTACCTGAATATTTCCCGTGAGGATTCAACAGACGGGGGGATTGGTCCACGGACAGCCACGATAAAGGCGCACTCCTCTCCACTTTCCACAAGAGCCGCTCCCTCGCCCTTATGCGCCTTTTTCCTGACGAAAGAGTGCTTCTCCCCCGGGGGGCGCCGCCTTTGCTGCGGTTCAACTCTCGAGCGGGCGGTTTGACTTGGTCATGCTTGTGATGCCCGACCTCGACGCACGCTTGTGTCTACTCTAAGCCTATAAATGTGTCAGGAAGATAGATATAACGAAACCCTCTTTCGAGCCTCCCAGCAGCGCAAACATAAAGGGGGCTGTGATGGTTGGCACGCTGGCGTCGTACGTTGCCCCCTTTTTTTTTTTGTCCATTCCCTGGTGTGACAGGCCGGCGGTTTGTTTTGCAGTGCCTTGTTGGAAATTAACATTGATTGGGAATTATCAAAAGCAGTAGCTACTCGCATGCCAAAAACGAAAACAGAAAAAAAAAAAAAAAAAAAAAGACTCTTCGGAGTAAGTCGACTTGACCCGAGAGTAGCGACACTGCCTCATATCCCTCTTTTTCTATGCCGCCGGCTTGCGTCGCCAGCCACTCCTCGTGCCTCGTCTTCTGCTTCCCCCCACCCTTTGACCAGCTTCTTGCGCGCCCAGATGGGCATCCTCGTACACGGCCGGCCCGCAGGCGTACCACGTCACCACCTTCCCGGCCGGATCGACTGGGACAAAGTCATCCTTGTTCCTCGTCAGGCTGTTGTCGGCCTTCAGGTCGGGGGGGGGGGGGG
>NW_008804546.1:507762-547638 GCF_000145635.1 Gaeumannomyces tritici R3-111a-1
GTCGTCGTCGTCGTCGGTCGGGNGGGGGGGGGGGGGAGCTGGACGTCAGGTCGAGCCTGGGGAGGGAGGGGCCCATGGCGGCTGCTTGCGAGCGTCGGATGCCATGTTGAGTATGCTTAACGATTCGAGATTCCCAGCGTCCAAGAGCGTTCGTCGACAAAAGAAGAACAATGGGTACCGTTTAGCAGGACAAAGGAGACAACTTAGCTCAGTAAGGCAAGAGAATTGACGCTACTAATCTGTTTTAACTTCAGCTGTTGTGCCCGGTAGACTGAGGTAGAGAAGCGAAGGTGGGTGCTGCTGGTTTCAGTGCGTTGGTTCCGGTGCGTCGTACCCAACTTCCAAACCAGTTGTTAGCTGACCGGCTAATACGCCGTACCTGACCGCTGAATCCTGTTAGCGCATACGTAACCTGCCCGTTGTCGAGCCTCCAAGGACCTACACCAAACCATCTCTCTCCCTCGGAATCGTTCGCAGGGCCAGGAAATCCAAGGCAAAACGCAAAGGCGAATCGAATTGGCTAGATACATACTACAAAGACGGTAAGCTGAAAAGAGAGACATCAAACCAGCACAAGCCTGACCGCTGCCCCGGTCCTTCAAAACATCGTCGCGTGTTGACCCCGCCCAGTCTAGGCGAGTGGGTTGCACACCTCCTCCCCCTTCCTTCTCAGGCGCTCGAGCGGTCGACCAGCAACAAAGGTTGTTTTTTTCTTCTGCTTGCCTGGGCGCGGGCTCAGGCCCGAGCGGTCGAGGGACCATGACGACATGACATATGCGGGGGGAATACAATGGGGGTGGGAGGTCATCAAGGGTTCTCGTCGCGCATAAATTCCAAAATCCCACGCGCAAACCCTTATGGAAATCATCTCTCACCAACCTGAAGCTGATCGACCCAAGAGACGGCACAAAAAGAGAATGAGAGCGAGAAAATCAAGTGCTATTCACATTTTTTTTGTGTATCCCAGAAAGAGAGGGGGAGAGTACAAGAACCTGATGCTAGAAGACTTTTTCGTTCCCTTCGGGGCGGCGGTGATATTAAGTCTAATAGTGGGATCCTGACTGTGGCAGCTTCCACTATGACCGGGGGTAGGAGAGATGTGTTGTATGACCAAACGAAGTCCAGAGCAGTAAGAAAACACTTGGATGATTGATGACCGTGAAAACGAAACACAAGAGAATCAGCGTAATGGAAAAGAGAACGCCTCCGTTTCCTAGCCTGTGACACAAGGTTGCAAGTTTCATCCCCGTCCTCCTAGGAACAACAATCGATGTGGCGGCGATTCAAAAAGCAAATAGGCGACCCAGCCGATTACAGCATGGATGCGACACCAGCAACAAGCGACAGACCAAGCAGAGCCATGTTGATGGTCATACCCGTGGCCGAGTTGGGGTTCTTGGAGCCGCCGGAGTTGGGGTTGTTGATGTCCTCGTTGGCCTTGTCGTTGTTGCTCTCGCAGGTGAAGGGACCCTGGATCTTGTTGTCACCGCCGTCTTGGGTGCGTGCGTGGGCCTTAAGAGAGTTGCAAGACTTCTTGATGTCCGTCGTGCTCTGAACGTCGAAGACACCCTTCACGAAGGCGCCCGAAGCAGAGTCCATGGAGGGAAGCTCGACACTGGAGGAGGTAACAAGAGTCAGCAAATGAATTAGGCCAAGGGATTATAGGATGATACTCACGCGCTGAAGTTGCCACGAAGGCGGACAGCGCCTCCAACCTGCTGGAGCTTGGGCATGGTATCCAGGCGCTCGAGAGCAGTGTTGTTGGCAATGGTGAGCGAGCCGCCAACCGTGGTAAGCTGGGGGAACGAGATGTTGGAGAGCGCGGCGTTGCCGACGAATGAGATGTCGGCACCAGCCTTTGTCAGGTTGGGGGCGTCAAAGCTGACGATCTTGTTGGTATCAAACCGGAGCGAGCCGTTGATCTCCTTCACCTTGGGCACAGTGAAGGTGGAAACGTTGGCGATCGTCAGGTTGGCAGCCCACAGCAACTCGGGCATCTCCCACTGCAGCTCGTTGCGGCCATTGGCCTGAAGCTTCAGCAGGGTGGTCAGGTTGGCAAGCTTTGAGACGTGCTTCAGCAGGCGACCGTTGTTGTTCAGGTCCATGAAGTCGACGGTGACCAGGTTAAGGCCATCGAGAGAGTTCAGGAAGGTGTCGCTGATGATGACCTTCTTGGCCTTGGTGACACCAACGGTGCCAAAGCCGAGCCCGGCAAGCTGGGGCAGTGTCTGCCATGCGATCTCGCCCACTTCGCCGAGGCGATCGAACTTGAGAGTGTCGAGCTTCTCCAGACTTGCCAGGGTGAACTTGCCCTTGATGGTCTGGATGGTGTCGCTCTCGAGGCTACGGAGGTTCTTGTTGCCCTGCACCGTCAGGTCACCCTCAATGGTGGTGGGTCCCGAGAGCTTCAGGGAGTTGTCGGTCTGGTTTCCGATGTTGATGCTCTTGACCGTCCGGCAGCTCTGCAGGTTGGAGGCGTCCGCATTGGAGTTGATCTGGATGGTGTCTTGGCTACAGAAGTTGCTGTTGCCCTGGGCTACACATGAAGTCACGATCCGTTAGCATACTGCAACGCAAGGGACAAGATATTGCGAGAAAACGGGACCTACCAGAAACAACAGCCGCAGCCGCGACGGCAGATACAAAAGCCTTGGCGATCATTTTGTCGGTTTGTGTTCTGAAAGGCGGGAAATGTCAGCGCTGCGGTCCAGGTGCGGTCAAGTATGGCGCGGTCTCCAGAATTCACTCCCGTGGGATCGTGGTTTGTGACGAATTGTGCGGTGCCAGTGGTATGTCTACAAATGGGATGGATGTTGACCAAGAAACGGCCAAAAAAGCGAGTTGATATTATGAATGTGTGGTGTGGTGCTTTGGGGAGAAGGCCAGCGTCGGTCGGTGGTGGAATAGCGGTTGGTTTTTTTTTTTGTTGCGGACCCAAGACGAGGGGTGGCTTCTCGGCAGGGGCGAAGAGGCGTGGAGGCAAAGGCCGAGGCGGTTGGGAAGGTGACCGGTCCAGACTCAGGCGGTTTCCTTCACTCGCAGTCACTCCGAACAGCAACTGGTGGCGTGTGCGCGTGGATGCTCCGTCCTGCCTTCCACATTCGCCTTTTCCATTGCCGGAAGCATACCATCTGTCTTCCCAGACTGCACCGCCCGGTCGAAGCGTTGCCCATCGTCGGTCGATAACGGTCAAGGAGGCAGGTGTGATGGAGTGTGGTGCGGGTGGGCGCGGTTTCCGTGTCGAGGTGCCAATGGGATCATCATAACTTTGCCGGCTGCTTACCTTATTTGCCCGTTTGGAGCCAGGCGTTACAGTTGACTCTGAGGTTATACCGATGACTCGGATGTGGTTGAAAAAAGCGTGTTGGGGGTAGCAACGCCCTCGATTCTCCTCACTAGGTAAGTTAAAGCCTCCGGGAAAAAGAAAAAGGTGGACGATTAAAGTAAGTAGCGAGTGAATGTCGTAGAATCAGAAAAGGAATGGGGGAAGAATGCCCGGCGAACGATGGGGGTTTGTAATGAAGAAAAAGGCAGATGTGGCTTGTGCTCGCAGAACAGGCAGGCGAAGAGGTCCGGGAGGGAAAACACAGAGGGAAATTGAACTGAGAGGGCGCGTGGAGTTCGGCAAGGGCCAAGAAAATGCGAAAGGGGAGGTTAAAGTTGGATGGCGACCACTTGCAGAGCAGCCGCGCTAGCAACGTGCCAGGGGTGGGCGATGGCTGCATTACGGTTACGGCCACCCCACCCACTCCCTCGCCCGATCCCTGCCCCTGCCCCTGGCCGGTGCGGTGCGGTGGTCTCCACCTGCGGCCATCATCATCCAACTCGACCTGCTCCCGCTTTTCCATCCGCCGCCGTATGATAAGCTGCATGCTTTCCACGCTTCCTGGCTGCTCGTGAATATCATTGTGACAGCGGCAGCGCACTGTCGGTGCAGTCCAAGGCCCCATCAAAGCAATATCTGCATTTTGCACAGTCATTTCGCATCTGCTGACGGACAAGTGGGAACCGTCGCCTCCCGCCTGTCCATGCTTTTTGTTGCTGTTCTATTTTCTCGACCCTCGCAAGTCTACGCGGCCCTTCCTCCTCCTGGCCCCTCATTGGCCTTTCCGGCTCGTGGGCTCCTTGTTTTCGGCCACTCTCTGAAAGCCGGTCGCCCCAGCACGCACTTCTGGGGATCGGCCGGCCCAGGATCCAGTCAAATGTGCCATCTCGCCGTGTTTGTTTTGTTTACACCAGGTGACGGGCTCGGGAGGGATTGCATTATCCATGGCACATTCTGTGAATTGCTGCTCTGTCCAGTTTTCCCCGATATCTCCTCCCCCAGCCGTGCCCCAGTCCCAAGGACGACGGACATTATGGATCACCGACGACACCTGACATGGTTTGGGGCGATGTCGTTTGGGGCGGCTTCGGGCACAAAAACAAACGAAACCCGCTGTCAAACCAACGCCTGACTCGGCTCTTCGTCGCCGGCTACCTAGTCTCAGGGGGTTCCTCCAAGAAAGAAAATGACCCCATGGGATGGCCGTTCCAGGCGACGATTCCAGGGCTAGGCTGCTGAACTGTTGTGGCGCACCTGCTGTCGGCTTGGCCTTGGGTTGCCAATGCCGTCGCTAAGCTAGGTACAGAGGCTGCCATCGATGGACTGGCACCAGGGACGCGTCCGCTGCCCGTGTGTCAGTGTGTGCGGTGGCGCGCCTGAAGAAAGCTGGACGGGGCCCCAATTTGTCTCTTTATTCTTTTATTCCCTCTCCTTTCGTGTTCCCATATGCACAGTTCAAGCCTGGTTTTTGGATTGGGGTGGATCCGATTGCCAGGCCAATATCGCGGGTTGCCCTGGATGGCGAGATTGCCTCCCTGGGCTCCCTGGCAAACCGTCGGTCAATCGTAAGAATTCTAACACCGACTTTTGTGACCGCTGAGGCGACCTCCGTGAAAGCACATTGCCAAGATCAGGCCTGGAAGGTGATCCCGCCGTCTCTATTTTTTGCTATGGAGCCGGAATTCTAGAAGTCGCAGCGCAATTGGAACAGGCAATGGTTTGGTTTGTCATGGTTGCTGCGGCGAGGGTGCAGACAGAGTCTTCCTTGCAATCAATTCCACCCACAGATACACACGCACACCGTATTGTTATTGTGCAGCGATTCCTTCCATCACGAACCACACGTTCTAAACATGGCAAATCCCATCGAGATTCCCTGTTCTTCCTCCCGCCCGTCCCAATGCATTCAGAGCCTGTGGGAGACACTGGCTTATTGGGAAGCTCATCATTGATAGAGGCGTGCCTTCCCAAAAAGGGAGGAGCCATCCATCCCTGCTGAGCTGCAGGAGAACAAGCGGCCCAGCTAACGACACTCCCCTGACTTATAATTGGCACGCCCCCTCTCTCTCGGCTGGTCTGAATGTCCGCTCTTGTTTCAACCAAACCCCGCCAATGCGATGCAAAATCAAGAAAATGCGAGGAAGCACAGTTAGCTACGTGAAAACGCAGCGAGCACAGCTGCTGGCAAGAGGATGAAAACGAAAAGGAAGACCTCAACCCGAAACTCCTCGTCGGCCTTGTCCGAATTGTGCCAATCCTGCCGCGACCTTGGACAGGACGCGTCGTCACTGCGGCCCGGAGTTTGTGCACGATTGCGGACCCACCGGCGGTGCTGCTCGAACTGGGCTTGGTGGGCAGAGGAATACGAAGGCCGTCAATGGCTCGCCCACACCCACTTGAGGGGGAGCGGACTCGACAGGCCGGGCCTATCAACTTGGCGGCCGACACAAAGCAGGTCTGGAACCTGGTGCCGAACCCGAGCAGCCAACCGGAGCAGGCTGTTCTGGCCCGACGCCGCTGAGCGCGCATCGCCAAGGTTTGGACCGCAAGCCAGAGATTTACATTTAGCTATCCTTTGACTCGTCTCTCGCGCCCAGGGCCGCTTATCCGTTTCTTTGGTTGCCGCTGTGGTGGTTTTTTTTTCTCTGGCTCCGTGGCTCCCCAACCGTCGGGTTTTGGAACTACGAGTTTTAGTGCAACGAAAGTTTGGATCTGCAAGCTCCCGCCGCTTGGCGTTTGGGTTGCTCCTGATCCTAGAGGAGGTAACAACCATGCGGGCTAATCCACGCTGTGCCATGACTGGAAGGATTCACACCTCCAAGGCTGGTCCGAAGACGAAGCTTCTCTTGTCCTGAAATGACCGATATCTACACCATTCGATCCCTTTCTTGACCTCGCTGCTAGGTAGCAGCCTCCCAAACCAGCCTTCCAAGACCCCCTCCCTTTCCACAGGTTTTATCTTACCCCCCTGCCTTCTCAATTCCTCTAGCCGGCGGCGGAGACGATCCGTCTTAAATCCGCCCGCGCTAGCAACATGACCACTGTCAATGAGGCGGCCGCCAATGCGTCCACCCCCATCCAAGCCATGTCTTGTCTTGTCTTGTCTCGTTGGGGCCGACACGGCCAAAAAGAACGAAAAGGGGGGAAAATATTGGGAAGATGCGAGCGTGACGGGAAGCCGGCACGCCACGGCGCAGTCGTTACGGTTACAATTCTAGATCGTCCACCCCTCGTCAGTGGGACTGTGTCCCCGCTGGAGCCGAGCAGCGACCTTGTGCGCTCGGCTAACGCTTCTCTTGTGCGCTGTTTGCTTGTTCGCTCTCGGCGGCCCTGTGTCTGTCTGTTCGTGTCTGTCCGACGCCAAAACGTGACACTGCCAACCCGGCCTGGCCGAACACCACCAGCTTTTTTTTTTTTTCTTTTTTTCTTCAAGGATGAGGGCGGCTATGACGACGACGAAGGGCGCTAGCATGGCGACGTTCGGGAGGCCGCGTCGGCTTGCCACCCACTCGCGCCGGCTCTTCCAGCAGGCGAACCGTCCGTCCGCAGCCTCAAGTGGATGATAGATAGCACGAGGGCAAGGCCAGAAGAAAGGAAGGCCTTGCCTCAACGGACACAAAGATTCAAACAAGACACAAGAATTTGGTTTCACTTTCAATTTTTTATTTGTTAGTTGTTTATTTACTTAAACTTTGTCATGCCAGCAGGGGAGGCTAGCAGGGCAACGGGACGCTCACACGACGGCCACCGCGGAGTCCAGCGGGCTCAACCTGCGACATCACCCTGCCCTGCCTGCGTTCCCTGCCGTGCGGCAGATCATCCCGTCAATCCCACACGCGCAGATCCGAAACAACGACACCGTCGGCCTTTTTTTTTCTCCTTCTTTCTTCTTCACCCATGTTCGTTCGTCCTCTTCGCCCTTCAACATCGCTCTCATGAAGATTGTGCATGCGTGTGTGTGTGTGTGTGTGTGTGCTAAGAAAAACGTGGTAGCCATCTTGCTGGCTGGTAATCTGTTCAGCACCCGGCTTTGCGATCTTCTCATCAACATCAGACCGACTTGATTATGAGTAAGGGCAGCCCAAGATGAGCTGAGACACTTGATCGTGGGTGTTGGCATGTGTTTCTGGTTTCCCTTGGCAGCTGCCTGGTACGGAGCCGGAGTGGCTTTACGCCGAAGAAACCATAGTAGGGAGAGCCTGGTGCCAGAGGGCTGCCCAAGTACGGGTAATCCTGCGCGACAGGACGCCGAATCTCTCAAGCCTTCATTTTCGCGTCGGTGCTTATCGGCCCGGTGTTCGGGTCGGAACAGTGGGGTGTCCGTCCCGACTCTAAAATCCGCCGCCGGAGAGCACGCATAGACATGACTTGGACATGCATTAATATGTAGACGCATGTTCGAATATCTCGGTCCTTGACTATGCAGTGTGGCTGCTGACGTCTCTCTGGTCCCTGACGTGAGTTTGTTGCACACACCTGTATCTTATATGGGCTGGCTGGATGACTAGACACCTTTTGGCCGCCGCCGAGCTCCTCCCGGGAGAGACAAGATCTCCAAGCTATCGACGGTGGCCAAGAGGCAAACGTTTTGCCCACCGGCTCGGCTAGCCGCGGTGCCCGCTCGTTTCCACGCGGCCTGTGGCCGGCGAGGCGGGAACGATGCACGCGGCCGATGCCACGGCCGCCCGCCCGCGTGACATGACGTCCAAAAACGGAGCAGCCGGCCTCCCCGGTTGTGAGAGCAGAGACGGGCCGCGGCGTGGCCTGGTGGGGCAGGCATGTGAGAAGGCTAGAGGAGCAAGTTCTGGCGCTCGCCATCTGCGTGACGTCCGGCTCGCCCACGAACACGAGTGAAACCCATAGAGACAGATATGGCATGTATCTTGAGTGTATCAAATTGAGTGCCGATACGCCATTGCAGGTCTTTTCCTTCTCGGCCAATTGCTCCCTCCTCAAAGGGGATTGGCCCTGAGATTTCGTTCCCTCATCAGAAGCTTGGAGGCCTACAGCGCTCAAGGGCATGGCCAACTGTATAAAGGCTGTGAGGTTGCTTTACACAAGATCATATGAATGTCTAAACAGCCGTCCTGGCACCATCTGGTCTATTCGCGCCACATGACGGATCTATTTAAACTAACAAACACCAGCCCACCTTCTGCCGTGAACCGGCCACTCTACTCCATAGTGCTCACGTCAGTCTCCTCAACCCGCCACATGTACCACATGAACAAGCTCCGATACGGCTTGAACCGGTCCGACAGCTCCCGCATGTCGGCCTCGTTCATGTACTTCCACTTGCCTCCCTTGCCCGCGGCCTTGAGCTTGGCGACGTCGCGCCCGACAAAGGCGGCCATGCCGCGCTGGACGCCTAGGTCGCCGAGGCTGAAGACGTCCATCCGCTTCAGGGCGAAGCAGGCGAACATCTCGACGCTCCACTGCCCGAGCCCGCGCACGGCCGTCAGGCGCGCGACGACCTCGTCGTAGGGCGCGTCGGCCAGCGCCGCCGCCGACAGCTCGCCCGACGCGAACTTGGCGGCCAGGCCCTGCACGTACTCGGCCTTGCGCTGCGAGAGGCCGGCCGTGCGCAGGCGCTCTAGCGAGGCGGCGGCGACTTGGGAGGGTTGCGGGAAGCGGCGGGGCGGCTCGGTGGTGGTGGCGGTGTCGTCGTCGTCGCCGCCGCTGTGCGGTGGTGGTGATGGCGGTGACGGCGGCGGGGAGAACAGCGCGACGAACTTGGCCTTGATGGAGCGCGCGGCGGCGCCCGACACCTGCTGGCTGATGATGCCGCTGCAAAGGCTCTCGAACGGATCGATCTCCTCCGCCAGGCCCTCGGGGCTGAAGATGTGGCAGTGGTGCGCCTCGACGAGCGACCTCATGCGCGCGTCGACCCTGACGAGGTACGCGCACGCCTCGTCGAGGATGGTGGCGGTCGTGGTTGCGGCCGGCGGCTTGTCGTTTGCTACTGCTGCCGCCGCCGCCGCTGCTGCAGGTTGCTTGACCGGGGACAGGTCCTCGATGGGCGGCTGGGCCGACACGACGACACGCGACGTCTCGGGCGACAGCAGCGCCGCGTTGGTGGCGCGCGGGTTGGCGGCGCGCACAGTCGCCGGATGCTGCTGCGACCGCCGGCCCGGCCTGCCCTGGGGCTCCGAGATCAGCCCCACGGCGCTCGGGGTGGGCGTAGCCGGCGGCTCCGCTGCGGGAGAGGCGGCCACTGTTGCGCGGCGCTTCTTCCTCGGCGGCGGAGTTGATGGCGGCGCGGGCGGAGCACTCGCTGCTGCTGTTGCGCCGTCCTCCTCGTCTTCGGTCTTGGTCACCTTTCTTTTCCTGGGCGCGCCCGTGCCGCGTCTCTGTCTAGCAGGCTTTGGGGGTGGAGGCATCGGCGCAGACGCCGACGCCTGCTCCGGAGCAGCGCTGAGCCTGGCCGACCTCCGTACAGCCACGGGCATCTCGTCAGGCGCTGTTATGGTCGAAGTAGTTCGTAAATGGATGTGGTGTCCACCAATATGGTGGCTGCTAGGTCTGCTACGACCTTGTAAATCAACGGCCAGGTAGGGCCTTTGGCTTCGATGATGTAGGGCCACCCAGAAAGTGGACACAGCCCCTCGTCGCATGGGAGCCTATAAAGTCCGTATTGGAGCTTGGGATTGGTGTATCTGGATGCAAATAGTAGTGTCTATTTTGTCTTGATGTTGTGGTGTCGGGTACTTCTGATCCCTTTCTCCTGCTGAGATGTGGTGGTTTTCTGTCCCATCGCCCCTGGCTCGGTGTTACGCTGACTGGACTCTAATCGCCGAGCATGAAACCAGCTGGGTTGATGAGCACACGCCAAACTATCTTTGCTCTGGTGCCATGCTTGCTTCCCGCGTTTCATCAGGACTTTGAAGTCACGTCGCTGTCGCCGACTCACGTGGCAAGTAATTCCATGTGGTCACTGGCACCTCAGCCCTGAAAGTTCCCGATTAAAAACGCACCTAGTCGGATTGCAATGATCAACCCCATTTTTGATATTTCCAATATGGGATTTGCTGAGGATATAGTAAGCGGGCTGCGAGTGTTGATCGAGGTGTGCCTATTTTTGTGTGATATTGGGGACGAAACCCCCATCTCTCCCATTTCGCAACAAGATTGACCCCGATATTGGGCCTTCAATATCTAGATCGACGCCCCGCCACAGCACCCCATGCCGGCTGGCTCGGTGGTAGCGTACGACGGCCCGCGCGATCCAGCCAGAGGTTGACACCGACGGTGCCATGGATTGTCGTTCGAATACGGGCGCTCACTGGGTTCCCCTTGCCTTTCCTTATCTGCTGTTCCAAGCGGCGATGTTGGCCACTGTTTGGCTTGCAATCGATGTTATTTGATTCCTGCTTCTTTAGCGACCTGGCCAAGTTGGCGTGCCCCCCTTGGGGTAGAGCGGGGACACCTGGTGGACCCTCCAGGTTTTCTGGATCGGATGGTTTGGGGAATCAAGCCGAACCTTGCGCATCGCGTCAACACGAGCCCATCCTCCTTTCCTTCCCAGTCTCAGCACATGGGATGACAGCCCAAGCAGGCCCAAGACGCAAACCACTGGCATGGGACGCGCTGGCCTTGATTGCTTGACATGGCGAACGGCAATGCAGCAGCACAGCATCTGCGCTTGCACTGCCACTGCCACCTCGTTTTACTGCTGTTGATCGCGCAGAACACTGAACACTGGGCACTGTACGGTGTAGGGGCCGACATTAACCCACCGATGCACGTCAATGCGTGCCCGTGGCTCCGCCCTCGCATCTTCCTCCTTTCAGTCACATCGCGATTCGCAATAATCTGCGGGAATGGTCAACGAGCACTGGGCATTTTGGCTGGAGCCTGGCGGGATGGGGACCCACACGATACTTCGGGGGCGTTCTCGAACCCCAAACAGCCCAGCCAGCGAGAACACACGCACTTTCACAATATATAGTGTACACTCAGCATGCCTCAGTAGCTGGCTCCCTTGGGCACTTGGCCCATCTCTAAATCTAAAGAAAGCGAGATGTCCGTTGACATGCAGGATTACAGACATCCTGGGCGTTGTTTAGCTTCGCTCAACTGCCTGCCACTTACTGTACAGGCGCAGATAACAGAATGGATCCCTCCAGTCCGACTTGCATCTCGATTCTCCAATCAGCCCCCTCTGCTTCTCCTCCCCTCATCTCGTGCGCCAAGTGCACACAGTACACGAGGGACCTGTCACGGTCCTCTTCCGCTGTGAGCCCCTGAACTGCGGGTGCCAGCTCGCCGGCCGCTGGGGCTGGACTGGTCGCTCGGCTGTGTACCCAGGTACCTCTGTGCTTATTCATTCAGTCAAACATTCAGTCCCGTCCCTGCCCTTGCCAGGCTCTGGGTTGGCAGTGGGAGCCCCAAATTGCCCTCGATCTTTTCCCGCCTCCAGACCCACGCGCCAACACAGGCGGCCAAGCCCACTCAAGGGGCAGGTACCAGGTACCTCCAAAAAGCCAAATCCCACCGTCCAAACCCCTGCGCTCACCCATCTTTTTTTTTCTCTCTACCAAATTTGACAGGCTAGGCCGCTCTTGGCTCCTGTCCGGCCTCCTTCGCTCGACACTGCTCACCAACTTGGCTTTGCCCCTAAACCCGTAATCCAGAGGACACGACCCTCCTGCAGAACCTCCCGAGTCCCTTCATCGACAATCCTGCCGCCGTCAACTGTTGGCGACGACTCGGCGACCCGCGACTGTCCCCGTCCCGGTGCATCGGTCGCGACAATCCCACTCGAGCAACACGTCGGCGAAACGTGCCTTGCAACCCCCCCAATTAAGCGTGGCATCAAATCGCCCTCGACCAACCCAAGCACACCACACCACCACACACGCTCGACCCGAGCTGACCGCGAGTGGCACACGCCGATTTTTCTTCCTTTTTTTCTTCTTCATCCTTGGCCGCTTTCTTGCTCCCGCTTCGGCAGCACCCCGTCGCGCAACCTGACCCCTCCGTCGCTCCCGGTTTATCGGTCGTCCTGAAAAGGCTCGCTAGCGATAACGAAGGACAAGGCCCGGCCGGTGCTTCGCTCGCGACCATCCGCTCGTTTTTTTTCTTTTGAATTTTCTCCCCTCCTGGTGGCACCATAGGGCTACCCCAACATATTGTCGCCATGCTTCTTCCCAAGGGAGGCATCAACTGGAAGGCGGCCAGAGGCTCATTGCCGCCGTCAAGAGCATTGTTCGCATTTGTGACAAGAACGAGGTTCCTGCTCTTGGTCGCCATCTCGGGCCTCATGCTATTGCTATGGCGTGGAATCAGCACGTCTGCGTCGGAAGTCAAGAGGTTAGACAGAGACACCCGTACACATGCACACGTACCCGTACAACACGATGGACATTGGCGGGCAGCTCCTCGCTCCATGATGGCTCAGCGACACTAACTCAGGACTGCGCTGCGTATAGTTTCTACTGCTGGGGCCCCTCTAAGCCGCCAATGGACATGTCCATCAACGAACAGGCTGCGTGGAGCGCTCACCTCCAAACTCCCGTTATCTTTAACCGCCACAAGCCCATCGTGGTCAACGCGTCCACCATTGTCCACCACAACCTAAACCCTGTCAAATCGACCCCCAAGGCCGCCTCTAACGAGGAGCGCGTTCTGATTGTGACGCCCCTGAAGCAGGCTGCTCCCTACCTGTCCAAGTACTTTGAGCTGATCGCCGAGCTTACCTACCCCCACCACCTAATCGACCTTGCCTTCCTCGTTGGCGACTCGGAGGATGATACGCTTGCCGTCCTCTCGGCTGAGCTGGAGAGAATCCAGAAGCGCACGGATAAGACGGCCTTCCACAGTGCTATGATTGTCGAGAAGGACTTCAACTTCAAGCTGAGCCAAGACGTCAAGGATCGTCATGGTTTCGAGGCTCAGGGCCCGCGCCGCAAGAACATGGGTCGCGCCCGCAACTATCTCCTTGCCACCGCCCTGAAGCCTGAACACTCGTGGGTCTACTGGCGCGATGTCGATATTGTTGAGAGCAAGAGCTCCATCATTGAGGACTTTGTCGCTCACGACAAGGACATCCTCGTCCCGAGTACGAACTTCCATATGCGCCGATTTCTCTTCCTAAGAGCAACTAGCTGACAATGTATGGCACAGACATCTGGTTCCATCGCTACAGGGATGGCCGTGATATCGAAGGGCGATGTAAGTTTTGCTCGGAGATTTAAACCTTTGTGAGGTGTTGCTGTTATAGCGTTGTGCTAATGTTGATGCACTGCAGTCGACTACAACTCTTGGGTCGAGTCGGACAAGGGACGGAGGCTTGCGGCTAGCTTGGATAAGGATGTTGTTCTCGCGGAAGGTAAGTCTTCTCTGCCCTTGAGGTCACGATGGAGCGGTCGAGGCTAACCGTCCCCTAGGCTACAAGCAATTCGATACTGGCCGAACATACATGGCCAAGATGGGTGACTGGCGTAACAACCAGGACGAGGAGATGGAGCTTGACGGTATTGGTGGCGTGAACATCATCGTCAAGGCTGATGTTCACAGGTCAGGTCAGTGATGCTGCTGTTTTGATTACGCAATTCCATGAGATCCAGGCTAACGGTCGATGTCGGATTCATCAGGCATCAACTTCCCTTGCTACGCTTTCGAGAACCAGGCGGAGACGGAGGGCTTCGCTAAAATGGCCAAGAGGGCAGGCTTCCAAGTCATCGGCCTCCCCAACTACGTCGTGTGGCACATCGACACGGATGAGAAGGGCGGAAACGCATAAGCTCGGGACCTTCGAGTTTTTTCCCCCCCTGACGCCAGTTCATCGCTGCCAAGGCCACTAGAAGGCCTTGCGCGACCTGTTGTCTTTTCTTAGTCATGTTTCGGGCCCATGAGAGCATCTTGATTTTGTCTTCTTGGGCGCTCACCGCCCCTCCCTGCGGTCCTATTTATGCCTGCGGAAATACCCACCCCCAGCGGAGGCTGGAGGCTCTGCGGACCTGGTGGTGGAAGATGATTGTTGTACGACTTGGGGCTCACGACACAGACATATCGCATTTACATGTTCGAAAGCTTGTTCAGAAGGAGTTCTGCGGATTGGGTTGGGACGCTTCTTGACTAACTTCTTACTCATTGTTTACTGACTACCTGCCTATTTTTTACTTGCTACCTCTGCTTCATCGCACGCAAATATCTTTTTTTTCTTGCCGGGTGGGGTGGGTTTGGGCGCAGGCAAGCCGAGAGCGTCGCGGACAGCATGTGGAAAGTACCAATCGTTGTCGTCGACGGGACGAGGGTTGGTGGGAGAGAAGTTGTGGCATCTCCCCTCTCCCTGCTTGTTTATTTCTTTTATGCGGAAGCACGACTGAATCATTTCTTGTTTCCCTTCTGGTCGATATATGCTCGGTTGGGCTACTCGGGAGGACTGGGGTGGGGGAAGTTGCGCCCTTTTTTTTTCTATCCTCTTGGCTCGGCGTGTTGCCGGTACTTGTTCTCACCTACGAGAGGCCTTGTATGGACGGGGTGGCGAGGTGGCCGTTTCTCCGTATCCCGCTACTTAATAGACTCTGGTTGTAAGTTCGGGGCTGTCTCGGGTCTGTTGCCGTTGTATACAGTAGGTAGAGTGTTTAAGTTTTCACTCCTCATCTTTTGGCGTTTTCTGTGTTTCCACTAGGACGTGGTGAGAGCGTGATCAATGTAGACCGCACATGATGTGCTTCAAGCGCCGAATCTAGACGTACAATACACAGCTCGAGACGTTGGTGTATTGCCATTACGGAGAGGTTCGTGAAAAGAAGTCTATTGTATAGATGCATATTCATCCACCAGAGAATCTGATTTGACGAGGGCTTATTTTATGCAGCACTCCCTTCTTTACATGGCCGTTTCCGTTTCCTCTAGCCCGTCACGTGACGGCAATATCTATACAATCGGAGCAGGGATGCGCCGCGAGAGCGTAATAAAAAAAACACTGGCCTCCTGTTTTGTCCTTTCTAAGGCGTCTGTCCACTACTACCCCTTCCAGATACCAAGATGGTGATTCAAAAACGCGGCCGTCCTCATATTCTGAAGCCCGACAGGTTTCTTTTTGTATTCTTTTTTTAAACTTTATTTTAGACCCCTTTCCTGCCGTATTTTTTCTCTCTCTCTAGTGGCTCTTGATGACAGTGATGCCGTCGAGAGCGGCCTTCTCCTTGGCCTCGGCCTCGATGGCCTTGATCAGGGGCAGGATGTAGGGCACGTCCTCGTCGGCCTTGGTCCACTGGCCCTTGGGCAGCAGGGTGTGTGACAGGCTGAGCTGGGCGGCGCGGCGGAGCCTGTAGACGCGATCGTACTGCTCCTTGGGCGACAGGCGCTTGAGCGCCAGCTGCACCGTCTCGTTTTCCTCCGAGATCAGGTCATCGGCCCTGGGGATTTTCGGATCGGTTAGTTTTTGCGGGTTCCTTGCGCCAGCCTGCGCCTTTTCATTTTTCCTTGTTTCTTTTTTGTTCCCGACTCCGTCTCCGCCGTTCTTGTTTTATCGGGCCGCATCGGTGGTGATTGGGAATCCGGCCGAGGAAGAAAGAAGGAAAAAAGACCTACCTCAGACCCATCTGGCGGTAGCCGGCGGCGTTGGCGTACCAATTGGCCACGGGCGTCAGCATCTTGGTGAGCCATGGGCGCTTGAGCACGAAAGGAGCGAGGCTAGGAGCCGACATTGTGGGCGGTTGGTGTTTGCGGGTGCGTGTGCGCGGAGAGGGGGGAGTCTGGCGTCGGAGGGGGGTTTGCGTGGTCTGGGTCGGGTGTGGTGACGGCTTCGTCGTCGGCGAGGTGGCGTGCAAAAGGTCTGGATGGAGCTTCCCGGTGGCTCAGACAGGTTTGGGTGGCAGCCTCTCGGGCGGGTGGGTTGGCTGATAGCGGCCGGGATCCCTCAAATTCCTGCGGCCAATTTGGTCGAATCAGCTCAGTGCAGTTTCGAAGCTTCCCTTGCTGTGGCGGGCTGTCTGGGCCACTCTGGTCACGTGAGCTTCTAGATGGGATTGTGTTCCGATTCTGGCGCCTGAGGCAGCAAGGAGACCCAGCCGCCGAACCGAGCACATGGCAAGTGACGCTTCGATGCCGACACCGGATCAATTCAGAACATGAAATTTTGACAATGCGCCGATATGGTTTGCTGTATTACATCGTGTACACATAATCAGAGTCGATAGGGATGCATATCCGTTCGGTGATCACCGCTTGACGGCTGCGAGGAGCAACCCAGGGCAGTCACTTTCAAAACGCCATCTACAGTGGAAGGCGGAGGGGTGCATTCATGTTTTTCCCTGTGTGGTGTCCCTGTGTGGTGCGTCATACTGGCAAATCCAGGTATTGGGGGGCGCATGATTGCTAAATTGGGCAAGTGATCCTTCGAGGTCAGGACGGGAATTCAGACAGACACGGGGAAAAAAAAGGGACTTTGACGGCGACCCAAAAAAAAAAAGATCAATGTCGCATTTTGGGCTTGTCGCTGAATCAAAAGGGACGGCAGTCGGACGAGCTGCGAAACAAGACATCGAACGGTTTTCCGGATTCTTGGTCTGTTGTCCCGCGAAGTCAATGGCCAGCCCGTGATCCAAGAGCCAGAGCCAGAGCCAGAGCCAGCGACTTGGTCGCGTGGGATTGAGCTTTCCCCGCACACCAGACCTCCATGACCCGAGCGGGAAGGCACGACAACGTACAGCCAGCCTAATCATTGAGCCATCTCGTCATTACTCGCAGGCCTGTCCTCCTCTGCCGTCATTTTATCCCTAGCCGCTGCCGTCTCTGTCGGCCCTCTTTCGTCACAGTTTTCGACCCCCCACAAGCACCAGCCATTGCGTCAGCAGCCCGGATACGCCGGCCCTTTTCTACCCTCTCCTGGTCGGAGTCCTTCTTCCTCGCCCCGTCGATAGAGCGACAGCCGCAAACTAGCTTCGTCCGGCGGGCAGCCAAGAGGAGGAGGTGGCATGTCGCATAACCAACCCCGGCTTCCTCCCCGAGGAAGCCCCGACGCGGCCGCCGTTGCCCAAGACTATGAGCCGTCGCGACCGTCATCCTCCTCCCCCGACTACGAGCCACCAATCCCCGTCCCCTCATCATCCGCCCCGCTGTCGCTGGAGTACGTGCGCACCGAGCCCGACGCCCTCGCCGCCGCAGCAGCAGCATCCTCGGCCGCACCCCGCGGCGACGCCATGACGGGCCCCCGCCCCCGCCCCGGCCCCGTCGCCGGCGCCGACGCCACCCCGATCACGGCGCTCGAGAGGTGGGCGGCGCATGCGACGTCGTCGCAGTTCAACGCCTTCGCCGGCGCCGTCGGCGGCCTCACCTCGGGTGTCGTCGTCTGCCCCCTCGACGTCATCAAGACCAAGCTGCAGGCCCAGGGTGGCTTCGCGGCCGTGCAGAAGGGCCGCCACGTCGGCCACCACCGCGTCTACCGCGGCCTCGTCGGCACCGGCAGGACCATATGGCGCGAGGAGGGCATCCGCGGCATGTACAGGGGCCTCGGCCCTATAATACTAGGCTACCTACCCACCTGGGCCGTCTGGTTCACCGTTTATAACAAAAGCAAGGAGCACATATCGCAGCACACTAGTAAGTTTCTGCCGTCCCCTTTTCTCCCTTGGAGCGTTTGCTTTCACCCAAGGATATGTCGGCTAACGAGAGCGCCCGCTGCAGAAAACACATTCCTCGTCAACTTCTGGTCCTCAATCGTGGCCGGGGCCAGCAGCACAATCGTGACGAACCCGATATGGGTCATCAAGACTCGGCTCATGTCTCAGACGGCGCACCACATCCGGACCAGCTATTCACAGTTCCCAAAGGGCGCAAACACGCCGACGTCGCGACCGACATTGCACTCGCCGTGGCACTACAAGTCGACGCTGGACGCCGCCCGCAAGATGTACACGACCGAGGGCATCGCTTCTTTCTATTCGGGCCTGACCCCGGCCCTGCTGGGACTCACGCACGTGGCCGTGCAGTTCCCGGCCTATGAGTACTTCAAGACCCAATTCACAGGCCGTGGCATGGGCGACGGCGGCGGCCACGGCGCGACCCCCGAGTGGCTCGGTGTGTTGTCGGCCACCATATTGTCAAAGGTGATGGCGAGCAGCGCCACGTACCCGCACGAGGTCATCAGGACGCGGCTGCAGACGCAGCAGCGGCCCGTCGTGGGCATGGGACGCAACGGCTCGTCGGCGGAGCAGGAGCAGATGCTGCCCAGGTACAGGGGCATCGCCAGGACATTCCGCACCATCCTGGTCGAGGAGGGCTGGAGAGCCTTCTACGCCGGAATGGGCACCAACCTGATGCGGGCCGTGCCCGCGGCGGCGGTGACGATGCTCACATACGAGACGGTCATGCGCAGGCTAAACGAGGCCAAGCACGATGGCGAGAGGAAGCTCTCGGCCGCTGACGATGCCGAGGGCCTCTCGCTGTGATTGCAAAGAAATAAACCCGATCGCTGGCCGATGTCTTCCTCAGGGATATACGCGCCGCTTTCTTTTCATCATGTTGCTCTTTAGTCTTGGAGACAGAACCGGTTTTATTTTTCTCGGCAAGGGGGTTTTACGCGGAAACATGCGTGCGATGACGGACAGAGCAAGCAGACGATACCCCGACAACTCTTAAAACATTACTTTACTTGGTTTTAGTGTAGGTATAGATATGTGACGTTTTTTTCTTACTCTCTTTTCATTAGCAGGGCTCGAAGGGACCAGGGCGGATGGCTGGAAGAAGTCCGAGGCTCGGTTTTTGCTTGTTTTATCATGCCCCACCGCGCCCTGAAGCATCATTTCAGAGATACAAGTTGTTATTTGTCACACCCTTTTGTTGAGAAATAAAGCCCATTGAATGATGATTTAAACCGCTTTGCAGTAGCCTCTTGTTTGCCGAATGGGTCGCATCTTGACTTTTATGGACCTCCCTTGGAAAAGCAACAGAAATACTGGAACCGCACATGGAGCAGGATAGGAGGTTATAGTATGGCCCGAGTCAGCAAGATCTTCAGGAACATCAAAGGCCTTTGGCGCAAAGGTAGCGCGTCCGCCTCCTATTCTGTAGCGAGCGGAAGGCTGTGGGTTCGAGTCCCATGAGGCCTGTTTCTTTTGCATTTTTGTACTTTTTATTACTTTCGTACTGTTTTTTTTATTCTCCTCACTGCTTCCAACTTGCTTTACTCGATTGGCGTCTCTTGCTTGGGCTTGTTACCGTTGAGCACTTTTTGCGATTGAAATGAATGCAGACCACGCATTACAGTAAAAAATAACCTGTAATTCAACCTCGTTGGTCCTCCCGAAGCCCGGTCTCTCCCATCTTGCCATTCGTCGTCCAACCCCCTGCCTCGCCTTCACCTGGGAGGCTCCTCGGGAGGGTTCTGCAGCTGTTTCCTGCGATACGCGTCGCGTTCCATTTGCTATGGAAGGGCGGGGAAAAAAGAGGTGTTAAGATGGCGCTTGTTCAATACCTTCTGGTCCCCCCCACGCAGCGCAGCGCGCATGAAAGAAAAGAACAACTTACAGCGTTCAGCCTGGCCTCGCGGATGGACGAGCGTGTATATCTAGATAGGTAGGGAGGGAGTGGGGGTATGCACATGACAAGAGTGAGCTATCTAGTCTTCATCATCGACGGCCGTGGTTGACTGTTCGTTCGCCTTGTGCTTCGCCAACGTACGTGAACAGGATGCAGGCCATGGTGAAGGCCGCCATCGGGGCCATGACCGTCTATGGCTCTCGCAGCCCGTCAACCGGCCACCCGGCACACAGGTGAAGTTGGTCACGCAGGCTGTCTTTTTTTTTTTTTTTTTTTTTTGCGGAACCGGGCTCCTTGGTCGCCCTCTCTCCCTTACTTACCCTTGGGTTGATGTTTGCCATGGCTTTCCGGTCCCCACCCGCCTTGGGGGAGGGGGCGGCGCTCGTGGGATGTGGATGATGGGTGGGTGGTGTGTTTTTGTCGTGTTTTTTTTCCGCTGCGCTTGCTATTCTGCAACGGCAGTGGAAGCTTCTTGGGACGACGGCCACGGCAAGTTTCAGCTTGGTGGCTGGCCTTTTCGGTTTATCTTTGAATGTTGACGGGGCAATCAAAAGCAAGAAAGAGGTGGGTGGGTGTTCGGTCAAGAAAAGGATTCGTCGATAGATTCCATCGTACGATGGACATCGGGGTGCAAAGTACCGAGCGCCAAGGGCCCTGTAAAACCCGGGCGCCCACTGCCCGGGCCGATTCCAACGCATTGAGCACGCCCCCCTCAACTGCCGCCCCGGCAATCGATTAGGCGTTGAGGCCCCTGAAGCCTGGCTTGCGTCGAGTTTGGGAATTCATGTCACAACCGACGCATGATCAATATGGCTGAGATGGGAAGACGAGAGTTCCAGTGCCAGTTTTATTTTCCTTATGATTATCATCGCATCGTAGTGTAATATCATGGCGGCGTTGTAGGCTCATAAAAGTGATAAAAAAAGAAAATGTCCAAGTGTCGAGACACAACGTCTTGTCTGGCAGGAAAGCAGGAAACAGAAAATCTCGCAATATCCATGCCCCATCTCAAGTCTGATAACGCAACGGAAATAGCTCTTCAGTCTGGATATAAGCCAATGCGCGATAAACAAAACCAAACAACAAAACGTTTAACCAAAGATAACAAAAAGCAGATCGTGGTCGTCAAGTCGTCAGATGATCCGAGTTTCGTCGTCAGTCCCGTTCCCTCTCTCGCTCCCGATCCCTCCTTCGCTTCTCGCGCCTGTGCCTGCCGTGATCGTGATCGTGTCCATGTCCATGCCCGTGCCCCACCTCGTCGTCAGCCTCTCTGTAATCGCCGCCGCCGTATAGGATCTCCTCCTCCTCCTCGTCGCCTACCGGTTGAGTCCACGCCTTGTCCCTGCGCCTCTCCTCGCGTTTGTCCTTGTCGCTGTGTCGGTCCCTGCCGCGATCGCGGTCGCGGTCCCGCCTCCTCTCCCTCCCGCCGTCCGACGGCCCCGCATCATCCCGGCCGTCATCGTCGATTCTCTTATCCGCGCTGCCTAGCGTAGCGCCAAGCAGGCCGCCCAGCATGCCGAGCCAGCCGCTTTTCCCCTCAAGCAGGCCCTGTATCTGGCGCGCTGTCCTCTCGACAGCCTCACCATCGGAACCCGCCACGCCCCACTGGCCGTGCGCCTGGAAGCCGTCGGGCCGCTGGCTTCTGTACTCAAAGTCTCCTCGCCTCGATGCCGGGCGTGACGGCTGGTCAAGCGGACGTCCGTGCGAGTCGAACCGGTCCGGGAGCGACTCGATTACCACCTCGTCATCATCCTTGGCAGACGAGCTGGGCCCGTGTCGGCGCCGTGAGCTGAGCGCGCGATCGGACGCGTCCGACCCGGACCGCCGCCGGTGATGTGGGGGCTCTGGTGGAGCGCTTGAGGATGCGGAGGCCTTGTCTTCAGAGTAGTGCGGGAAGGCAGAGTGTGGTACGAGCTGCTGGCTGTCGGCTGGATCGCGCGCAGGGCCTATAGGGTCTATCTTTTGGTCGTCTGGTTTGGCTCCCGACTCCTTGTGGTGTCGCTTCAGCGTCTGCGAAGACTTGGGACTGAGTGGGATGAATATGACGGATTTTGCAGCCTCGGCCTGCGGCTGAGGAGAATCCATGTCCGTCGGACTGTGGGCATCAGAGACAAAGGACGCTTTGGATGATGCGCGGGATTTGGGCCGCGAAGACGAGCGGTGGCGGCGGCCTCGTGGATTTACACCATCTAACCGGTCACCCAGTTTTGTCAGTTAAAACACAGTCACTCGAATGGGGTTCCCAAAAGGCGATGCGCCACTATGACATGGACGGGATATAGCATTCGCTGGAGGCGAGCTTATGGTTGTGGACAGGACGCACCCGGACCTGGCTGGCCGGACGAGCGGGCCGCTGAACTGGCGCCCGCGTGAAGAGGAGCTTGACTCACTTGGTCGCCGTGGGGATTCATCCCGGGGTGAGTAGGCGGGTAACCCGCTGGGGGCGGCGGCATCGGTTGTCCCTGCGGCGGGCCCGTGGGGTACGGCGGCATCGGTACTGTGGGGGGTGGTCCCATGTTTGTCGGGGGAGGCATTCCCATGCCCATCTGGTGAGGGGGCCCTGGGGGCGGAGGGGGCCCTGCTGGCGGGTATGGGATGCCCGTGGGCGTCGCTGCCCCGTTTGGGCGTTGCGGAAACTCGAAATCCGACAGGTTTGTTGATACCACGTTTGGGTGCTGGGTAAAGGCGCCGGGACCGGCTGCTGCGACCCCTCCGGCGGTTCCCGACATTGCAGGCCCTGGCCGGAAGCCACCAGAGGCGTGTGGTGGAGAGTGTTGCTGGTGACGATGGCCGTGGTAGTAGTCGTCGTGGCTGTCGTAGCCGTCATCTGTCGCCTCATCCGCGAACCCTGTTAAAGGATGGCCCAGTGTGTCAGTCATCAGCCCGCGGTCTCTCGTACACTGCCTTTTCGAGGCTGGCTCCGTTTCCAACGCGGCGCGGGAAAGTCACGGTCAGTGGTGAGAGGATGGAGGTGTCGGGATACTCACTTCTTCGCTCCCTGTCTTTCGCCCTCTGCTCCCTGATGCTATCTCTATCTCTATCTCTCCGGTCGTCATGTCCGCGGTCGTCACGATCCCTGACATGGTCTCGATCAAGGTCTCTGTCCCGTTCACGGTCCCGTTCACGGTCCCGTTCACGGTCTCGTTCACGAGCATCCCTCTTGTCACGATCACGCTCACGCTCGCGCTCACGCTCGCGCTTATCCGCATCCTCTTCCTCCTTCTCCCTCTCCTTGGACTTTTCTCGATGCTTCTGAATTGTCTTGAGCCCGATGGCCGCCGCCGCGACGCCCGCGCCCGCGGCTGCCATCTCCCTGATCCGACTCCTGCTCCGCTTCTTCTCCACTTCCTTGGGCTCCCTGTCGGACGAACTCGCAGAGCTCGACGCGCGCCGGCCGCCGCGGCGGTGGCGGAGCCTGGATCGGTCGCTTTCCTCGGCCGCCGAATCGTAGTCGCTGGCGACGCCGCGGGTGCCGGCGCGGGCCACGACCGGAACTGCCCCTCCTCCCCCGCGGCGGTCGTTCCGGCCGAGGGGATCGTTCCCGTACTCAACCATACCTAGTTCGGGGTCAGCTCTTCCGGAGTCGGCATAGGGGAGGGGTTTCGGTCTGTGGTGGGCGTTCGACCTGCTGTGGGACCGGGACCGGCGGCGGCGGTCGCGGTCTGAAAACTCTGAGCTGCTTCGGCTGCGGCTGCGGCTGCGGTTCTTGCTGTACCGCTTGCTCTCGCCCGAACGCGGGGCCGCCGACTGCGACCGCTCGCGCTCCTTCTTATCTTGGTGGCGGTCGTATAGGTTTTTTGCGCCAGCGCCGGCCAAGCCCGCGGCCACGATCTGGGCGCCGGTTCGCAGCCGCGACCGCGACCGGGATCGCGACCCGCTGCCGTCCCTGGCCTTGGACTTGTCGCGGAAGTGCTTCACGATGCCGGCAACGGCAGCGGTGCCCGCGGCGGCCTTGGCCATGCTTGCGGCACGGCTGCGACTGCGCTTGCGCGACGTCGAGCGCGAGTAGCCATCCGAGGAGTAGCGGCGGCGGCTACGGCCCCTCGCCCCTTCTTCCTTCTCGATCTTGGAGGCTTGGTAATACTTGGTGGCTCCCGCGATAGCCAGGGCGGCGGCAGCAATGCCCAGGCCCGTCTTGAGCTTGGAGTGCCTGTCGTCCTTGTCGGCACTGCTGCTGGTGATGTACCGCGTGCGCGACATGGACCGGTCGCGGCCATGGGACCTCGACCGGGTCCGCGACCGGCCGCGCACGCGCTCCTCCTCGACGTAGCGCTCATTGTATGCGCTGCGGGCACGCTTGAAGACCTCTGTCCCCAGGGCGCCGAGGGCAGCACCGGCGATCACCTTGCGGCCGCGGTTCTCCTGTATACCACCGTTATCGCCGCGGCGGGTAGCGAGGAGGGCGGCAGCACCGGCTCCTGCTATGGCGCCCTCGGCCAAGTGGCGCTTGCGGTGATGGTCGGCGCTGGAGCTACGCTCGCGCACAACCGTGGTCTTCTTCTTGACGTAGTAGTCCTCGTCGTCATTGTACTCACGACGGGCAGGACGGCGCTCGTCCCTGTGGCGCTCAACGGAATACTCTTCCTCACGGACGTCGCGGCCGCGATAGGGGCCAACCTCACGGGCCTCGGAGCGGCGGTAGTAGTACTCGTCGTCTCCATAGGTGCGCTGCTCCCGCTGCTCGCGTACGACCAGCGGGGCCGGGGGCGGGGCCTCCTGGAAGATGATCTTTTGCTCTATAGGACGCGAGCGGATGACCACAGGGGTGACTTGGATGGGGGAGGTGGGCCCAGCGGGCTCGTAGATTTCCGTCTCCTTGCGGTAGCCCACAACCTCGCCGCCGTAAGCGTCCTCACGGCGCTCCTCGACGCGGCGCTCAACCTTGACATCGCCGTCCTCGCGGCGCTCGACACGCTTCTCCACGCGGACGTCGGTGTCGCGGTCGTAATCGCGTTCCCAGCCGGTGCGCGAGTGGCGGTCCCAGTCGCGATCGCGATCGTGGGGGGACAGCGGACCACGGTCGTAACGGTCACCCGTGTGCTCGACCACCTTTCGCTCGACCCGGGACCTGACCTCGGGCCCGTAGGGGTCGCCGGGCTCGCGCTCGATGCGCTCGACGACCTGGCGGCTGGTCTCGGCGCCGCGGTCGTGGTCATACTTACGGGATTCGCGAACGATCTCGACGTCGTCGGCGACGCCGTCGCCGTCGTAGTCGCGCTTGGTTACGTGCTTGTGCTCGACGGTGCTGGTGTTGCGGGGCTCGTAGGCGGAGCGCGGGCGCTCGGGTATGTAGCGATCCCGGCGATCCACGTCAAGGGCGTCGGAGCGACCTGGGTAGTCGCCGGAGCGGAAGCGACGGTCATAGTCGTCGTCATACTCCTCCACCCGCTCGACGACACGCTCGGTGCGGTTGGGGGTCACCTTGTACCGGTGCACTGTCCTGTCGTACCTGGACTCGTCGAGCGGCGAGGGCGAGCGCTCCGACCGGTACTGGTACACCCGCGACTCCTTGTACACCCCCTCGGGAGGAGGCATTGTGGGCGATGTGTCTGTCACGCTCACAGGCGCGGGGTTCCTTGGCGGGCTTTCCGATGGCTAAACAGACGGAAAGGCTATTTGGTTTTGTTCTCTGCTGGGAAGTCAAGCAACTCCCTGCGTGCGCTGCTTGGCTTGACTTGGGCTTTGCCGATCGTGCAGCGGGATCACAAACAAACAATATGGGTGGTGAAGGAAGAAAAGAAAATAATAATAAACGATTTCCAGAGCGGGCGGGCCGGAGAACCAAAGAGGCCAGGTTTGCTCGGCAGTGACGTGATGGAGGGGGAATGGGAAATGTCGGGGGAGAAGACCAGGGAAAAGAAGGGGGGGAAAGGGCTGAACAGGCGGGTCTTGCTGGCTGACAGCAGGCCAACAGAGATTTATGGAGACGGAGACGAAGGAAGTCAGGACTGCTGCGACAGGTTTTGATCCCCGGAAGCAAGGCGACGAAATTAGAATGGCTGGCTGGCTGTCAGCAGGGGCAGGGAGACGTGCTAGCACATAGGTCGTTCATTTGACGTGCTGCAGCGCGTGGGTGGTGGTGGTACTACCCGCTACAACCAAACCTCAACCTAACCCTCCCACCTTGCTGCAGCAGCAGAAGCAGCAGGGCCGCACAGAAGATGCGGCAGGGGCCTGGGGCTGGCAGTGAGGGGTCTGGCTGTGTGGCCGAGAGGATGAACCAAGAGAATGAATCTCAACTGCCTGTCCGGGACTTTGATGATGTGATTTCTGCCATTTCTATAATTTTCTATACTTCTATCTATTGTTTTTTTTTTCAGAGTCTTCTTTGCCTCCAACATCTCCTGCTCTCATCCATCTTTCTTTCCCCCACCCCTCAGCGGCTGCTGCCCCTTTGTGTGATTGACGAGGGGCTCTGCTGACCCAGCCTCGCACCTGGAATCCCATGGAACACCCCACCGTCCAAACGCACGCCGTTTTGGCTTCTGGGCTACCTTGGCCATCCCCGCACGCAACGCCCGGCAGCAGTGGGCGCGCTTCCTTTCTGCCCAACTGGGTTTGGTTCCTCGCCAGGCCAGGGCAGGGACGCATGTTCGGATGACGACAAGGGCCCAGGTCAGGATGGGTGCAGAGAGAGGGTGAGAGGGTTCTTCCCCACGCCGGCCAGCCTAATGATAATAATAACCAGGCCAGACCAGGCCAAGCCAGGCCATTGGCGGTTGCTCTGGTCATGCCATCCCATTCGCCTCCTTGCCTCCCGTCAGGTCAGGCAGGCCCGGTGACCAGCGAATTCTGATGGAGGGTTCGCTCGTTTTTTTTTTTATACTTCTCTTCCTTCTTTTTCCCTTTTTGTCCTCAGGTCCCCCGTGACGCTTAAACTGTCGTACCCAAGACATCTCTCGAACCAGACGAGCCAGCAGCCAGTAGTTGCACATCACACTGCCCCTCGTCGCCCGCTAGCTGCGCAGCCCCCGAGACAGAAGACATGCAGCAGGCAGGCAGCCGACGTAAATATCTACCCCCCAAAGCGCCGCATGGCTGCGTGGGTGACTGGGGCGCAGCCACCCTCGTAGCCACTCTTCACAGCCCGCTCAGGCCGCAGGAGGGGGACGACCTGTCAAATCGACACATTTGGCCCCTCCCATCGTCTTGCGGGTACTGCATGGCGACGGAACCGTGCATGTCGCACTTTTGCGATCCTCTGGTTCGCTCTGGTTTTCCTTGCCATCACCCCTTGAACGGCTCTTCGCTTTCGTCCCCTTTTTTTTTCCTCGTTTCTTTCTCAAAGTTCGTGATGCAAACTTGGAATCTGGCGCTTGCTCCCTCTTAATTGACCGTATTAAGCTTGGGTGGAGCATTGCAGTCATTTGCGTTTTCGGGCGTCGGTTACGTCAGGGCTGTGTGGGGATCCATTCCCCGATCACGCCCACCCGCAGACTCCAGTGTCGAGTCTTGTGTATTCTCTACCTTGTTTCTTGGAAAGACTGATACAGCTCGGTCCAGAATCACAAGTCCCTGTTTCCAGGCACATTTCAGAAGCCATCCATCATGAAGCTACCTGACGTATTATGGCGTTGCAGACTCGGACACTGAATGCTGGGTTAGCTGCCCATTGGTGCCCGACGTAGAGCGCGGGTAGACTCGTATCCTAAGGCACTTGGGATTTTGTAGATGAGAAGGCTAAAGCACTGACACAAGGACGGCATGTAGAACAGTGGAGACTGGTCTGGGAAGAATTTGAGGAGTCCAAGGATAGAGGTTTAGGTAGGCTTGTCGTCCTGACAGACATGACTGGGTGCGACGCTCTGCCGTCCTTTGCTCCAAAGCCCAGCCAAAGCGTATATATTCTGCTCTCGCAGACCCACAGCCTTCATAGGTCTGGATTCCGTGACCAGCTGCGACCGAGGCGCGGGCCTGTCCGGGCTACAACCTGCCCGTTCCTCGTGACCCGAGCCCGCATCCTGTCCCTCTCCAGACCTCGTAACCAAGACGAAGCCAACAAGGCATGTAGCTTGGTCCACTGGAGCTGGCCAATGTCCCGAAGGCCAGCGAGCTCGTCCTAGGGGTCAAAGTGAGAGCATGCAATGGCATCCTTTCTCTTCTGCAAAGCAAGCGAGATAAACATTGTCTTGCTATAATCCATGGCGTACACGACTCCAAGGACGTGGAGAATTAAGAGTAGGACAATTATAGTGACGGAGCCATTCGTTCACTCGATTATGCGCTTTCACCCAGCAAAAAAGCGGTACCAATGAGATGGAGCGCTTGCTATATAAGCGGTGGTCTGGGGTGCACCCTATCATACTGGCGACGTAAGAGCCAAGCCATGCGGTTGTTTGTGTGTCCCCCTTGTCCGTCCTAAAAAGAAACCCCCATAGACACAAGATAACCACCTAGTAACAATAAAACCAACCCCTCATAGAAACATATCATGACAATCGTTAATCGCACAAATCAAAAGGCGCAAGAGGTCCAAACGCCACTAGGGCAGGAAGAAAACGACAACCAAGGCAGTGAAGTTACGGGCGACCGCCAACAATGGCACCGTCAGGGAACTCAAGAAAGTCAGAAAAGCACAAGACTGTCCCGATACCAAGAGAAACTTAGTCGTCGCCGTGAATGCCAGGCTTGTCAGACGCCAAGACCTTTGCGTCCTCTCTTGCTGTCACCTCGGGGGACGCGGGAGCCTTGTCGATGGGGGACTCGGCCGCGACGGACGAGTTTAAGCCGATGAGGGTGGCGTCCTCCTCTCCCTCATCGTCCACGTCTTCGACGTACGGGCGGCGGCTGTTCATGAAGTCGTTGTCGGACATGACACCCTCACCGCCACGACGGGGAAGGCTGTTGTCCTTGCCGAGAGGCGATGGGGTGCGCGACACGTTGGCGCTGCTCCTGTTCGAGTTGGACCGCGGGGGCGGCGGCGGCAGCGGGATGGGTCCGAACATGGGCAGGTGAAAGGAGCCGAGCGAGCTTGGTGTCGTCAGGGCCGAGAAGGGGTTCATGGGCGGCGGCGGCGGCGGCGGCGGCGGGCCATACAAAGACAGCGGGAGCGCGTTGCGTTGCGAGTTTGGCGACGACGGCCAGGACGTGGAGGGAGGCATGGACCCAGGGGCGAAGAAGGCGCCGGGTTGCGATGCCGGCGGGGGAGGGGGTGGTGGAGGCGTCGACAAAGAATGCATGCTCCAAGCCGGCGGTGGCGGAGCCATCGGGCCGGGCAGCAAGATGGGCGGCCTGGAGGGGAAAGCACACCGCTGGGGCATGGGCAGGCCTGGAGGAGGTGGCGGCGGCAGCAGCACCGACCGCTGTTGGAATGGCACATAAGGCGGCAGCGAGAACGGGTGTGGTGGAGGAGGAGCAAAGCCAGGCGGCGGTGGAAACCGATAAGGCCTGCGGTCGGTAGTGTAGCAATCCCTCGAGGGCGATCGCGAACGGTCACCCCAGGAGGACAAAGATGGGTCCGAGGAAGGTGACCGAGACCGCCAACGATAACGGCGGGGCGGCTCTATTGACCGCGATCGCGACCGGGAACGGTCCCTCAGTGGCGATCGCGCTCGTCTCTCGTACCTCTCGGACGGCGCACGCCTCCTAAGAGTGGGCGGGGCAAAGGGAGTGCGCCTAATCTTGACCGACGGTGGCGCAAAGAAGCCCGCCTTTTGCCTATCGGCAGCCTTCTTGGCCCGCTCCAGATGGCCCTGTTGGATATCGACCTCGCGCCACGGGTTCGTGAGCCGGGTGTAGGCCGGGAGACCCTCAGGGTCGTGCTGGGTCTGGCGTCCGATGAGGACGAGGAAGTACTGCAGCTCGCGGCCCCGCGTGTTATCCTTCCACCAGCGCAGGCGGTGGCGGCGGGCAGGGGTGGGTTCGGTGCTGGCGAAGTGGTGATGCAGCTGCTCGCGCACGATGGCGACTGTGAACTCTCGCTTGCGCGTCGCCGAGCTGGAACACCTGCCCCTGTCCTGCAGGAGGGTCGAGATCTCGTCCTGTACGGCGGCGGGGAGCTTGCGGATCCTCTCATCGACATTGTCGTCGTACGAGCTTCGCGAAGTGTGGCGGCGGAGAAGGCGGCGTACCGGGAGGCAGCCTCCGGAGCTTCGGTGAGAGCCGTGGTACTCATCCAGCGCGTCCATGTGCATTGTGGCCAGCTCCTTCTGGGTGTGCGTGGTGAAGAGGACGCTGGGCCTGCCGCCAGGGTTGCGGGTGAAGTGCTGCACCGTCTTGATGCCGAGCACACGCTTGCCGTCGGTGACGTCCTCCTCTTTCGGGGAGACGTGGATCGTCCATCCTTCATAGACGGGCTTCAGCGGATCCTCTTCCCGTGGGAGACGGCTGTTGGAAGGGAGGCAGTTGTTAGCGGTCAGGCTCATAACTCACAGCTGGGAGGTAGGATACCGAGGCCGGGCTTCTTACAAGGGCGGGCTGAGCTGGATGGGATCGGCATCACGGCCAAAGGGATAGCTCCAGAGACTGGAGGCATCATCGCTGAGGTAGCCGTCGTCGAAGTCGAAGTCGTCGTCGTCGTCGCCGGGCAGGGTGTTGTCGTCGTCAGAAGCCGACAAGACAGACACAGCATCGGCGGAGACGGCAGCAGCGCGCTCCTCGCGCTCTGTTTCCATGTATGCCTTTGCCCTACTCATCTTTGCAACCCAGGCCATCAATTGCGGGGAATTGTGCTGGCTGGGGTGATGGTATGAGTGCGTGCCAGAAGACGGGTTGATGAGGCCGGGCTAGCTGGCGGATAGGGGAACGTGGCTACCCAAGCAAGTCTGTGGGTGGGCGATGAGGGAGAAACAGTGGAAGGAGAGAAGACGGCGGAGTCTGGTGGGGGAGAGGAGAGGCCGGGAGGCCAGTTAAAAGACGCAGATACAACGCAGGCTGCACTGGGGGGAGCTCAGACGGGAGGGTGTGGGAGTGCAGCTGGACGCTGGCCAATCCGGGGGCCGAGACGGCGTCGAGGGTGAGGCTGTCCGAGCACGACAGTGGGGTAGCCAGAGAGGCCCGAAGCCAGAGAGCGGAAACCAGCGCAGCAGAGCGAGGTACTGTGGTGGATGTATCTGGACAGCGCTGCTGCTGCTCTGTGGTAAAGCCACCCGACGGCCAGCCAGTGGGAAACGGCTCTCGTGCTTTGCGATGACGGGCAGATGCCTGCTTGCTCCTTGTTCGCGCGGCCTGCTAGTTCGGGCTGCTGCCGACGTGGTATGTAAATCTGGGGTTCCTTGAGAGGCCGGCGAGCTGACGTGGCTTTGGCTTGGAGGTTTGGGCTCTTATGTGCTGGGACAGGACAGTTGTTTGCCGGCTGGTGGTGCACACCTACTGTACTCATGCACATACAAAGGCGGTTCGCAGTCGAAGCAAAAAAAATAAACGAATGGACAGGTGGACAGAGGGATGGATCATGTACCCCGATGGTGGAGGGAGCCAGTTCCGTGTAAGACGCGGGTCTGAGCCCGCTGTTCTTTCGTCTTTTGTCTTTCTAGGGCTGATTATTCGAGGGGACGGACAGGAGGGGGGTGCCATTGAGGGTGTCAATGGCAGGCCGCCAACACCTGGGGCCCCCAGAACGGCCTAGCACGGGCTCCCGTCGTGCCACCCCAGCTGTGTCCCACCATGTGTGGTGTCCACTGCGGTGTCCTACTGTCTTGTGTTCCACCTCTCCAATCCGATTGTCTTGCGCAGAGAAGGGGCAGTGGGCGGTTCCAAAGGCAGCCTTGCCTCGCACCATTGGATCCGGCCCTTGCCTGCTGCCCCCCTGCACGACACACCCAAGCAGGCAGCAGGCAGACAGATAGACAGACCATCGGGGAGCTGCATTCTTTCCAGCCTTCGTGCTCAAAAGTGTATGTCCGTGACCCCCTGTGGGTCCCCCAACAGCCGCAGCAGCAAGCAAGCCTCTTCCCGCGGTTGATCGTACCTACCTAAAGCAAATGCACGCATTGTTGCTTCCGCCCGCTGCAGATGGGCGCGCAGAAATAGCTTCCATCCTGGTGCGACCACTAGCCAAGGCCGGCCATTGGGGCAAAAGGGGGACGAACGAAACACGACACCGACATACACAGTACATACATGAACGGACTGCTTGCTTGCTTCAACGCCTTGCTTGCGTCCGCTCTACTGTGTTAGCGCCGTCCCTTTTTTTTTTTTTTTTACTTGCCCCATGCAAAAACCACCACCATGACCTCCAAAGGAGCCCGGCCCCGCCTGCGATAAACAAGCACGCCTGCCCGCGGTAATCAATCATCAAACGCATTGAGCAACCTCGGACGCTTGCAGCGCTAATGCGGGGCGCGCGGCGCGTGGGGTAGGGGTGGGACAGGCAGAGGGCATGGTAGAAGTGCGGCAGTGAGACGGACAAAAGAGACGATGGAAAGAAAGACGACGAGGGAGCCAAGGGCCGTGATTGGGTCGATGCACTGCATCACGGCAAACCCCTCCCCTCCTCCTCCTCCCTCCCTCCAGCTGTGAGGCGGAGCAGAACGAGCGAAGAGAGATTGGGGATTGCGACACCCGACGTCGCGCGCGCTAGGCCCTTCTTGGCCCTAGCCTCTCGTCTCTCCCCTCCCTTGCTCCCCCGTCGTGCCCGTCCTACAGCTTCACTCCAAAGTGTGCCTCGCCCTGGCTGCATCTGTCTTGGTGGTTGCCCGGTGTGGCGGACCAACCAGAGCTGGAGGGGTTAGGTGGTTATTTGCCGGCCCAGTCGGATGCTGGATGGGGTTCGCGCTTGCGTCGCTGCGTCGCTGCGTGCTTGCGTGCTTACGACTGACCCTGCCTGCAGTGGTGGGAAGCTGTAGGAGGATGAGGAGGTGGAGGAGGGGAGCAGCCTATACCGCGGAACAGGGGAAATAACAAAGCCCCCATCACATCAATAAGCAGGCTGCAAGTGCGAGCCTGCGGTGAAGTGTGGAGCGCGTCACCCCGACCCAACATTGCAAAGTGCATGTTTCAATACATCCCTCGTCCTTCCTTCCGGCTGGCCGTCGAGGCTGACGGACTGACGGACTGGTTGGGTTGGCTGCCTCCGAGGCCGTCCGTCAGCACAGGGCACATAGACACACACCCCTACACATAACGCCTCACCTCCCACCTGCCTGCCCATTCCCCACCTCAGCCCTCCCAGATCCATCCCGGATGGACTGTCGTCCAAGGCAAATGGCAGTTGGCTCGCCAGCCTCTCCTGATCTTGACTCACCCCATCCGCACACCCCGCCTATGCACTCTTCCGGGTGTTCGCCCCAGCGCCCGAGTTCCTAGGACTCGAGTGTTCTTGCAGAAATAACACCGGTATCGGCAAGACGGCGCGGCCCAGATGGCTAGAGGCGCCTCGGGTGGCTTAGCGCCATATCATGATGCGCTAACTGCTTGCTTATCTACCTCCTACCTACTGACACACAGTAGGTTGAGGCGAGTCTGAACACCCCAAGATACGACAAACACAATTCCCGAAATGCGAGCCGTGAGATACACTGGTGATTTCTGTATCTGTATAGTTGATTCTGTTCGGGTATTTCGCAATCTTTACAGTCTCCCTAGCCAACGTGGTTAGCCACTAGGTAGCCTGTAACGCCACAATAGCAGGTACGCATCTAGGTACTGGGTAGGCAAGAACATAAAAGAGCCAAAAGCAAAAAAAAAAAACTCCTAGCCTGGGCTTTTAACCTCGTTGTATGAGGCGCAAAAAAACTCGAGGCATAGGTAAATTACGTGCAACTCTCTGCCGTCCAGCGTGGTAGTCATAGGTACCGTGTTGCACACATCTCCCTCCACCGCCAGACCATCCATTATCCGCGCACTTAGGCATGGATCGCCTGCTGAACCTCCGGGTACACGGCAACCATCTGGTGGTAGATGTCGGGGTGGTCCCGCATCAGGACCTCGGGGTCCCAGGCCGTTGCGACAAAGATGGTATCGATACCGCTGCTGAGGGGCGTCGTGAAGACATTGCAAATCTGGAGGCCAATGAGGAAAGAAAACGCCACAATGGGCACCGTGAATGAGCCGCCCGTGTTGTACGACGGGTTCGTGAAGGTCAGGTACAGGAACGACAGCAGCGCGCAGGCAAACGCCACGAACATGGCACCCATGCTGAGAACGGGGCCGATAAGGCACTCGTTGACGAGCGCGTCGATGCCGCGATCCTTGATCATACTGCAGTGGGAAAAGTCGGTTAGCCCAGTCAGATAATGCACCGCGACACAAAGAGATCTCGACTTGGAGGTAAAAGGGGCAACACATACGTCCACGTGTCCTTGGCCGCAGCAAAGTACGCCTTGCCGTACAACGCAATGTGCGAGAAGGCATAGCGGTTGACAAACTCGACAGCCCACTGCAGAAGAGAAATGATGCAGCCGAGGCAGCCGAACAGGATGCACGAGAGGATGTCGCCGTCGGCCGCCGCCTGTTGACGAGCAATGGAACAGAGCATGCGGAGGAAGTTAATGATGGCCACAATCAAGCTACCAAGGCTGATACTGCCAAAGCTGTACGTCAGGGATCGCTTGAGGGCTCCGCGCGTGACACGCTGCGGGTAGTTGCGCGAGCAGAAGTACCTGGACGCCTTGGTTAGTGTTTTTGTACATCTATTAACAAGGCAAGCGAAGAATGCTACTCACCAGCTGCCATAGACACCGCTGATTGTGGTATGAATCGTGTTCTTGAGCCACTCGGAGATCCAGAAGGCCGTGAAGGTTAGGAACACAACCAGGCCGATGACCTTGCCCTGGCTGCAGCCACCACTACGGCAGTTCGGGTTCCGACTATCGGGTGTGTAGCTGGCATATACCGCCACCAGCGTGACCGCGTACCAGGCGCCAAAGGCGGCGCCGATTAACCCGCCCAGGGCGCTGACCATCCAGACGTGACCGTGCTTCTTGGCGACGTCGACAGACGTCCGCAGCATCAGGGCGCTGAACGGAATACGCGGAATCCACGAGATGAAGGCGATGACCAGGAACACGCAGAAGATCAGGAAGATGATCCCCCCGACATACTGCTTGCGGTACAGAAAGTAGATGGCGGTGACGAAGCCAAAGATGATGTTGAGGATGCCGGTAACCCAGATAAACAGCTTGGGGAACATGCGCGCCAGGAGCACGTAGAGGTAGCTGAGAACGATGGCTACTGCCAGCACAAAGGCGAACAGGATGATGGTACTCCTCGAGAGTGTGAATGCGTTACCATTGTTGATTCCCCCACCACCGGGTTCCGAGCTTGCTGTTATAACGAGTTAGCTGTGTCCCGAGCAGCGGAGAGCGCGAGGGGAACCTACAGTATCCGCGCAGCGAGATTACAGACACTACAATAAAGCCCAGGACAAAGACGATGAACTAGAATGCATGTTGTCAGCTTCAGGAACTCGGAGCATGCGCTTGACTTCCACCTTTTCAGCGAGCGATCACGACTAGAGCCGCCCGCCGTTTCGGAGCCAGTTATCACCCACCAGTATTCCAGCCCACAGATCGTTCCACTTGGGGCCACCCTGTACTTTGAACGTCTGATCAAAGGACTGCTTCTCGTCGGGGTTGAAATTGGGCGCGGCATAGCTCGGTGCGGATTGCTGCGGCGGCGGCGGGCCTGGGGGAGGCGGGCCCGGGGGAGGCGCTCCATAAGGCTGCTCGCCGTGCTGTGGTTGCTGGGGCGGAGGGTAGGAGCCGTACTGAGGTGGCTGCGGAGGGTAGGGGGGATACGACTGCTGCGGTGGCGGCGCCCCGTAGGGCTGTTGGCCGTAGTAAGGCTGTTGTTGCTGGTAATAGCCGTTGGACGCCATGTTTTCGCGCTGCTGGATAGAGCGTATGAGCTCTAGTTCTGTGTCCTGCTTGGGGTTAGCTGGCTGGTATTGATATGCCATTGTCAGGGACAGCAGGCGCGCGCCAGGACGACTATTCGGGAATCCGTTGAGTCGAGGCTTGAGGCGAGCTAGGGGGTGCGGCGGGGGTGGATAGGGCCAGGTAGGGCCAGGTAGGGTTGACGTGGACGAGGGCTTGTTTGCTCGTGCGCACCCCCACGACTTTTCGTTTCTCCTCAACCAGGCGGGATGTCCACGAAGGAGGTGAGATTGGAAGGCATGTCGCGTCTCGGCCGCACACGTCCCGACGGCATTGAAGATCACGAGAAAGGCTGAAACTTACACTGTATCTACTCGCTCACTGCGCCGCACTGCCGCACCGCGGCTTGCTTATGGCACCGTGTGCGTGCAGAGGATGCAGAGCTGGCGGTGGCCTCGCCTCCTGTGGTGGAGCGATGGGATGATGCGAGACCTTTTTGGGGGGGCGCTCGGTGCCAATGAACAGATAGGATCGAGGGCTAGGCCCAGAAGGATGAATATCGGGGACCAGCAGCAAGCAGCGTGGCAGCCCAAGAAAATGGCAGAATGGGAAAAAAGGAGGATTCGAGGCCTTGGGGGCGCACAAGATTGGCCGAGATGTTTGTTGGTTGCGGTGGCGCCCTTTGCGCATCAGTGCCGTCTCGTAGTGAGGAATGGAACCAATGGGTGCCTCAAAAGGTGGGTTCACAATGATATCATGATCAAATATTATTGCTTGCCGGCCCGCAAGTAGCACTGCCCAGAACTGCGCTTGTGCGTTTCTGGAAGTAAAAGGCTTGGCGCAAAACGGAGGCGCTGCGTTGCCCTTGGCAAGACCCATGCTGACGCGGCAGCCAATTGTCCAATCAGCCAAGCCCGGCTTGGCCCGATGAAGCAGGTCACCAAAGCCCCTGATAGATTCTCAGGGCACTGCAAAGAAGCATAAATTCGGCTAGTTATCCGAATCGTGGCCGCTTTTCCGCGACTCAGGAGATGGGCAAAGCCGTCGAGGTTGGCGTGCCTTTCTACGACCACTGTTGTTCGAGGCTAAGGAGATTGCCCACATCGTCAGTTTCCGGGCCGATCCGAGATTCTATGCAGTGCCAGGGATAATGTATCATCGCAAGAGAGTGCCTTGGTATTCAATATTCTGGGTACATTGCTTGCTAGGCTTTGCCTCTTTGTGAGTGAGTTGGTGCGAGGTTATCGAGGCATGTCATGTATGAGGTGACTGGCATGTAAAAGGCCTAGCATTTTAGTTTTTTAAGGTAGAAAGAATATGAGAATATAGGATACAAAGAGAATTTTATGAGGACCTGTCCCACACTGTCGATACTGTCAACTCAATTGATAGTATGCACTTTCACACGAATGGCTACATATATCGCCAGGCCCGTGAGTAGGGCATGCACAAAAAGACGCCAACACACGGTATATCATTGCTTATCAACTGACTCCATGACAAAGGGGAAGCTGATGGCGTGACTTCCAGTCCCAGTCACCTTGTTAGGTTAAGCGGAGCTAGTGGTGGCTGTCGGTGCGGGAGGAAATCCGGTGGGACCGCTTGGGGCGCCCGTCGGGCGACCAGTTGGAAGACCAGTCCGCGTGCGGGTGGGACGGCCGGTAGGGCGGCCGGGGAGACCAGTGCCACCAGGTCGGCCAGTAGGCATAGGACTACCAGTAGGTCTGGGACGGCTGGTGGGACGCCCGGAGCCAGTGGGACGCCCGGAGAAGGCATCGCTACCGGCATCGGCAGCGAAGCCGGTGGGAACCCCTGGGAAGTCGACACCACCACCACCACCAGGGAAACCGGTGGGACACATAGTGGGAAACCCCCCAGTGGGCAGTGGTCCGGTAGGGAACCCTCCGGTAGGGAACCCTCCAGTGGGCAAGCCTGACGGGAGGCCGGGGCGTCCGGTTGGGCGTCTGGTAGGGCGCCCGGTAGGCATCGAAAGCTCCCCGGTGGGAAGCGGAGAGCCTCCGGTCGTGGGCAGCGGGACGGTGGGAGACGGGAGGTCGGGCACTCCGGTCGAGAACTTGTCTGTTTGGTCATATTAAGGCGATGGTCAGTCTCTGATGCCTTGATATCATGACGTGGCAAGATGCACAGCTAACACGCGACGACAAACCAAAAGCCGACATGAGAAATGCAGGGACAAACATACCACCCTGTCTCTTTTCGAGTGGCACGGCAGCGGCCAGGACGGCGCAGAAAGCGGCAAAGATTCGGACGTGCATGTTTTCTGGCCGGAAGAAGTGAAAGGTTTGTTGAGTCTTTATGTGTCCGGGGCAGTCCTGTTGAAGAAGCGAGGGAAGGTATAGAATGGGAGAGAAGCAAGCTGCTTGGAGCTAGAACCGAGGAATACATTCTCATCGGAGACGAAGGCCTGGGCTTTATAGATGTGACTCGGGGCTCTTGGTCAGGAAGTACATGTTTGTACTGTTGCCCCCGAAGTGGCCGCCAGGCATCGCCTCCCTCAGCGTCTACGGTCAACCCCCGGCCGAAGGATCGCTGCCGGGCGGGGCTGGACCTTTGATTACGGTGTACATGTACATGAGAGAAGCAAGTCAGAAGATCACCGCAAGATCGTGTGCGCGGCGCATCTGGAGCCGCACGCCGCATTCGATTAGCGAGAAAGGGGTGGTGTTGTCGATGTGGTTCCAGATCCAGCCAGTAGCACTCGGAAGCCTCCCCTGCGAGCAAAGCAGCATGAAACATCGGCCCTCGCTCCGCCAGTATAGGAATCGAGAAGCGACGGCACAGCACTGGATGGGGATATTTTCCGCCGCGGGGAGGAGCAGTATGTCGAATGTTGATCACAATCAGAAACAGCTACCCAATGTGGCAGCACCAACACAAGATCCGTCTTCTATTTCCTAGTTGCACTTAAGCAGAAACAAGCCCATCCAGCGGGGCAACCCCTCGAGGAGCTAGAGTAGGCAGGGATAGAGCTAGCAGTTGGAAAGCCCAAACAAAAAAAGGGCAACATAACAGCCATTATGATATCACATGTTGAGCTTGGCGGTCCGCGAACCAAGGAAAATCGGCTCCGGGAGAAGGGGCAAGGGAGCCGCGGAGCTGGATGCGAAGGGTCAACGGATGCGGCCTCCACATACCTAGGTATTGCAATGGATGCAAGGGGGCATTAAGATTCTTCCCTGGAAGGGACGAAAAGCTGCAGACCCAAATGGAGGCAGCAGGGCCGCTGGCGATCCCTTCCCGGGCTAGGCACGCGGGACGGGAAGGCCCATCACTGATAGGGTGAAGTACCGGGGCTGGGCACGGCAGTGCTATATTGGATTATGTACGCGTCTATAGTCCGTGCCAGCATCACCGCCTCCCGGGTACAGCAAGCAAGCAAGACTAGGCGCGCCGTGCCCTTCCCCTGCCCCCTCCCCACGGCGGATGATGAAACGCGGACGCATGACATGGGGTCACTCATGCTGCCATTCTCTGGTTGAAATCTCTGCCCTGTCCTTCAAGAGTGGACGGCTGCCCAATGGAGCATGCTGTCTAGGAATCCCGCGTTGCGGCCCTTTGCCGATCCGCCCACATCGCGTAGATCCCCCGCCAATGAGTGGACATGCCACCATGTCAGTCAGGAAATACCAGTCCCCCGGCGACCGAGCTCTACTCTAAAGAGCTGTTCGGGGAGTTCAGAGGTCTTATGAGAGAGCCAGGATATCGGGATGGACAGGTTTCGTGCAAATTGAGGGACTTCCGTTTCTCGGAGTCTCGAGCGCCGTCAAATGAGATATGTGCAACCATAAAGTCGGATAATTCTAGCATGAAACTGACTACTCGTGCGGGCTAAAAGCGCCTGCAATTTAACGGTCCTCCGGAGTAAAGTGCGGCGGGGCAATTCGACGTTTTCGGGGCAATTCGACGTTTTTTCTGTAACACTTTTCCCTACCCAAATTAGCTAAAAACCAATGTATCGCCGAAAAAGGTAATAAGCCGCCCACCACTTTTTGCACGGTGCACAAAAGAATTAAAAGTAAAAGGCGTGGATTAAATTAAGCAAAAAATAAAATTATTTAAAGCAAATCCGTACCGGTTAAATTAACAACCGGTTTATGGTTTGGATTTATTTCCTTTTCGTTATTCGTAATTTCCGGTAACAAAATTTCGTACTTTTTCCGCAATATATTTGCTTGGAAAAAAAACGGCTAAAGCAAAATTAAAGCCGTACTTTACTTTTTAATAATTTCGTACAACCTTTCGAACCGTACTTTTATTTTTAGTCAATTATTTGCTAAAGCGTAT
>NW_008804546.1:567435-650532 GCF_000145635.1 Gaeumannomyces tritici R3-111a-1
ATTTGCTAACAAACCGCACCCAAAACCGCTTGGATTAAACTTACCAATTAATTGCTTCCAATTAGCCTACGCAAGCAACGCAAAATTTTCGGTTTTTGTTAGCTTTTTATTGTACCCGCCGTTCCCTATTTTACCGGCGCTTCCTTGCCGGCGCTTTTGCAGTAAGCGAAAGTTTATCCCGTACTGCCGCGCGCAAGCGGCAAAGGTTTTAAAACCGTTTTAATCGAAAGCTTTTAGGGCTATTAAAACCCGGGCTTTATTAGCCCGGGCCTTTTCGCGCTTTTTTTCGCACCGGATCCTAGGCATTTCGGTAAAATTTGGCTGGAAAACCCAAAAGCGCAAGGCCTAAATTGGCGGGGTTAAAATTACGATGGTTTTTTGGCTATGCACCGTGCTTATAAAAGTTCGGCTAACTATTACCTTTTTCGGCAATACATTGGTTTTTAGCTAATTTGGCTGGGGAAAAATGTTACAGAAAAACGTCGAATTGCCCCGAAAACGTCGAATTGCCCCGCCGCACTTTACTCCGGAGGACCGTTAAATTGCAGGCGCTTTTAGCCCGCACGAGTATGGCTTTTCGGCCTTAGAACGAGGCTAGAACACGAATATGAGCCTAGAGTTGTTCTAATACGCTTGTTCTACTGCTTTTGCAGCGCCAGAGCTTACCTGATATGCCGTAGTCTTCACACCGTGATGCCATGAGCCCTGGGCGACTCAACACTGGGGAATGGTCCAATTGAACCATCACCGTTTCTGGGCTGGTGTTGGTATTTGTACTGTGCTCGTACCCGCAACCGCGGGGCCTGGGGCAAGGGGATTGCCCCACCTCTGGTTTGATTCGCCATGGGAGCATCCATCAACTGCCAGCGGGCATGGTCGAGGAACGACGTCTGCCGCAGCGTGCGTCCAGCCCAACAATGCTTTCCCCGCGAGGGCCATTCGACGACGAACCCAAGCGAAGGGAACCCGAGTTTTACGACACATATCGGCACCGAGAGACCAGCCCCGCCTAGACCTCTACGTCATGGGGGAGCTGGCCGCAGCAAGCCGCTTTTCAGAGTGATTTGCGAGTGGCCACGACCGGGGTTGTTTGGACATACAAGCGGTCGGATCGACGACACCCTCGCGCCCGACTCCGGTACCTGTCCGAGCCCGAACTTGGCTTTCGTGGGGTATCGACTGGTGTATCTCCATCTCGGCAATCGCAAAAACCAGCCGCCAACATGTCGCAGTTCAGGCGGGCCCCTCAGGGCAACAGCATCCTGGGGACCCTGCAGGCAACGGACATGTGGGATACCAAGACCACCCTTCCAGCAGGTACGGTTCTCTGGCCGGGAGCAGACATTTTGCGGGAAGACTGCTGATCTAACCGTTCCCGACCGTTGTAGAGATCCTCGTTTCGGTCCTCGACTACCTGCCCGTCCCCGACCTGATGCGCTTCGCACGTGTCTCCCGCCGCATGCATGAGATGGTCTATGACGACACGAGATGGGTGGCACGGCTCAAGAGCTTGGGCGTCTGGGACGAGGCCGAGGCGCGCCGCAGGTTCGACGAGGCCGTCAAGAGGAGGCGCGAGGCCGCCGAGCGGGCCAACAATGCAGGCGGGCAGCGCGGGTCGGCCGTGGGTGGGGCGCCCGGGCAGAGAGGAGCGCCGACGAGCTTCACCATATTCGACGCCTCGGTCGAAGAACAGCGGCAGAGCAACAGGCAGGTCGCTGACCTGAGCCAGGGCTTCCAGACCATGTCCCTGGGCGGCATGCAGGCCCTTGTCCCCCAGCAGTCGGGACAGGCCCAGCAGCCCCAGCAGCAGCCGCAGGGTGGAGGTGGTGATCCGATGCAGGACCCCAACGCCCTACTGGATGTGCTCAAGAACGTGGTTAGTACCCGCGGCCGGGCACGACAGGAATTTGGCAAGATCTACGGCGCCTTGGGTCCCTTCTACTACGACCTGGTGCGGGCGCGGAGCCACACGGACCCCGTGCTGTTCCAGGTCTTCCGCGATCCGGAGCGGCAGGCTCGCATGCTTGCCAACTTGGTGGTTTTTGCGCGCTGCGACTGGGCCGAGGGCTGTCGACAGCGCGGCGAGCGCCTGCTGACCATGGTCGGCATCTTCGAGACGGCGGTGCTGCGCGAGTTCGAGCAGGGGTACGAGTTTTGGGATGTCGAGGGCCGCATGCACCGCTACGCCCACGTGCTCGATGACCTTAACGGTGCCACCGCCGCTGTCGAACTCTTCATTGCCAAGCACCCCGTATTTTCTGAATCCGGGCACACGTTCATGGCTGACCCGATGGCGTGTCTGGACCAGGCGGGCGGGGCATCCGAGGACATCACCTTAGAGCCGTCGAGGCTGTTCTTTGGTAACCTAGCCGCCAAGATCAACGAACAAGGGGTTGTTATCGGCAAGATCTTTCCACGGCCGAACCAGGTCTTCTGGACCTTCGTGGACAAGATCAAGGAAGACATTATTACCGAATATTGCACGCCACTATTTGACGAGGCACACGAACGCAACCTGTCGGCATATCTCCAGGCAGTCTCTGGCGTCTTTGAACAGGCTTACCTGTTTCTCAGGACCCTCCAGGTACCAAACGGCACGCCCGAGGAGACGGAAGAAAAAGCCAAAGAGATTGCCCTTAGGACGTTCGAGCCCCATCTAGATTTATACCTCCAGGAGGAACTCGACTTCTTTATAAAACACGCAGACAACGAAGTGGGAATCTGGGAGACGAGACTGTCAGAGCGGGATGCGACTGCCGAGTCGTTTTACATGGGAAATTTCAACCGGCAGGCCGACAAGAAGGACTTTTTGAGTTCCTTCAAGAAGGTTGTCATGATGCCCGTCACAGTCTTGCCCAGTCTCCCCGGCCAGCTGCTCACAGGCCCATTTGGGAGCAGTAGCAAGTCGAGCGCGAATACACCAGGGGTCACTGGCGCGGCCAACGGCAACGCCCTCCAGCCTCCGTCGTCGCCCCATCCTTCACAGCCTCAAAGCCCTGGTCTCGGGGCGGCGTTTGAGCGCACTGCAAGCCCACTGCCTGAAAAGGCACCGACAGACGAGCTTGCGGCAAAGGCGGCTCTGGTGGCATCGCGGCTCGAGGGCATCAAATCCCTCTTCAGCATCGAGGTGGCGCTGAATCTTGTGCACGCGGCCAAGACAAGCCTAGGACGCGCAGCAGTATTCATACCGCTGGGTGGGCAGGCCGGCGGCGAGGCGCGCGAGCAGTGCGAGGCCATTTTCGTGGCGCTGTTGCGTATTCTGGGCGGGCGTCACATCAAGCCCGGCTTCGACCGCGCCGTCCAGCATCTGTCGCACTACAACCCACGCGACGTGACGGATCACTCCAAGAGCGGCGTGGCTCCTCTGGTCATGTTCATCGAGCTGGTGAACCTGGGCGACCTCATATCGCAGATGATCGACGTCTTTTACGAGCAGCAGCTAGCGGGGCCCAAGATCGCGGACCGCAACGACTTTTTGGACGCGTCGGGACTGGCCAAGAAGAAGTTTGAGCAGATGCTGGACGAGAGCGTCGCCGCTGGTCTTAACAAGGGCATCGACGTGCTCATGGACGAGGTCGAGTACATCTGCGCTACGACGCAGCTGCCCACAGACTACAACCCGCTCGCCGCGGGGGCGCCCGGGTCCGAGAAGGACGTGGCGGCGGCGACGGCGGCGGTATCTACTGGCGGCGGCGGCGGCGGCGGCGCGGCAGACACGGACATGGGGCCGACGCAGACGGCGGTGCGGGTGGTGGACCTCGTGTCGAGCCACACGCGCATGCTGGTGGGCACGACGGAGAAGTCGATGCTGGACGTTTTCAACGGCGAGGTGGGCCTGCGCCTGTTCGCGGCCGTGTGCAAGCACCTCAAGCGCCAGCGCGTGTCGACCGACGGCGCCATCAAGGTGATATCCGACATGAACCTCTACTTCGACTACGTCCGCCGCGAGCTGCGCAACCCGGACCTGCTCCCCTACTTCAGGGCCCTGCGCGAGCTGTCGCAGCTGTACCTGATCGACCCGCGCCACTCAAAGGAGATGGCCACCATCATCGCCGACAGCGACCGTTTCGGCGGCGTCTTCCGCGCCGAGGAGGTCTACCAGTACGCCGAGCGCCGCGCAGACTGGTACCAGGTCAAGAGGCACGTCGAGAAAGCCATGTACGGGCTCGACTGCAGCCTGATGTGACATGGGGTTGGATATCATATAGCCTGTCGTTTTTTTTCTTTCTGTTATTTACTCCTCGTTCTTGGTATAATTGTACCTTGATGGGCGAGCGATCAGCATCAATGCCGCAACATGTTTTCATTAGATACATATGTGCTGCTTACCTAGGTAGTTAACTTTCAAGGGCGGGAACTGGTCAGCGCTGGGTATCAGATCATCTTGTTTGTCAAGGACTCGTTTGACGGGTTAAGTAGCATCTGCAAAGAAATTCAGCATCGATGAGAATTTGGACTTATACCCGGTCGAGCATGGGCAGGAAGACCAGCGTGGCTCCGGCTTTGACGTCACCAAGGCCGACTTCAGGTTTCAGTCCAATAATCCCGCCGTTGATGCGGTGGCTTTGGCCAAAGTACATTCGATCGAGAACGCCCGAGAACTTCCCTCTAGACGACGCCGCGAAATAGGAAAGCTTGGGTGGAGGATGTCACGGCCATGGTCAAAGAAGAGAACACCGTCAATTGGCGCTACAAACGAAGATTCTAATCTTGCGGGAAAAGGAATGAAAGAGGGATTCCGGTGTTCGGCGCGCGTGCGCCTTGATCATGGTCCCTGGTAGGTCCTCGTCTATGGTCGTCACAGAGGGGTCCGATGACTAGAAAACGGCCCCGAGAGCCGTACAATGATACTACTCGATACCTGAGGGACTGGTTGCCGTTCGTGCCCCCGCGAAGCGAATAGGCCCCTATGTTGCCCAGGTGTTAGGGACACATTATCTGGCTGTGTGGCGGTGTTTTCTACTATGTTGTTTCCCGAGTTTGCCGCAATTCCTTCTAATACTTTAACTATTTGTTTTTGTTTCCGCAGCGCGCTGGAGCCGCGCTTGAGGATTCCTTGTCCAGAAAGGAACAGGCAATGGTTATATTCCTATGTGTGGTTCGCCTACCAAGTGAACCGTTGAGGCAACTAATAAAATTTCCCGAGGATGCTCAAGGTCCGTCTGAAGACGCGCTCACTGAAGCAGTTGGACTGCTAGACCATGCCTCTTTTTCTTTGGTACCCCCCTGCCTGCACTCCTAGACTCGTTGTCGCCTACGGGCTCGAATTTGGTCTCTCCATCATCGGCAACGGCGAATCTGCCTTCCGCTGGCGGTTCCCCGTCGCGTTTTAAATCATCCCGCTGCTCGTTCTATTCTCGATCGTCTTGTTCTTCCCCGAATCGCCCCGCTGGCTGGTTAAATCAGTAATTGGAGCCCATGGCCGCCAGCTCTGGAAGAGCCCAGTCGCGCATCCAATCCGACTCGAGAACCTGCTGGGCATTTATCCTGTCTTCCGGCCTGAAGACGGCCATGGACCGGATCAGGCGGAAAAACGCCTTCTTTTCTTCCGGTTCCACCAGCTGCATCCCGGCCTCCCTCCTCGGCTCCTGCACCCACTCGTCCCAGCGGAATTCGAGGGTTCTTGGAGGCTCTTCTGGGTCGTCCACCCAGTCAGCTGGCATCGAACCCTTCATCGAATCCTTGCGCCGCATTTCGTCCCAGGCACCAGCCCACTCTGCAGGCAGATCCCCCGCCACCAATATCTGATCCTCGGTGATGTCGGTCCATGTGATGCCCTCGAATAATTCATGGTTTGCCAAGCACCCCCAGATGGCGGACGCCAGTCCCCAGATGTCGGCAGGAAAGGAGATCGGGGCCCCCGGGACAAAGCGGGCTTCGGGAGGGGCTAGGAAATTGGGCGTGCGCGAGCCCGGCTCTCTGGAGCCCGGGTTGATCGGATCAAAGGCTTCTCCGAAATCCGTCAGCAAAACCCTGGCGCCCTCTATGGTCACACAGTGGCTCGGCTGCGACAAGAAAGCACCCGCGTATACGCGATCAGGGACGCCTGCCGCCAGCTCGGTACAGCGATCGAGCATCCTGACCTGCTGTTCGTATGGGGCGCTGCACACGCTATATAGCTGATCCGTGTCCGACGGGTCGAGGGCTGGGAACGGCCCAAGAAGGATGTTGCCCTGGTGCAGGTCTTTTTTGCTTTCGCGTACTTGTTAATTAGCACCATAGTGGATCAAGCTTATATCTGTAAAAGCATGGCTCACCGGCATGGACAATTCCACGGCTGTGCATGAAGGCAACGCCCTGGGCTAGCTGTGCGGCAATAGCCCGGGCCACAGGGAGCTGGAACAGCCTCAGGCTTTTGTATGCCTCTTTGGCCCCGGAAATGGGCATGCGGGCCGGCGAAGTGACGATGCAATCGTGATTCCCGTTGGGGCCGCTCACGACGAAGCTGTCGAGCAACGGCGGGATCGCATTGCGCCCCGGGTGCGGCGGTAATAGGCCGTCTGACTGGGCGAGCAGCTTTAGGATACCGATATCGCGGCTGGGGCCGCCAGCAGCGATCCCGATCTTGATAGCAGCATACGTCCGGGTTTGATTGTCCCTGGCGAGCCAGACGGTCGAATAGGTTCCGTGGCCGAGTTTGTGGACAATGTTGTAGCGGCCGTCGCGAAAGCTGTCTCCGATGATTACTGGATGATAGCCGCCCGGGCGATATCCGTACAGAGATTCGACGCCTTCCACGAGGTCAAATGTGGTCCGAGGGTCGCTTCTCGCACACATGCTGCTGCGAAAACGGCGCTGTTGCTGCACGAAACGCATCCGCGTCAGGATTGAGATACCTAGGGCTTCTGGCGACCGAGAACCTGTCGCTCGCAAACAAAGTTTGAATTGAGAGCAGATCATCCTTTGCTGCGGAATCTAGGAGGGCCTCGCATGTCAGCAGGTGAAAGATGCGGCGACAGCGTCGATTCTGGTGTGCAGCGGGAACGAGCTCGCCTTTGATTTCTTTGCCCTGGTACGTTAATCTCTCACGCCGACGATGGGCGCCGGCAGCATTTTTGGCATATTTGATGCTCACAAAGACCATGCAGGAGCGTTGGGAATACTCCGCCCCGTTGGAGAATGACCAGGCCCAGTGGGAAAGGGTTGTCCAAGAATACCCGGCTCTTCATCCGAAGGAACGTTTTGTGCGTCTCTTAATACAGGAATCAAGCTTTAAAAAAAAAGCTAACACACACGCCTTGATGCCCCATTTTTGAACGGTTAGCTAACACATTCCAATTTGGCGATACCAGGCGTATCACTCGGCCAGCGGGTGGGACGATGCCTACCATTCCCACCCCGAACTTATAGATGACCCCACCATTAGGTCTATACTCGCACTGCTCACGCCGGAGAAGACGCGCCGGGTGCTGGAGGGCCGGCAGACGGCTGACGAGCGCGACTTGGGCGTACGCGCGACAACGGCTTTCGGGTGGTGCGACCTGGCCGCCTGGGTACGCGTCTGCTACGACCCCGAACTTGAAGACGCCTACAATCAACTGGTCGAGCAAACGGAGCTCGAGGACATCGGCGGTATGCTCGACAGCGGAAACGTGGGGCTGAATAACCCTCTGCTTTACGGCCACCTGGCTGGCGCAAAACGTGGCGGATCTTGCACGGGCGATCGTTGCGCGTGTCCCCTCGCTCTGCGACGGATTTCACGGAACTATGGATGACTACGACTCCTTTCTTATGGAGGGAGAAGAGTGGAAGGAGTACGAAGATTCACTATCGCCCTTGAGGCTTGCCTCGAAACGCGCCATTGCGCTCATCTATGGCAGACGAGGCTGCCATCAGGGGCAAGCACGTCAAGCTCCTCTGGCTCGATACCTACGGCAAATGTCTCTGGAGCAACAAAATCAAGGTAACGAGGTTTCCACACTTCGTGGGAGCATTTCTGGGGGGCTACTCTCTCGATGAGGCGGTTGATAACGGGGAGCTCTTCGACAACGAGGGTTCGGAGCAAAGACACCGGTAGGAGCTAACGACGGCGCGGGGGAGCCATCGGTGAGTGGCTGGCATTAGGATCCCACTTGGACTACATGTAAAGACAAAAACCATGTGTCCATCGCCTGCCCGCTCTTCTCCGCATGCAAACCTGGCCCTATCAAAGCGAGGATCTGTAATGAACTTACGACAAGAATATGGTCCTGCCGGCGAGGGTCGGGTGGTTGTTGCGGGTGGAGTGGATAATGGGGTTCCAAGATAGCAGCCCGGTTAGGGTAAAGTCGTTGGTGCGCAAAAGGTCGGCGCATGTGGCATTTTCCGGGACCGTCCCCAGTCGGCACTTCTGGTCGGCGCAGACGGTAGATCCTACCTCGAGCGACTGGCAGTGGAAGTCGATGCTGTTGTCCTCAAGGAAGCGGTCGATTGCAAGGCCGTGATCGGCCGTAATTGACTCGCATGTGTCGCCGCTGGCCACGGTGTAGTTGGTGCCCATGCAGAGCCTAGATTCAACGTCTGTCAGCCTAGAGCAGGTCGGTCAGCGCGAGGTCTTCCCGTATATATTGAGAAGCCGAAGAGACAGCTCATGTTTGAGCAAGGGAGAGGAGCGGGAGCTTACAGCCGCCCATATCTTATTGTGACGGCAGCTTCGGTTAGCCTGACAGCGCTCATTGTATTTTCGTATAAAGACAGCACGCCATCGACTTACAGCCAGAGAGGAGGTGCAGGTCGGGTCGCAGTACTCGGCCAGCAGCTCGTTGCCAAGGCTGCCTAGGGTGGTGATTTCCTCGGCGCGAACAAGTCGGGGCCGCAACTGATATCGGCCGAAAGGGCGACCCGGCACGACGCCGGGATGCAGGCAGGGAGGTATTCAACCGTAAGACGATAACGACGAGAGATAAGAATAGGACCGGGCCAAGCACATGCAATCATGAGTAACCCGTGCCATAAGGTATCTATAATCTATAGTATCCCCGCGCTGTGCCGTTGTTGCGCCCAAAACTCCGTGTTCGTGTCTTTGGTTCTCAATCGGAAACCACCTTTAGTGCCTACTAGCCCTATTTTATCTCCCGCCTGGCAGAGAGCAGATATCCACGCTTCACCGCACTCAAGAAGAACGTGACAAATATCCCCCCCCCCCTCCCCTCTCCCAGTCCAACCGAAACATAAAGATCACTTTGCCCCAAAGTCCAGCTTCCTAGCGACCTTGGCGGCCCTTGCGTCGTCGAGCTGGCCCGGTTTGCGCGACATGTCGGCGGCCGCCTTCTTCTCCGCGGCCTTGTCCTTCTTCCGGGGCAGGTCCTCCTTGGGGGTGGGCTTTGGCTGGGAGCGCCACCAGGGGTGTCGCAGCATGTCGCGGGCGGTGATGCGCCTGCGGGGGTCGAGGGTGAGGGTGCGCATGAGCAGGTCGACACCGTCGGCGCCGGCGGTGCCGAAGGCGGCCATCATGCGACCCCTGTCGGGCACGGGGTGGGGCGGGTCTGCGGGCGGGGTGTACATGGGCAGCTTGGAGACGCCCGGCCAGTTGTCCTCGGTCGGGCTGCCGAGCTCGGAGCAGACCATGGCCAGCTGCTCGAGCTCCGAGTTGCCCGGCAGGTAGGGCTTGCGCAGCACCAGCTCGGCGAAGACGCAGCCGACAGACCAGACGTCGACGGCGCCCGAGTAGTTACGGGCGCCGTATAGTAGCTCGGGCGGGCGGTACCAGCGCGTGATGACGTTTGCCGTCATGTCGCGGTGCGGGTCGGCGAAGGAGCGGGCGAGGCCAAAGTCGGCGAGCTTGACCTCGCCGTCGGCCGCGATGAGCAGGTTGTTGGGCTTGATGTCGCGGTGCAGCACAAAGTTCTCGTGGCAGAACCAGATGGCGCGCGTCAGCATGCCCATCCAGGCCTTGATGTCGGCGCCGCCGTAGATGACGCCCTCGGTGTCGCGGATCAGCGTCTCGAGGTCGCCGAGCGGTATGTACTCGAGCACCAGGCACACGTTCTGGCTGTTGGACGAGTAGACGGCGTGCAGCGTGATGATGTTTGGGTGCGACAGCTCCTGCAGGTGCTTAAGCTCGCGCACCGCGTCGGGCGGCATGCCGTCTGTGTACTCCTTTTGCACCTTTATCATTTTGATGGCCACCACGTTGGAGGGGTTGGCGCGCTCGTAGCCCTTGTGAACGGTGGCGTATGTTCCCTCTCCGAGGAATCCGGCTAGACCGCGTTGCCGTCGTCGTCGTCGTGGTGGCACATGTCAGCCAGCCCACTCCTTCCCTTTCCTTTGTTGGGGGATTTCGGGGTCTCACTAGTCACGTATTTCTCCGCCTCGGCCCGGTTTAACTGCTCGATCAGGTCTGTGGCGGGCAGGGCGGCGGCGGCGGCGGCAGCAGCAGCTGGCTGCCTAGGCTTGAGCTGCTGCTGCTGCTTCGGGATGGAGTTCGGGGTGCCATTGGCGGACGAGACGGCTGACAGCTGGCGCTTTAGAGGCGACGACGTCGACCGCTGTTGGGCGGCGGCGGCCACGGCAGGGTCAAGGGGAGGAGGTATCAACGGCGACACTGCCATAGCGATGTGTGGCTTGTTTCGGCGGTGCCCATTCTAGTGGTGGATGGAATCTGCGGCCTTGTTTACGGGAGAGCGACGCTCCAACGCTCCAGGGTTCCCAGCCGTGCGGGTCGCTGGCGGGTTTTGCTTGGCGGAGCTGTGGAGGTGGCGGGGATCGATTTTCCATCAGATCGAGCTCGACCATTGGCTGGGAATCGCGGGTGTTCAGCCCCTGCAGCCTTGCGTCTTCCTCCGTCGGGGCCCAAAAAGACAGGCCGCCCAAGGAAATGGATACAGGCCGCAGTTCAATTGAAAGTGTGCACGTGAAGCGTTGACGACAACGACCCCCAAACAGGATGTGCATGTTGCCCGTATTCACTGCATCGCCCAAAGTCTGCGCCACGCCCAAAACAGGAAGCAATCACGCCAGCAGCCAGTAACCAACCAGCAGCCAAAGGACCTCTCATCAATTGGGCATCGACTTTGTGCCGGATCAGCAGCACCATGCGATGGAGAGAACCTTTCACTCCCGCACTCCCGCACTCCACAGGGCAGCTAGTGTGGGTCCCCTTAGCACTAAGCCGTTGTGGCGGTCGGGCCCAGGCCATTTGATGACAGCAAGCCCGCCCGAGTGACGTCATGCCGTGGCTCTTGCCTTGCTGCGACTCCCTCGCAAATGCACGAACAGCAAGGAAAACGAGGCCGGACCTCGGCCCCTTGCTCCTTCCTGTCCCTTTCTGCTTGCTTCCTGTGACCGCCTCTCTCGCTCTGCTATATTTGGCAGTCGAGCCTTGCTTGGCCTGCATACCCAAACTGGAGAGAGCGTCACCCTCTACCTTCCCTTTCCACCCTGACCCAGCCATCTCTCGCGATTTCCACCACCACCAACGGCTTTTGTTGTGCTGCCCCATCACCCCCCATCCACCCACCACGTTGGCGACCCCTGATCATCAGACGGCCACCACATCTGCCCACCCCCAGCGTTCATCTCGGACAGGGACCTGGACTGGGACCTAGGGACGGAGTCAAAATCGTGCATGGAACAAGAGTCCCTTCAGGGGTCCTGTTTTTCCACCTGTGGACCCTCTGTCTCTTTTAAACATCGTCACGCCGCCCATCACCCACCACCATCATAACCTCACAGCCTTGTGCTTCCACTTTCTTTTCCCTCCGTCACTACCGCCACATCCCTCGCTCGAGATCATAGTGCTACCAGCCTAGTATCCTGTACCCCAAGGGAGAAGAGGCTCACAACCTCTCGACTCAGTCTTAACTACAGATCACCACAATGATCCGATTATCATACTGGGTTAGTTGCCGACCCCAAGCCTTCTCCCAGCCGCGAGGCCCAGCCCGCGCATAGTCAGTCATACTCATCGCCCACGCCACTTAGGTGCTCCCCATAATCTCGGGGACGGTATGGCTGGGTACGCTGCTCGGCTTGCTACTTCACTGGATCGTTGGCACCAACCGAATGTTCTATAGCAGCATGAGCGATGGTCAGCATATCGCTTATATCAGTGATGTCGGTGCCAGTGAGCTCAAGCCGCTCTTCATCACGGGATGCGTCGTCACCACGGTTTTTCTCAACGCCGGCTTTCTGGCCGACCGTTGGCTGCGCCACAAGGGCCGCCTCGTGCCCAACACCAGCGTCACCGAAAAGGTCCTCTCGGCCCTCACCGTTTTCTTCGCACTCGCCGGCACCGCTGGCCTCATCCTCTTGAGCATATTCGACACCCTGAACTGGACGATGCTGCACCGCATTTTCCTGGCGCTCTTCATGGGCGGCTACGCCCTGAGCGCCGTGTTCATTTGCTGGGAATACCAGCGTCTTGCCCAGAAAAGGGAGCACCGCATCCTGCGCATCTCCTTCTGGATCAAGCTCGCCTTTGTCATCACCGAGGTTTTGCTTAGCATCGGCTTCGGACTTGCACTCAGAACCAGAAACCAGAACTCGGGCGCCATCCTCGAGTGGGTCATTGCCTTCATCTTCACCTTTTACATCTTTTCCTTCCTGATCGACCTTTACCCGGCCGTCTACACGGGCCGCAGGGGCATCGGCGCCCACCGACAGCGTGGCGCCTCGGACGCCTTCAGGACCAAGGGCATGCCCGGGACCACCCACCAATCGTCGTCCTCCATGTCTCAACGCAGGCCGTTCGACGAGGAGAACGGAAGGCCCGATTCGTTCCCCATGCGCACTGCTGGGGGCAACGGCGAGTACGGACGGAGTTACGCGAATGGCACGGCACCGATGCCGCAGCCCCCTCCGCAGAATTTTTAGTCTGGTTTCGGAAGGGGGGATTGGGGCCGCGAGCCCGGAAAATTCCCAAGTTCGCCAGAGAGGAAGATACCTGATGCCCCCAGAGTACTTCGGAGGAAGATAATGTCTTGACCACGGAATGGTCTCTCATGTAACACGTCCCTGCGACTCACGATTTTCTTTAATGTTTATTTTATATCCTTTCCTCAGCAGCTGTATGATAGCCTGGAGTTCAAGATACCTCACTCAAGCCCGGCACCATTATCCTTTGGTTCTTTATATACGGCTGGAGCTTGATGTCGGTTGGTCGAGTCGAGGCCGCCCAGCTGCCTCTGCATTGTGCCTTGAAGGCAGCTACATCGTCTGCTTTCTTGCCTTTCCCAGCACGCAAATATCCCACAATTGCGCCACCCACAACCAAGACAAAACACTTGCACATACAAAAAAAAAAAAAAGGACGATACTCATGACCGTGTGACAGGCACTTGCCTCTATTCCCTTATACGCCTATTTCCTATGACATTTGGAGATGGTATGCTGATCAGCGCAGTTAGGTGCTGCCTGAATGCCAGACACAAGGAAACCCAAACCCCGTAGTCCTGGAGCGCCTTGACGCACGCACCGTCGGTCGGCCCTACGTACCGTTTTGCGCAAAGAGGCAAAACCGGACCGAGGCATCTTTGTCATCGGGAGGCCATACACGAAGAAAAGCAGGAAGGAAGAGGGGAGGGGGATATGAGAAGAAGAAAAAGGGGGACAGAGGACACACAAAGGAAAACAAAAACCTTGGCAATCGCATATCCATTCCTCCTTTGCTGCGGCGTCTAGGGGGGAGGGGAAAAAAGAAAGATTGCTGACATGGACTCTTTCAAACTCTAAGGGCTCGTAAACAAACAGGTCTTCTTGCTTCTCAAGATGGCCTCCATAAATTCATCCAAACGATAAGAGGCACATAATCTTCGTCATCGTCTTGGGCATGGCGGGGCCGGGCCATGCGGACACCGCCGGAACAGCTTGCCGTCTAGGGCTGGGCTTGCATCTATGACTTGTTGAAAAACCACTATATTAAGAAAACGACACTTGGTTAGCATGTTTTTTCGTCTTCTTTTTTTTTGCCCCTGAGACGTGACATAGGTCTGGCAGGGGTACGTTTGTTACGTACGCTTGACCTCTTGTTTTCGCTGGAAGTCTGAAGGTTGCTGACAATCGGGTTGGTCGCCGTGTCGGCGCCGCCGCCGCCGCGCAGAGGCTTGGCGATGCGGCTGCCGGCGTTCGCAAAGCTGAAGCCCCCAAGACCGGTTGGAGAGCCGAGCCCGCGGGTGCTGCCGGCCTTTGCCGCCTCGAGCCGCTCCTTGACCGCGGCCAGCTGGAGCTCGAACCTGAGAGGATAGGGGGCAAGCGGTTAGCATACATGCGTGGGGCGGACGGGAAGACTATGGGATAGGTAGGGTAAGGTAGCATATATCGTACTTGTGGTTCGCTTGTGCCATCTTCTCCTGGCCGTCCTGGAGCAGGCTCTCCAGACTCTGGATGCGCTCGTTACGGGCGATGAGCTTGCGCTCCGCAATGGCCACCTCCTTCTTGAGGCTCGAGTTTTGCTCGACCAGCTGGCGCTGCACGTGCGTGAGCTGCTCGAGGTTGCGCTCCAGAAACGCCATCTTCTTCTGCTGCGCCCGGTTGTTGCTGGACCGCAGCACGTTGTTGTACTGCTCGCGCGTCTCGTCGAGCGAGATCTCGAGCTCCACCACGCGCTCGCAGCGGTTCTGCAGGTCGCGCATCAGGCTCTTCTTCATCACGTCAAACTCGGCCATCTGCTGCGCCACCGACTTTCCGTTGACGGCGGGCGCGCTCGCGCCCGCGCCCGCAGTCCCGTTGGCGGCGGCGGCGGCGGCGGCAACCTTGGTCTGGCGCTGGAGGTCCTCGATCAAGACCTTCATCCGCTCCGCCTCGGCCGCCTTTTGTGCGATCTCGGCCTTGAGCTCCTCGACAAGCTCCGCCTGTGCGCCCTGCCTGTCCTCGAACGCCTTTGCCAGACGTCCGCGCAGCTCCTCCACGTCGGCCTCGCCGAGGTTGCGCGAGAGGAGGTCTTCGTACTCCTGCTGAAGCGCCTCGAGCCGAGCCTCGAGCTCGACCCTGCGCCGCGCCTCTGATCCGCTCGAGGCGCTGCTGTACAACGAGAGCTCGGCCTGTCGAACGATTCCTTGGGTCGCCACCAGCCTAGACTGCAGCTGCTTAAGCTCATCCGGAGGGATAGGGTCGCCTGAATTGCTCAGCTCCAAGAGGGTCTCGAGTTGTTTGATGGCGTCGGCAATGGACTTTTCGTTTTCGCTAAACACGTCGGCGCCTAGGTCGAAGCCGGCCATCATCTTGGCCATCTTCTCCGCCTTCTTCTTCTCCTTCTCATCAAGCACTGCCGTGGTCTCCTTCGCGCTCATCTTGACGTCTAGTAGCTGCTGCTTGAGCTCGTCGAGCTCTGTCGTGAGCTCAGAGTTGGCCTCCTTTAGCGCATCCATCGTGATCTGAGCCTCCTTGCCCTCAAAGGTGAGACGCTCGAACTGCATCTTGAGCTCGTTGGCCTCGCTCAGAAGCCTCTCGTTGTCTTTCCCCAGCTTGCCATCGTGCTCCTTGATGATGGTGAGTTCCTCCTTGGCTTCCCGCCACTGCCGCTCGGCTGTCGCCGCGGCCGACTCCTTCTCCGCCAGCTGATCTTGCAGCTCATTCTCCCGCCGCAAGAATTCCTCACGCTCATCCTTTTCGAGCGGGATCGAGGGTGTTGCCGAGCGTTCGGGGCCCGGGGTTTCCGCCCTTGTTTCGGGCAGTAGCCTGGAAGGCGTCGAAGGCCGGGGCGGTAGAGCCCCCTTGGCAGACGGGGCGCCATCTGATCCCCGTGGCGGGACCCATTTTTCCCTCGGGACAGCCTCTCCAGAGCGCCAGATGGTGACCTCCCCTTCGAGACTAGTGCAGTAGTTCTCGAATGACGTGATGGTGGTCTTGGCCTTCCCGAGCTGCATCTTGAGCTCGGCAGGGCTGAGCTCCGCATTGACCTTCGCTTTGTTCTTGATCGACTTGGCGCGCATACCGAAGCGCAATGTGCTCAGCGTCTCGGCATCGTTGTACGAGCTGGGGGAACAGTTGATGATGAGAGTGGTCCGACTGTTTCCACCAAGCGACTCTTGCAGGATGCGGGTAAGCTTCGAGTCCCGATACGGGATGTATGAGGATTTTCCGTCCGTCAAGTTGTTGATGACCATGCCGAGGGCGCTCAGAGACTTGTTGATCTTCTTGGCCTCCTCCAAGGTCTGTCCGCTGGCGCCGGTCTTGCCGACCTTCTCGCTACCAGCCAGATCGACCAGGAAGAGTTGGCCACTCTTGGCGGAGCCCGTCTCGACGTTCTTCTGCGTGATGGTGACAACAAATATGGAGTGCGATCGCGAAGACTCCTGGTTCATGTTAGTGGCCGCCACTGTCCTCGCGTTTCCTCCCCGCCTCATGACCTCGAACACCTCCTGAACACTGGACACGTAGATCTCCAGGAGCCCCTTGACGTAGACGCCGCGGTTCTTCTCCTCGTGGATGGGGAGGTTGTCGTTTTGCGGGGCTAGCAGGTCGCGAATGCGCTCCATGTAAATCTCCATGTAGCTGACGCGCACGGTGTACTCGATAGTGCCGGGGCTGGACATGATGCTAGCGAAGATCTGCTCGACGATGCGCGGGATGACACCACGGTTGTCGTCGTCTATGCTGCTGCCCATCATGGTATAGGACTTGCCAGCACCGGTCTGGCCGTAGGCGAAGACGGTTCCATTGTAGCCGTTGAGGATGTCGTCCACCGTCGGTTTGATAGAGAAGTCGAAGATGTCGGACTGCTTGCAGTTCATATCAAAGACGCGGTCGAAGGTGAAGGTGCCCTGGACCTCCCTGGACTATACATAACGGCGATTTCACGTCAGCGGCTGCTTCTCTCGGCTTAGCCCCTCCCTCCCTCGAGCTGTCCACGACCGGGTGCCGACAGCGGCGGCGACGGGAGACCGCAGCACGGCAAAGCAAGCAACGGGGGGAGCGGGGCAGGATGCGCGGGATGGACGCACGTCGATGGTACAGGTGTCATCGCCGCTGAACCTGACAATGGCCTGTCCGCCCGACTCGTTCTCGATCCGGTTCTGGGGCCGGAACCGGGCGACGACCTTGATGCTGTTCGCCGAAGACATGGCGCCGCCTTCTGGATGCTGGAGGCGTATGCTAGAGCCGGGTTATCATCAAGAATGCACGGGGGCAGCCGGGCTGGCGGCAGCGGGCGATGTTGCTGGGTGGTGGCGGCAGCGAGCGAGCGAGGGGACTGGTGGGAAGCGATTCGGGTTCGCGGGCTGGGCGAAGGGCGGTGGGCGGGCGGGCGGGCGGGCGGGCGGTTGGAGTGGGCTACCGTCGTCGGGTTTGCGACCGACTCGGGCAAATCAGGTCAAATTGGCAAAAAAGTTGGGCAACCAAAAAACAAGGGCGGCGCGCCCCAGGGGCGGGACTGGACTGGACTGGCCTGCCGGAATCGCGGTGCGCGTCCGGGACAGCAGTCGGCTGACGCAGTGCTCAGTTGCTGTCTCTGGTGGCCCGAGGTGGGATGTTTGGGTTTTTGAGGGGGGCACGCCTCTCTGCTTGCTGATGACGCGCCAGGAATGTTCGCGTGTTGCGAGTGTTTTCCATGTGTGCACGCCTTGCTGGGCCAGGCGAGTTTCATGGGCCATCACCCCGAGGCAGTCTGTCACACAGCTAAATTGCCAGGCGGGGCCCGACCGAGGCCGCTGGTGTCAGGCATTGAGCCGCCTCAGCCCATTGATTCATGCCCCTCGAACGTGCGCCTGCACCGCACGACAGCCCCACTGACCCCTAAGACGTGCGCAAGATGAAGTCGAACCTTGGATGGCCTTGGGATTTGGCTCAGACAGCACGTGCCCACCACGGGCTGTCCGTCAACGTGGAATGAGCTAATTCAACATCTTGTTTTGGGGGACCAATATTTATCCAGTATTGTCTTGTTCCCAAGGAATTCTCGGTATACGAACACCACTTACTACCTGTAGGTATAGTGATAAGGCACTACTCTTTCACATGCCCATCCAAGCGCGCGTACCGAGACCCTAGCTTAGAGGGGCCAGTAAGTTAGAGAAAACGAAAACGCGAAGCAAGACTTCAGCCAAGGACACTACTATAGCCCAATCGTTAGGGAAAATGGAGGTATACTATGACTCCAGTTCCTGTACACAATAAGTCGGCAGTTATCCATGGCATGAGCTGTCCAATGTGCACGTCCCGCCACAGCACGCCCAGCCACATTAAGTATGGCTAGCGCAGGTGGCGTCAAGCCAGAGAACGTATCACAAGAGAGTGTCAAGAACAGAAAAAAAAAACGCTTTCTTAGTCGGGTATGGAATCGTGACAAGGAAATACACCAGCCGAAACGCCCAAAACGCCAGACCTGGAGATGTCTGAAAAAAGGAAAGCAGGGCAAGAAGCCTCGGCGGAGCGCGGGGGATAACGGCTTAACCCAGCCAGAAATGCAGGCATCTGCCAACCAGCTTGCGCCGGCACTCGACAACCGCCCAGTGCTATCAAGTAGCAGGTAGGCATCCGAGTGAAGGTATAACGTGCGTGTGGGAGTCTCGGCCAAGTGACTAGGAGCGAACTCCGGGTCCGTAGGCTGAGTGCGAGTCTGGGCAAAGGTGATTCACTTGACGCCTGAGCCCTTACTCATCGCCCTCCCAGCTCTTTTCTACAGTCTCCCGAACCCTCTTGTAGTATTCCTTGCGGTTGTCCTTGTACAGATTCGAGGCTTCGACGTTGGCAGGAGAACCGGTGTTCGGATCGTTGAGCAAACTGCAGAGGTGTAGCAAAACGGGGCAAGCGTCAGTCATATGTGAGATGAAATGGGTCGTCCAATAGGAGAGTCCACCTTTGGATGCTCGTCAAGACGGCGGCGACGTCGTATGTTGGGCTCCATCGGTTCTGCAATATGTCGAGGCAGAGCTCGCCCGTGGCATAGACGTTGGGGTGGAACATCTGGCTGATAAATTTGACCGACGGTGGTTTGTTGGGGTACTGCTCCTCGAAGTGCATCACCAGGCGGAAGGTCCCGTCTTCGAAGGGGGTATCCGCAGGGCCGATGATAACAGCGTTCCTGACAAGCGTGTCCTCGCAGTCAGCGCCGTGTGTCTTATCGCGCCGAGGTCCGATGGTTCTGCATACCATGTCATCACGTTGTCGGGAACAGGGGACGCGGAGACGCCGGCGGGAGGGTCCGTTTGCATGCGCTGGGGATAGAGACTAGTGTTAGGATCATCATCATGGCATCTAGGAAACCGCACCGCGGGCGTTCTTGGGGACTCCCTGATGGCGCAGGGAGATGGGTTCCGTGGTCACCTTGAAGTCACGCATTAGGCGGCGGCGGGCGGCGGTAGACATTTTGGTCCGGTTGATGGCTTCGTTTCGTTCTTGCTTTCTGGCTTTGCGGGGTGGTCGCGGGGTTAAGTTGTCGTCGGGTGTGACGGGAGAATGTGCACAGCGATGGAGGTAGCGTAGGTTACTGGCTTGGTGGCGGAAACAGCACTTTATATGAGGGGAACCTTGGTTGAGCGTGTGCTCATGGACAAACGGGGCGGAAGGTCTGGATTGGTAAAGCGGCGATCGGAGCTAAGCGGGAGTTGGGCGGTGTCAGGCTCCACGTGATATCGCATTCAAGGCGACGATCATTGGTCAGTTTTTGTTATTTGTCCAGCAGCCCTTCCCAATCCGGATGCTCTCTGTCGCCAAGCAGGCCGCCACCCAGGCCTTTCAGTCGGAAATGAAGCTATTCAACCCGACGAGCAAAGCTCCTTTGAACCCTCCCAGACTTTACTCCCACATCCTCCTAAATCTTCGCTGCCGCCGCCGCCGTCGCCGATACGAATGCCATTCCACAAGCGGCCTTCCGTTGCAGGGCAGCCAATATTGCCGCCATTGAGCATTGAGCATTGAGTGACCCGCCTAGAACTTTCCTAATACCCGAGCAGGAACTCTCCTATCACAGATGTCAACATGAAGTTTAGTCGGACTCGATCGCGCTCTGGAAGCACTAAAAAATACCTCCGTCTCAGGGGCAGTAGTCCCCCGAGGCCTAGAGCGAGCTGCCATGTATGGCCCTCGGCCAACCCAGGCCCGAGCTCCCAATGCCCATTGCTCCTGGAGCGCTGACTTGCACCTGTTTTCAAACTGGCCGCGAACTATTCCACATGTTGTATTTTAGTTGTTCGCTTGTTTCTCTTTCTCACACATTTCCTCCCGGTTTAGCCTAGACATTACGTTTGTCGCATTCCGAGGGCCAAGCTCTTGCCCAGCCCCTGCAGCCAGGTGGGATCCGGGGCAGCAGCTGGAGGGGTCTTGGACGTTCGGCTAGTGGCGGGCCGAGTCAAAGTGGCGGCCTAGTGGAAGCCGACCCGAGGTCACAAGCCAAAGAGGAGACTCCCCTCAGCTCCGCGAGCTTACAGCAAATAAACCGGATCGCTTCTCACATTCTTTCGAGAAATTGTCCAAAAAAAAAAGGTGTTACTGCTCAGCCATTCGTCTCGTTCTATCCCTATTCCCATATTCACGCCCAACATGATCCGCCAGTGCTCTCGGCCGGTTTCCACAGCCGGCTCGGCCATCTCAGCTACGGCCCGCTGGGGCTCCCCCAGTCGCCTCTTCAGTGCGCGAGCCGCCCTGCAACAAGAAATCCGCGACGCATACATCCTCAGCGCCTCTAGGACACCGACAGCCAAGGTACTGCGCTAGGGCCCTGCCTGCTTGAAATATCCCTGTACTGACAGTCGCAGTTCAATGGATCCTTCGCCACCATCCCCGCACCGAAACTCGCCGCCGCCGCCATCAAGTCCGCGCTCGAAAAGTCCAAAGTGCCCGTCTCCAAGATCAGTGATGTGTATATGGGCAACGTGCTACAGGGTTCTGTCGGCCAGGCGCCCGCGCGGCAGGCCGCCATCTTCGCTGGCCTCCCCTCCTCTGTCGAGGCGACGACGATCAACAAGGTGTGCGCCTCGGGGCTGAAGTCGGTCGTCCTGGCGGCGCAAAACATCCAGCTCGGCTTGGCCGACGCCCAGATCGCCGGCGGCATGGAGAACATGTCGCGGGTGCCTTACTACCTGCCCCGAAGCAGTGGCCTGCCTGCCTTTGGCAACGTGCAGCTTGAGGACGGCCTGATCAAGGACGGGCTGACCGACGTCTATGACCAATTTCACATGGGCAACTGCGCCGAGAAGACGGCCAAGAAGTACGGCATCACGCGGGAGATGCAGGACGAGTATGCGATCCGGTCCTACGAGCGGGCGCAGGCCGCCTGGAAATCCAACGCCTTTGCCGACGAGATTGTGCCCGTCACGGTGTCGTCGAGGAAAGGCGACAAGGTCGTTGACACAGACGAGGGTTATCTAGACGTCAAGCTCGACAAGGTGCCGACCCTGAAGCCCGCCTTTGTCCGGGACGGCACGGGGACCGTCACGGCCGCCAACTCGTCGACGCTCAATGACGGAGCCAGCGCTCTGGTGCTCGGCAGCAAGGCCATCGCGCAGGAGTTCGGGTCCGGCTCCCGAGTGTTGGCAAGAATCTGCGGCTCGGCCGACGCCGCCATCGACCCGGTCGACTTCCCTGTGGCCCCGTCCGAGGCGGTGCCGATCGCCCTGAAGCGCGCGGGCATCACCAAGGACCAGGTGGCCGTGTGGGAGTTCAACGAGGCTTTTGCCGCCGTGATCAAGGCGAACGAGAAGGTACGAGAGGAGCTATTTCCTGCCTTGTCGTGCTTTGAAAAATTGCTCGTTTCGCTAACGCTGATTCTTCCCCGATGGATAGATCCTTGGTCTGGAGAATGCGCGCGTGAACCCCCTGGGAGGTGCCATCTCCCTCGGTCACGCTCTCGGCAGCTCTGGGTCGCGCATTCTCGTGACGCTCCTGCACCAGCTCAAGCCCGGCGAGTACGGCGTGGCAGCCATTTGCAACGGAGGGGGCGCGGCGACGGCCATGGTGGTGCAGAGGATCGAGTCGGTATAAGCTGGTAGCCGTTGCCTGAAACAGGCGGGTTCTCGAATCGACCAGAGGTGTTTATTCTACCGCAATAGTGTATCGCGTTTACGTGCACATGTCTGTGTTGCTGGGTAGATTCTCGGGCGCTCAAAAGTCCCTGTAGGATACTGATATATCAGAGGGTGGAAGTGGAAGCATGAATCCAATTGCTGCTATTTTCAGGTAGGGTCTATCCGTATGGGCTGGTAGTGGACGACGGCGGGCCACGACCCACATGGATCGTGCACTGACAATGGCAGAGTGCCACCACAATAGCAACCACAATACGACTTGAACACCTGAATAGAGCTGGGATGGAGGCACTTTTATATAGTAGATATTTTGTTCAAAAAGAGCTGGAAAGCCCCTCGTGTCGGCGCGGCCTGCTTTCTGGTCTCGTATCTTCTCGCATCTTCTGTCTAGCCCGGCTTCTCCAGCTAGCCGAGCCAAGGCCATCATCCTGAATAACGCGTTTGCAGAGCATCAGCCAATTGGATTTTACAGCCTCACCGAGTCGCGCGCGCCCAAGTCGCGACCTCTCTGGAGCACTTTCTGCCCCAGCACAGCACAGCCGCAGAAACATGGACATCCTCCCGGCCTTCCTCAAGGGCGTCAGGGAACACGTCGTCGCGGGCGACGGCGAGACCCTGAGCCAGTGGCTCCTGGCCGAGCCGGACTCGCCACCTGTCTACTTCGCCCTGGGCCAGGAGCTGCGAAGGAGGTACCCCAAGGCCGGGTCCGCACTGCGGACCCTAATAGAGAAGAGCCTGCCCGAGGACGATGAGCCGCCAGAGAGCGGCAACACCCCCTGGGGCGGCTTCCACGCCTTCGTCCACGAGTTCCTGGTCTACTGGCGCGACGTCAACTTTGGGGACCTCATGGACGTCCACGAGCGGCTGCTCGCCTTGTCCACGTACGTGGCCCTCACCCGGACGCCTCTGGTCCTAGTCCTGGCACCCACGTGATACTGACGTCCACCATTCAGAGCATGCGTGTCCGCGCTCAAGCACCCGGGCCAGGGCAGCCTCATGGTGCAGACGAGCGTGTCGTACGCGCAGTCCATGGTCAAGCTGGTCGCCGTGCTCAAGTCGCGCCCGGACCTGACCACGGCCGCGGGCGGCAAGAGCGCGGGCGACGAGGAGGAGGTGAGGACATTTGTCGACGACGTCTTCGACCTCATCAACGGCATCTTCAACAACTGCGCCCTGGACCGCGCGCCCCTGCAGCCCGGCAACAAGAAGTCGGTCGTGTATCTGGTCGGCGCCATGGCCTTTCGGTTGCTATTGGTTGTGAGTTTCCCTCCTCACACAACCCCTCTCACACCCTAAACATATGAACTAACCCGGCCACACACACCCACGCACACAGACGGGAAAGCCGCTGACGGCCTGGACCCTCATCACGGGCGCCGAGCGCGCCCCGGCCCTCTCGCTCTTCCCGGCCGCCCAGCGCGTGACCTGGCTGTACTATCTCGGCGTCGTCATGTTCCAGAACGACCACTACCCGCGCGCCGTCTCCGCCCTGTCGTCGGCCTACCGCCAGCTGCCGCCGTCGCTGACCAAGCAGCGCCGCCTCGTGCTCACCCACCTGATCCCCGCCAACATCCTCTCGGGCCGCCTGCCCTCGGCCGAGCTGCTCGCCCGGCCCGAGGCCCGACAGCTCGCCCCCGTCTTCCGCCCCTTGGTCGCCGCCATCCGCAAGGGGAACTTTGTCGCCTTCCAGCACGCCATCGCGGCACGCCAGGACTGGCTGCTAGAGCGCGGCCTGCTGTTCCCGCTCATGTACCGCGCCCGCCCGCTGCTCTGGCGCTCGCTCACCCGCCGCGTCTTCGTGCTCACCTACGTGCCCGACGCGGACACGGGCGGTTCGAGCCGCAAGGCCGTCACTTTGGATATAAAGTATTGTCTTGTCCTTGTCTCACACACATTGCCCCCCTCCCCCCTTTCATCTATGATCCACGGCCGACCAGACTGACAAATGCCAACCAAACCCCCCACGCAGCGCCGTCCACGTAGCGGCAACCTACCAACAGCGCCTCCTCGAGGGCTACGTCCCAGCCGCCCCGCACAGGGGTAGTGGCAGCAGCCACTTTGGCGGCGGCGGCGCCAACCCGCTCCTCATGCGCGCCCTGGCCAACAACACGCCCCAGCCTCCCCCGGGCACGACGCTCGTGCCGGGGCCGGGCGCCGGGGCCGGCGGGCGGCGGTGGCGGCTGCGCGCGCACGAGGGCCTGCTGTGGGGCAACCTGCCCGCCGCCTACGAGCACGTCGAGGAGGCCGTCATGGGCCTGGTGGCCCAGGGGCTCGTCAACGGCTACGTCTCGCACTCGGCCCGCAAGCTCGCCATCCAGGGCGCCCGCGCCGCGGGCGACGCCGGGCCCGCCCTCGCCGGCTGGCCCGCAAACGTGGCCGACATCATCGCGGCCAGGATCGAAGAGTCGGGCGTCGACACCGAATGGGTTCCCGGCTGGGTCAAGTGAAGGGGGAGGGGTTCCCGAGGTGCCGGGATGAAGATAAACACGGAAGGCGAGCAAGGAGGTGACAGATCTATGGTAGTTTGATACCCCCACACGAGGACTTGATGAAGAAGTGTTTTTGTTTACCCACGCGGCGTCAAGCCGTCCATACATAGTCGAAGGAGCATTGGCGTCTAGTCTAGCACGTTGTATGATGCAAAAGAGACACAACTCCTGTGCTTTGAAGCTACCTAAAATGTTTTCATTTGTGCAAAATAAGATTTCCGAGCTTCCTATCTACAACTCCCGATGTCCCCCTCATGTTTTTCCTGTTTTTCCAAAAACCAACACAAAAAGGGGCTGGTATATTCATCATCCGAAACCGTTCATGTTGCGCCGAGATTGCGGGGTCGGTGTCCGCGACGGGGTGACCAAATGAAGCAAAAGGGCCTCGAAAGCGAGGAATGAAGCAGGAAGAAATGTTGTGGTAGCTGTGGCGACCATCAAAGAAAAAAAAAATCGGAGGACCAGAATGCCACTCCAGATCAAAACACCAAAGTCGGTGTGGGGTATAGAAGGTTGCGGTTTCCTGAATCGAGGATGGAAGAGAGGGGCAGGAAGGGAGATACATAGGTATCGAAGAGAAGGGGTCTGCGAATGAGGATCACTCGGCGAAGAAGATGCTAGGTGACTCGCCTCACGAGATAGAAACAATAAACACTACCACTTGGGTGGGCCATATATGGCAAAGGGAGGAAGATAGTAAGTAGATGACATGAACTGGTACCGGAAAAGGAGGCAGGTATATAAACACCACCACCAAGGAGAAGGGGTTGAAATGGCCTGTGGGGTTTGTGAAAGCAAGGAACAAATCCCATGAACGCGGAGGCATGAATATAGGAGCGCATCAAGACTTGACAAATGTGACAAGGGTTGAGCACAGAAAGGTACAGAATGTGGCAAAAGTGAAGTGGTAAAGTATGTTCGTTTCTTGCTGGTGTCCAGCAGAGCATTGTCAACAATGAATCCAAAAAAGAACTGGTAGTCGACGTTATCTCATCAGAAGAAATGGGTGAACGACAGACAAGGTATTGCTCGAGCGAGGTGGGAGGAGGGCGGCTTGACCAGCAACCGAGCAAAAAACTTGGCTGTCGATCCAGACCAAAGGGGTATTCTCAAAAAAAAAAAAAAAGGGTTTAAGTTTAGTGAAGTCGAAAGAGGGCTCAAAGTCGAGGAGCAAAAGTAGAGCCGAAGCAGCATAACCGGCGCATGCTTGCTGGGCATAGTTGTAGAAGCGAAGAGGAAGTCAAAGAAGCCCAGCAGGGTAGTAGAAAGATGTGGCGCAGCGTAACTAGTACATCCAGGCCGCAGCGACAATGGCGACAATGAGCCCGGCGACGGCGGCTCCGCCCTTGTCCCGACTGACTCCATCGTTCTTGGACTCGGTCGGCTGTGGGGCCGACTTGGTAGTGGAGGCAGTGAAGATGCTGCCCGGGGTGGTGGTCGGGCGCATCATGGTGGTGCTTGCCGTCGTCCCGTTCTCCTGGAAAATACCAGGGTGGACGGTAGGCACCGACTGGGAGCTCGATGAGCTCGTCGGCTCCTCCGAGGACGAGGAAGACGTTGTCGCCGAGGCTGTTGAAGAGCTCGAAGAGCTGGTGGTTGGCGGCGGCGTCGTGCTGGTCGAGGTGGTAGTCGGCTTGGGCGCGGGAGGAGGCGATGTGGTCGTCTTCTCGGGCTCGCCGGTCGAGCCGTCCGTGTTAAAGACGACGATGTTGGCGCTCGAGCCCTTGGGGATGGTGACGACGCAAAAGTCGGCACCGCCAGCACCCGTTGCCCTGTTGTTGCTGGTAACACCCTTGAGGCCCGACTTGGAGGGGTCGATCTCGCAGGGGAGGCCGTTGCAGCCGCCGCCGTTGCACTCAATCTTGACGCCGAAGCTAGGCTTGGTGCCGGCGAACTTGGAGTCCTGGTAAATGGGGTTCCAGCTGATCTGGACATAGCTGGAACCGTCGGCAACCGTGTTGGCGCCGGCCACGTAGGGAGCCCAGTTTCCGACGGGGTTGGCGTCGGAACCCCAGATGCAGCCCTGGGCAGCAGAAGTTCCGGGAGGGTTGATGTAGAAGTGGGCAGCGGTGCTGGCCCAGTAGCTGGGGTCAGGGACGGCAAGGACCGAGGAGCCGCTCACCTCGGTGGGGATGAGCATGGCCTCGTTACCAGGCAGGACTGTCTGGCAGAACGAGACGACCTTGCCGCACTTGTTGACGGCCGTGACACTGCCCGTGCCATCGATGCAGTAGGGCTTTTCAGGGAACGGCTTGACGGCCTTCCCGTTGTCACAATACAGGCCACCGCTCATCGACTCGGAGACCTTGTAGGACGTGTTGGGCTTCCATTGGGCCATGACCTTACCGGGCTTGCAGGCGATGGGGCAGTACATGCCCGACTTGCAGGCCTGGTCTGGAGACATGGCGAAGCCCTTATTCATCATGTTGCTGGTCACGGCGACCAGGTCCGAGTCATCGGGCAGCGAGCAGTCGCCGCTCCTCTTGTCCAGGCTGGCCTCCTCGGCCGGCGCCGTGGTGACGCCGAGCTCCGGGACCGACATAGGCGCAGAGATGGCATCAGTGCGCGCGACGTGGCCATGGGCGTGATGTCTCCTCTCGTAGTGCTGGTGTGCCATCCGGTGGGCATGTGTTGCGCCAACGAACTGCTGCGCACCAAAAAAGATGGCGGCCGTGGCCGCGCTTAATGTCGTCGTCTTCATCGTGAATTTCGTGAGGCCGGTATATTCGGCATAAACTGAGTGAGCGTGATAGGGTTCCGCGCCTCCAGTCGTGCGCGCGCAACGACACTCTGGTTCGCGGATCTCTCCTTGGTCGTGGTCGATGCCCTGCAAGGGGTCTCAGGTCAACGGCTGTTCGCGAGACAAGGGTCGCTTGCGTTCCAGCTCGGGGAGCGGTTCGAGGAGCGACGCTCGATTCGGGGTGTCTCACAACACTAAGCCTGCGCACCAAGAGGGCTCGGGCTCAGGCGCCAAGGCAAGACTGCAGGATGCAGGTCGAAAAAACAGCAGCAAGCGGCCGGAGCGCAGGTGGGCTAAGGAGCGTCAGGGGCAAATATGCCGTGGAAACAAGCAGTGAGAGCAGGCGACGTCGAGCGTCGAAAGGCAAGATATTCGCGCAAGAAGGGAACGCACACAAACGAGTGACTGACTATGCAGAGGGGAGGGAAGGAAGAGGAGGAGGCCAGCAGATGGTCGGGGCACGGGCGGCGGGCATGCTAGGTATAGCTCCTGGCTTGCGACTGCGACGGGACGGCAGGGGAGCGTCGCGCTCGCAGACACCCCCCTGGACGGGCGCCATGGCATCGGCCGTCCAACGGTGGGCCGTCGGGGGAGAGGGGTTGTGCCCTGGTTGTGGTGTTCCTGGCAGGGCCCATCTCGCTGCTGCTTGATCCGCTTGGCCAAGAAGCCCCCATGTGGCCCAGAAGGCCCAGGCCCTCTGCGCGTGGGAAATTTGGGCTTTCACCCATGCACCCATCAGCCCCATCGTCGACGGCCGAAGGGGGGGTCTCCAGACGATGGCCACCCTGTGACGGGCCTTCATGACAGAGGCGAGACCACAATCAGGGCGCGGGCGGGTTGGACAAGTGGGCGACGGCACGCCGAGCCAGCAGCCAATCAGGGCTGCCACTCATCTCGGCACAACATGAGCGCCAGATGAGCATCGCCAGGGGCAGCGAGGGCAGAGGCCAATGGGGGGAGGCAGTGAGTGTGGGGCCGCAGGGCAAATGCAGGAACCAGCCGGATGAAAGACTGGAGGACACCACCAACACCGCCGACACCCTTCCTTCCCCTCCAGACTTCTGCAGCGCCATTTCTACCGAACCCACGCTAACGACAAGCCCGCCGCCCGTTGTCCACACAGACTTTGTCGAACCCGCCAAAGAGAGATTTGCCCAAATGGTGGCAATCCCGTCCCATTTAATTAGAAAGCTGTTGCGCCAGATTGTTTCGCAGCCACCTGCTGTGTCCAGCATTATCCACTCGGTCAGTCCTCGGTGGGGATCCTCGATGGTCTGTCTGGACTCACACAATGAATAGAGGGAAAAGAGCCCGAGAACCCAACAAAACCCGCACCACGATTGCGCCATGTGGGCGAGCATTATGGAAGCCTGCAGGCTTGGGCAGCCCAGCATCTCATCACAATTCGGCCCCGAGAGTGTTCTAAAAGCAGCCCAACATGCGCCCGAGGTGTTGTCAGACGTGCAGCTATTTTTTTTATGTTTTTTTTTTATCAGCGTGTCGCGTCGCCTGCACAGCGAAGTGCAAAGTTGCAAGCGCGGTTGGCGAAATGCGTCGATGCAACGCGACGAAACCACAGAGTCTCCATCCCCCACCCACCGCTTCTTTGGAAACCACCTCATTTCCCAGGCTGCAACAAGCCCCACCTCCCTGTCCATCCGGGCTCCCCTGTCCCGCCACGTTGGGACGAAAAAAAAGGAAACAGAAGAAGAAAAAAAACAATGATGCGGGGGAAGGTTTGGTCAGAAGAGTGCCGGCGACTGCTTTCCCTAATCCGACCACCATTGATCAATCGTCTTAACTCAGGCAGCGATCTGCCGACCTGTGGTCGCTCATAATATCCTGGCCCGATTTGCAAATTGCCAGACGCCCATGGCTCAACTACTCTTCGCGAGGCGCCGACCATTGGACTTCGATCTACGGTGTCGGTCCCGCAGGGCTGTTTTTTTGTTGCAGCTGCTTGAGTCTAGGCTCCTCCTGGTCTTGAGATGGCACTCGCTCAAGCTGCCGAGGCTCCTATCGATCGATCAGCCGCGGACTCGGCTGCTCGTCAGCAGCTTTTTGCTGGTCGCGAGGGCCAGCAACGGGCCTCGATTCCAGGATCCCTGTGCAATGGATCCCCGGCCCAACCGCGGGTGCACGGGCAACCTCAAGTATCTTATTTGCGTCGCAACATTTGCACCTTCTCTTCCCGGTCGACCTATCCCTGCTTCCCCGAATCAGTCTGCCTTGTGCGGTGCTGGTCCCATGTCTGTGTCCGGAGAGCACAGTCGCCGCATCTCAAGCGTGATGCGCTTTGGGCAACCAAGGGGGGCTTTGCCTCCACATCCACTCCAAAGTTGACGAAAAGATCAGCCAGCTGGTCGGTCCAGGCACATGACATGGCAGGACTCCAAGCCAGGCTCTAAGCTTTGGCCATCCGCCCTGCGTGATCTGGGCGCCCTGGTCTCACGATTTACTCCGGACGTCCAGTCGTCAGTCCCCCACGGCGATCGGGGCCAGGCGTTGGCGATCCCTTGCTCCCGGAGTCGGAATTCAATCAGAGCACGGCCGGGGCATACGCTACCCGATCAAGGAAAGGAAGACATCCCGCTGTCACCGGCGGCCCTTGACGATAGGGTCGCCTGCAAGTGATGACAGGAATGAATACCCTCTTCTTGGCCCGACCGAGACTTGCAGGGAGGGACGGACTCCAGCTCCATTGTGTTAGGGCTGAGCAGAATGTACCAGCGCGGTTGGCAATGTGTGCCATGGCCAACGGCCTGGCCTCCCTTGGCTTGCGCGGCAGCCAAGTCTTCAAGTGATATGTGGCTACGTCGACGCCGACGGCATGTGCTCCAATGTAGTGACATGCTTGACTGAGCAATCCCCGGTCAGCGTCAGGCTGAGCTGAGCGCTGCCGGCATCTTGGCTCCGGTGGGTGCGTGCATGCATGCGCTGGCAGCCGAAGGAGTTGATTCCTGCCAACGTCCACTTGACCAATCCTTCTAGGTATTCCCAGTCGGGCATGGATGCGTGCTCTGTGATCGAGGAGCTGTCTGCCGCAAGTTGTGGCTGGGTTTGGGTGGCCTTCACTTGAGGTCTGGCGGGTTCGATCTCTCGGCTGCGATTTTTGTTTCTTTCTTTGGAAATGTTTTTTTCTCTCGCCATCCCGACTGGAGACGTGAGCTTCTCTATTTTTTACGCCGCAGACGTGCAGCTTCGTGTAATCTAGGATCCATCGGCAGCCACCTGTACGTGGTCGGTGGTCATCCCTTGGTGGTCATCCCTCATGCAACCACTACGTATGAACGACCAACGGCACTTGGGCGCCCAGATTATTTTGAGCGCGGCAGAGCCAAAGTGCCGGGCACAGCCCCAGCTCTCACTTCAAAATCCACATGACGCTCCCACAACGCCATTCCTAGCGTGTCTAATGTGCCAATCAGCGTCTCTGCGTCGCTTAGCCCACCAGCCGCGCTCCGCGCTTGTTGGCCAGTTAGCGCCGTTAGAATTCCGGAGCCCAGCGTTGCCGTTGTAGTGCTGACGACAGCCAGGCTGATGGCGGAGAGCTCGTAGTCCGGCAGCTCACTGCCTACACCAACTCGCCGCAGCTTTCCGGATTCGAACAGATGCTGCACGCGTCGGGCTTGGGTGCGGCTCCCATGCCTCCGGGATAGGAGCACGCGATGGCTTATGTGGTGGACGAGGGCATCGATATCGTCTCGATGCTTTGTATAAGATAGCTCCCATGGACCTTCTTCAACTTTTCCATAATCTCTCTCTATCATCATCACCATCATCACATTTGCACTCCAAGCAAAGCAAGCCATCAACCCATTCGCTCAACTTTCCATCATCAGCTTGGTCTAATCATAATAACACACACAACATCTTTCATCGATTTTCTCTCACTCTACCTTTCTTTCCAACCCGCAAATCTTTCAAAATGTACTTCGCTCCCGCCGTCGCTGTTACCATCCTGGCCCAGGCTGCTGCCGTCTTCGCCAGCCCTGTCAGCTCCAGCACCGGCAAGTCCACGGCAGCCTCGACTACCGCCCCGGCGCCCCCTGCCGACACGGGCCTGAGCCTGACGGCCAGGCTCAGGCTCGCCGACACGGCGGCCGACAGGTTCGCGCTCCTGCCCGACGACAAGCAGTTCATTTTCGACTTCAACCAGAAGCAAGCCAACCCGGGCAAGGGCGGCGAGCTCGTGGCGGCCAACCGCAAGACCTTCCCGGCCCTCGTGGGCACCGGCGCCGGCATGGCCGTGGGGCGCGTCAACGCCTGCGGCATGAACACGCTCCACGTGCACCCGCGCGGCGCCGAGCTCCAGGTGGTGGTCCAGGGCCGCCTCATCACCGAGATGGTGCCCGAGAACGGGGTCAACGACGCCAACGGCAAGCAGCGCGTCATCCGCACCGAGCTGGGCCCCTTCATGATGACTCCCTTCTACCAGGGCAGCGTCCACACCCAGTTCAACCCGGACTGCGAAGACTCCGTCTTCGTCGCCAGCTTCCCCTCGGAGGACTTTGGCACCGGCCAGATCGCCAACGAGACCTTTGCGCTGTCCGACAACGTCATCGCCGCCACCTTCGGCCAGTCCATCAAGGGCGCCGACATCGACAAGGTCCGCGCCGCCATTCCCAAGAGCATCGCGCTCGGCGTCGAGGAGTGCCTGGTCAAGTGCAAGATCCCCAAGAGCCAGTAAACGACTGCTGTTTCTCTTTCTCTTGGTGGCGACGAGGTGATGACACGCGCCTTTTTTTTTTCACTCTCTGGATCGGGGGGCTGTTTAATGACATGACTGCGACGACTTTCTCATGAGAAGACGGCAGGGGGGAAATACTTGCATCTTGGAAGGGGTTAAGACATCAAATTACATTGGCGGAGGGGTTTTGGCATAGCATTGGGGGGGGTAATATCTGGCTTTGGCATCAGCATAGCATCATCTTTGAGTTCTCGTTTAGACTGATTTTACATCACCCATCATACCTACAGGATACCACGTTCATTTAATAGCCTAGGTTTTAGCATTTTAGCTTTCGACAACAAGGAGGTAGTCAGCTACATCAATCAAGGACATAGCGCATGATTCCTTCCAGACCTCACCAACTTAATATTTGAACTCCTGCTCAACCAGCTTCTCGCTCAGCATCCAGAGCTTCTCGGCATCCGCAGAGTCGACGGCCCGGGGGAGAATCTGCTGCGGGTCCGTCGTCAGGGAGCAGTCGTACAGCATTACGCCCTCCTGGCCGGGGAGGTCCGGGTCGAGCGCGGCGCGCAGCTGCGTCGAGCAGCCCTGCTGGATGTTCTTCATCGTGAGCACGTCGACCCCGGCGGCCGCGACCATCTCGCCCATCATGTCCGGCGGGATGTGCCGGGTGAGGTTGGTCATGATGACGCCCGGGTGCGACGCGTACGAGCGGACCCCGCGCGTCCCGGCCAGGCGGGCGTTGAGGGCGACAGAGAAGAGGACGTTGGCCGTCTTGGCCTGGCCGTAGCCGGCCAGGCGCGTGTAGGACCTGGCTTCGGAGAAGTTTGGGTCGTCGAACCGCACGTGGCCGAGCTTGTGGCCGGAGCTGGAGACGTTGACGACGCGCGCGCCGCCGCCGCCGCCGCTGCCCTGCAGCAGCTTGGGCGCCAGCAGGTTGGTGAGCAAGAAGTGGCCGACATGGCCGGCCGCGAACTGTATCTCGATGCCGTCGGCCGACAGGCCAAACGGGCAGGCCATGACGCCGGCGTTGTTGATGAGGGCGTCGATGCGCGGCACGGCCGGGTCGGCTAGGACCGCGGCGGCGGCGGCGCGCACGCTGGCGAGCGAGCAGAGGTCGAGCTCGACGAACTTGGTCGGCACGGCCGCGTCCACGGCGCGGATGGCTTCCAGGACCGGCTCGGCCTTCTCTCGGGACCGGCCGAGGAGCACGATCAGGGCCGGCGCGGCGTGGGCCAGCGAGATGGCCGTTTCGGCGCCTAGTCATATGTGCGGTCAGCTATGGCTGCCGGAGCGTGCTGTATAAGGGCGATGGGCTTGCTTACCTATACCGCCGACGGTTGGGCCAGTTATGAGGACTAGGTATTCGATGACAGCTGATGTCAGATGGCAAGAGACAAGAGCTGTGGTGACGATTTGCACCTACATATTTTGCCCCTGACTTGGGCGTCAAAGTGTTTGACGACATCGATGCCGGTGGTTTCAAAGTCGAACTTCATGTTGGCTACTGGCGATATTTCGAATCCGGTGGCTTTAATGCAGCATTATTCCAGACGGCGTACTTGTGCTGCTCCTCAACTTGAAAGGGGGACTTGGACTGGTGTTCAAGGGCAGTGAGAGAAGGGAACGACTCGATATCGGCTTGTATATGGTAGCTACCAAATACATATCATGGTCGGGCCCAACACGGGTACATCGGGACTTTTTTTCAAACCCCGTCCGATGCTTCGGCTCGGTGCCGTCACCGCCATCTCGGAGGAAAGGGGTATGGCGATGGGCGATAGCTAGGCATATTCCTAGCCGCCACGCGTTTACATCGGCCAAATCGGCCACGCCGTCCCGGCCCGTTCACGGTTGTTGCATGAACCCCGCAAGAGAGATGGTCAATAGGTCTAGACATAGCAAGGCGCCAGCTGGCCCACCCGGTCAAGACGGATATACTAGACATTATCTCCGGGCGGAGTGGCAGACATTTGAGGTTGAGGCTCGGACGGGAATCTGTCTGGGGTTCGATATTGGAGCCCGCAGCGAGCTGAACTGAGCAGAGGGTTGCCAAACAACCGCGTAGCCAATCACGAGGCGTGGCGCGGCCCAGTGGGGCTTGTTGCAGCGGGGATTGCACTGGTCCCTCCCTTAAGTCCGAGCTGTGGCTTGAATGCAGGCGGGTTGCTTGCTGTCCGGCCAGCGTGCGACCTCAGCCAAATCTCGCCTCGGAACCAAACATCGAACTCGTCGTGCAACGTCCCCTAGCTGGCCGCTATTGTCGCCCATGTCTGCTTGGTGAAACGAGTCATCTTCTAATCTTGCAACACCTAATTCCGCAGAGGCGTTTCCTACAAAGCAGCTGCCTGCCACCACGCCCGACCGCAAGCGCCGGCAATTGGAATCTGTTCTGCGCGTGTTTGCCGCAACGAAAAAGGTCCATCCAGCCTGCCCCGGAGCTTGCGCGTGTGGTGGAGCGTCGCTCTCGTAATCGCGCCACAGGGTTCAGCCACGCCGCCTCCCTGTCCTGCTCAGGTGCCGGCGCCAGCTTTCTTGGTAAGTTGTTGGAAGGAGATGTGATGATAGGCTGCTATGCATTTCCCTTCGTTCTGTTACTTCCTTTGTTTATTCTGCCTTGATCATCCCATGCAAGTGGAGCCTGGGAAGGTAGGTCTCTCTCACGTAGCGTCTGATGCCCGCTGGCGCCCGTCCACCTACCATTTGGCCTCCCGATGTAGTTGTCGTATACCACCTGCACGCCTTTCGCGTGCATATTCACAGACTCTCTAAAGCCCACCATTATGATTATGGGCTGCTCAACCTGTTTCTTCTATCCCCTCGAAGCATCATAGCGGTGCTAACACCTAACCACGTAATAGGATGAGACTACTGTTGGGCTCACCCTGACCCACACATATTCGGCAGCCCTACCCCTGAAGTTGGCTGAGTGTGTACAGCACCGGTACAGGATATCGCCGTCCTATAGTCCAAAAAGGACCGGCTTCCATCACCAAGCCGATATGTCGGCCGCCCAGGCCGTTCCGCGTGCTGCAGCGGCAAAGGGGAGCGCAAAACCGAACGCAAATAAGGGAGCGCAGAACCAGAATTCTCCCAAGGTGTACGCCCAGCTACATTTCGAGTTCAGCGATGGCAAAGGCTACGACATGGCCACTCTCCAATCCACAGACGGCAACACCAAACTTGCCCTGGACCCTGACGGCCAACTGAAATGGGAACTTGGTCTGGGGGCCTCTCTGAAGTTCAACTGTGGAACCCCTAGCGATGGTATGTTGGAGTTCCCCAAGCGTACTTGAGCCGCCGGCTGCAAGTGTACAGTTCACTAATCCTTGTGTTTTGCGATATTAGAAACGTCATATATCGCTCGTTTACCGAAAGGCTTCCATGTCATCATTGATCCAAGTGAGTATCTCCGTCTTCCCCGCTATTGGCCGGCGCTAGTGCCTCCCAGGCACATTTCCGTTCGATGCGCTGACCAAACCGGTGAAACTAGAAAAAGGAGAGAGGTTCATCGTTGGCCATGTCGGTGGGACCGGTCGAGATTTTTGGTACCGCAGTGTGGCAGAATTCGTCCCTCACCTGCTATGGCTGAGTGCTCCTGCACCTCACGATCGAGCGAGATGCTCGTGTGAGCCATGCAAAAAGATGCTGGGAAAGCCCAAGGCTAAAGAGACCAAGAAGGCAACCGCGGCAGCCAAGCGTAAGGCTGCCGCCACCGCCGCACCGCGCACAGCCCCCGCTTCTGCCACACCCGCCGCTGCCAGTACTTCTTCGACAGCCCCGGCAGGAGCTGCTGCGGTGGCTGCCAAGGCGACGGCGGCTCCTACCGAGAGCCCCGTACCAACATCCGCACAACCTGTCCCTCCCACTCCTGCGGCTGTAGCCATCCCCGCCGAGGCCCCAGTAGAGCATGTGGATGTTCCGGACCATTCTATATACCGGGTGGGGGAGATGGTGTGGTTTGGTTCACAAACAGGGGTTTGGAGGCTCGGGGTAATTGCAGCGCCGCACCGCAGCACCGGAACGCCGTCAACAGACACATGGGTTGTCGCACCGCTGGGCCACGCGATGCTCAGGCAGGAGAGCTGCACCAAGTCGGCCGCTGAGATGAAGCCGTTCCTCGCCTTCAGCCTCCCGAGCATCGACGTGCCGCAGCTGCAGGGTATGACGTTTGCCGAGGTGGACTGGGCGTCCTTTGTTCAGCAGTACGCCGGCTCGGACCCGCACAAGCGCCAGGTCGCCGGGCTCGAGGCGTCCAAGATAGCAGCAAAGGACGCCAGCGTCTCGTACAGCACCTTCAACCGCACCGCCGACGGCTACGGCGGCGTCTTCCTTGGCCCCGAGCTGGTGCGGCTGGGCGACGGCGTCCGGGTGCGGCGGTACGTCGGCGAGCTCGACGGCGGCGTCGACATCATGGAGGTCAAGCGCATCACCGACGCCCCCGGCGGCCAGCACCTGACCTTTTCCGGCGACGTCTGGCGCCTGCATGTCTCGCCCTTCGAGGCGCCGCCGCCCCCAGCCTCATCCCAGCCTGCCGGCCCTGTCTTTGTCCGGCAGCTCGAGACGTATAACGAGGTCCTCCGCCTGCAGGGCGGTCGCGTCGACTGGGTCCTAGTCGAGCAGGGCGCTGAGAGGCCCGAGGAGGACGTGCACGGCCGCTTCTACGTCACGTTCGACCTGCTGCCCGAGATGCGCGACAGCGTCGTGGCCGACAACCCGCCCGAGGACGGGACCGCGCTCCTCAACCTCCGGCTCCGGCCCGGGGAGACCTTCTACCTCGGACGGAGGGAGAGTCGCAAGGCCACCTTTGGAAACTCTCTCTGCGTCGATTTTGGCGTCGGTCGAGGTATTGTTGAAGGCTGAGTCTCTGCGTCTTGTGCGGGATTCCCTCAGCGTTGGTTAGATAGACGGGTGTGTTCTGGGCTAGCGGTACGTGTGACGTGGCGTTCAATGAGGCCTGTTCTGAGTTAATGCTAGTGAAGAGGCGCATGGGTAGGATATCCTACGTAGAAAGAAACGAATACAACTTCGGGAAAATGCCTCGGGCGGCGGTCTCGCCAGTGCTTTAATAGCGTTGCTAGCTCGGGTAGAAATGGTGATATAATCACAACGACTCTACCTTGAATCGTTCACCGCTACCAATCTTTTCGACCCATAACTCGGCGACATAAACCAACCCCGTTTCCGAGACGTGCGGGAGGAGCTCGGCCTCATCCGTCACCGAAACGCTGATCTTCCACTGCTCGCCACAGATTTCCGAGATAGTGTAGCCTGGTATGTAGGCTATGCCGGTGCTCGATGGAATTTTATACCGTAACAATTGTTCTGACCTGGAACGCTTGAGAAAATACTTGTACGCTTTCGGATGCTCCGCACCAGTCATCAGTTGCCCAACCCAGCCTTGTTCCCAGGTCAGAACGAGCAGCACATCCACGCTCGTCTTGTCCACCGGAACGGACAAGGCAAGCACGATGCATTGGTCGCCCGTTGGATGAAACCCAAGACGCCTTACGCAATCCAACGGTGTTAGATCAAAGGGGTTCCCCTTTATCCACCACGGCATCAGATTTAAAAATGGGAGGTAAACGCCGTCTGTCGCAGGGTCTCGACGCTGGGGTGAATCTGGTTGCATGCTGATGAACACATCTCGCTGGAGCGTATCTGCCAGCCACTTGGTGGCCCGCGAAGTTACGGTATCGCCTGGTCCGATGGTGAAGATGGGCAGAGCCAGATCTCTGGTGAAGCGACAAGGTTGGATCTTTTTGAGGTAAATCCCGTAAGTAATACCTCTTCGGTGATCGCTTGCGAGGTGAAGCACATATCTTCTAACGTGACCCGAGTCGCTGAAGAGTTCGTCTGGCGGCAGCGATCGACCACCTGGCTCGTCAAGCTCGGCAGACACCATCTCCGCAATGCTGATTACGTTCGCATCTATAATGTGGAGGTCCTGGACTGTTGCGATGGCGCCTACGCGAGACATAAGGCCCGAGTCAATACTTTTGCAGTGCTCGAAATCATCCGGGGAGGCGGCGAATAGACTGTAGGGAGGTTTGGGTAGGACCGAAGGGCCGTAGCGGGGGAGGGAATCCCAGCAGAGGATGCTGAGATCGGGGTTCTGCTTGATGATCTCCTGCTGGAGACGCAGGAAGGCCTTGTCCCGCTCGCCGTAGAGCGGGGGCAGGTTGACGTCGAAGAGGCCGAAGAGAGAGTAGGCCCTGTCCTCGACGCGCGTCGTCGTCCTCCCCGCGGCCCACGACATGCGCTGGGCCACGCTGAAGGCCGAGAGCTCGTCCGGCCTCAGGAGGGCGGTGAGGTGGATATTGGTGAACTCGGAGATATCGATGGCGAACCCGGCCTTGGTGCCGACGTTGCGCCAGGCCGAGTCGTAGAAGATGACGGTTGCCGGGGCCAGAAGCTCCTGCAGGGTCCAGCCTCGGCCGAACCACCTGGAGCGCCTCAGGTGGTCGACAACCTCGGCGCGGGTCAGGCCCCGTGACTTTGGCGCCGGCATGTCCTCGATGTAGGCATAGCATACTGCCGCCTCCTTGTACCAGAGGAACATGGAGTTGATGGCCTCGCTCAGCTCAGCGCTGCTGGACTTGTCGATGCAGCATGAATCGATCCAGGCGTAGTCGTATCCGTGAGCCAGTGCTTTCTTGCACATTCCCTCCACCTTCCTGTACCCGTTTTTGGCCTTGGCCGAGTTGGAATCCCCTTGCATGTCCTTGAAGAGGACTTCGTCTGTGCCCCAGGTGTGCGAAAGGATTGCGTACGGGGGAACCTCGGCCAGGTCCTGGAACTCCCTGAGACGGTACGTGTTTGTGTTGATGAGATACATGTTTCTTCTGTTGAAAATGATATCGGCTCCACGGCAGAGGGATTATTTCGACGGGGCAAAATGGCTTTTCGAGGAGTTGGATGTGTTGGTAGGTACCGAGGTAGGCACCTACCTAGGCAGCTGGCATCAGATAATCACTAACACAACAACCTGTAGAGGGAGACTGTGCTGTTTGGCAACGGCGCTTCGAAGCCGCCGAAGGACGAGAGATGGCGGATATCTCAAGACATGGCGCTGCTAGGAAGAGGTAAGGCTACGTGCGGGGCGGCTTGGGAGGAGGTGATGCCGCTTGGCGGGACTTGCAGCTGCTACAGGCTGGCTGGTTGGCCACACAGACAACATTGGTCGACCCCGCCACACTTCAAAACGATATCTACGACGAAAATGTTGGGTACCATTACCGGACCCGAAGTGCATTTGGGGCCCGCGAAAACACGCTGGGCAGAGGAAGACGGAGAACCCGGCGGCACTTTTACGAACACATCGTGACTGACCACTGCCGCCGCTAGCATGCCGAAGCGGCGAACCGGACCGGAGGGAAGAGTGCATGAGCATAGGTGGGCTCTTGACGGTTGTGCCTCGCTGAAAGATTGTGTCTAACATTTAGGCTGTGTGTCAAAGGATGCATTTTTGCTTGCCAGTTATACAAACAAGCCTTGGATAGTTGCTCAAGTGGTATGATTTTTCCATGTTCGTCTAATCTCTCTTATTTCTTGTTTGTTCCCTTTTTTCCCTTTTCTTTTTTATTCGTCTTTCTTACCCTGCCCGTTTTTTTTTCGCCTGGGGTCCTTTTTCGGGCCAAGGCGATGACAGGGCGAAGAGCCCATGTGCCCGCCAACCCTTATCGCACTGTACCGTGGAGCAGCCTCCCCAACCGTGGCTCTGGGTCCCGCACCCTCCATGCAGGCCCTGCCCGCTCTTTCGAACTCTTTTTTCGGGCCTTTTCCTATCCACCACCCACAGCGCACAGCGTGTCCCGCCGCCGCCCAGGCCATCAAGCGGCCCAATCAACCGCGGGCGGTGATTTTCAACTGCCCGCTGCCCGATCCGTCCAATTGGCAATTGGCAATTGGCATCCATCCGTCCCTCCCAGCTGAGAGCTTGGACGCTGTGACGCACCGAGCAGGTCAGGTCCCAGCGGCCTGGGCCGACCAAGACCGGTCTGCTGGGAAACCATTCTTCGTCTTCTTCTTTGCCAGCCACGCCCACCACAAAAAATAAAATATAGAAATAGTAGCAGAAAAAAAAATAGAAATAGGAAAGCTCACGGCACTGACAATTTCGTTCAATCCTTGGGACCTTCTATAAGACTGCCGTCTTTTTTGTGGCGGGCGTGTTAGCCGGTTGGGTTCCGAGCGGGCGGTTACCGACATGGAGCGAAAACAAAAAAGCAACGACTTAAATCTTTTTTTTTTTGTTTGCATTACAAAGACATTTGTGGCTAGCTCCAAGACAAGGCCAGGCCACCCCCTTTCCCGTCAACTTGTAGCCTCGAATGACAGTTCCCTTCTCGAAACGCTCTCGCTTGGCACAAATGCTTGGTTCGGGGTCCCGAAACATACATGCACGAAATTTGCCATTTTTTTCGGGTCGCGCGCTCCAGCCCGGCGGGTACGTACCCGTCCGTAGGCCAAACCGTCGGGTCGAGGATCAGAGAGGCTGTACATGCACGCACCGCATTGGCAGACCAGCACGGCTAGCGTCTTTGGGTTGTCTTGCGCATTGTCTTTCTTGCGAGTAACAACCAGCATTGGTGTCATTGAAAAAGTACCATAAAATCGTCTCGTGTATTCGTTCATGCTCGTCGGATGTTTTGAGTAGATGCCTGGTTCAACCAACATGACGTGAGAGGTCTTCTCTTAATAGAAAAAAAAAAAAGAAAAAAAGAGAGAGACACAGCTCGATATGCCAAGTGGTTGAAACCCAGAGAATAGACAATATGTAGTTGCAATAATAAAAAAGATCAAACAAGAATCAGCACTCCAAAAAAGCCATCCAAATCAAATCGCTATCGCTGTAAAGCCCCCCAATGACTCCATCTCCGTATCAACACCTCCTCGTTGGCCTTGTCGGCCAGAATCACCCGAATCTCAAGCTCGCCAGTTTTGCTTCGATGCTCTGGACAACGGCCGGGTCTGGTTCGGGCTCGACTTTTTGCGGCAGTAGGCGTGGGCACTGGTCGCACTTCTCGTGTGAGCATTTGCTGCACTCGGCGCCTGGCTCGGCAGCCGGTAGGAACTTGGTCTTGCAGCAGTGGCATTGGTAGTGCGGGATAGAGTTTGGTCCAAACTCGTCTCCCGGATAACCGTATGGGTACTTGTCCTTCTTGGCCCTGATCGGTGAAGGAAAGAAAAGGTTAGCGAGCGCTACTCCCCTGGACAAGCAAGAGGAACAAGTGGAACAAGGGGGCGAGCGATGGGGTGGCAGCGGAACATACGGGTCGCGGGGACAATCCGTGCAACGGGCGTGCGAGCAGTTGCTGCACGCCTTGTTGGAGCCCTGGAATAGCGCCAGACACACGTGGCAAGTGCGGCGCACACGCTGGCGCGGCTTCTTGTGGATGAGGTCCTGGCCGCCCGACTTGGCCGGCTTCCGGAGCACAATATTCTTTTCGCGCAGCGGGTCCGAGTAGTCAGGGATTATGGGCGCGTTCTCCCGCTGCTCCTTGAGGATGGCGGCCCGGTGGATCCGGCTCGCCACCAGCTGCTCCTCGGTGCGACGCGGTGGGTAGTGGACGCACTGCCGGCACCACGAATGCTGGCACTTGGGACACTCCTTGGTCGGCCCGAACTGCGTCGTGCACACATGGCACTCCCGCCGCACGCGCATCCGGATCGGCTTGTCCACGCGCAGGGCGTGGCCCTCGGTCGAGTGCCATTCGCTGGGTTTGATCTCCAAGCCGTACCTCTCGCCCAGCCGCCGGGCGCGCTCCTCGTGGATCTGAGCACGCGGGATCTTGACTGAGCCTGGCAGGTCAATGATCTTGGGCCTGGGTGGTAATGGCTCGCTACAGGTGCGGCGGGTGTTAATGGGCCACACATAGTAGATTCCAAGCGATATCGAATATCCCCAGATACGTACCTGACCGCGGGCTTGGGCGCAGTGGTTGAGGGGCCAGCGGTGACTATAACTGAAGTAGGCACCATGGCTGACTTTCGCTTGTCCCTCTTGAGCACCGTCTTCATCCTGGACAAGACCTTGCCCAGCCCCTTCTTCTCCTTCTCCCGGGGCCCTGAAGGCCCCGACTGCGCCTGTGAGCTCATCTTGAAGTGACGGAACCACGCCACACGGTGGCGTATAAGTTGTTTGTAGTGATGCTAGTAGCAGCGGTAGTAGTGTACCGGTCCTGTCGATTCGAGACGACAGAACTAGAGGCAGGCAGGTAGGTCGATGTGGAGCCCTGGTATCCTTCAAATCCCGAGTGAGCACACTTGGAGCCGACACTCTATGACGAGACCAGCTACTCTCGAGAGCTTGTCGTCATATTCCACAGTCTGTTGCTGGGCGGACAGAGAACCTAGAACCAATGGCCGGGAAGAAGAAAAAGCGCTTGGCAAAAAAGAGGCGGTTGTGGCAGGTTGGGCGGGGCGGAGAGTTGGATGCACAAAATCGATTGCGTCGTTGCGAGTGGTTTGGATTTCCGGTTGTTTGGTTGATCCCCGCCGTTCGACCAAGTCGGCCCAGGCCCGTCCCGAACAAAGCCTGTCCAGGATGTTAATTCTTGCTGGGAGTTGCACCGGCAAGCCGAGACAGACAGCAAGCAACTAGATGATTCAATGGCAGGAACCGAAAGGGGGAACTGTTGCTTGTGGGTTTCGCGATTTCCTCGTGATGGCCGAGGCTGGAAACAGGCTTCTCCACCAAAGTAAAAAATAAAGAAGGAAAAAAAAAACCAACACGGGCAAGATGGCTTTCCTTCGGCCCAGAGGGAGGGGGTTTGGACGGGATGGGACGGACGGGATGGGGAGAGGGGGATAGAAGAAGTCGGGGAGCAAGACTCGCAGGCGGCGGCAGGGAGCAGGCCAGCGAGCTGCAAAGGGTCCCAGCTAGGGGGGACAGGCTAGGGAAACGCAGATGCCAGACCGAGTGGGTGGAGCAGCGACCCAGAGATGAGGGCCAGGCTATCGTTGTTTGCGGGATAGCGCTGCAGGCTGGGTGGGCAGGTGGCTCCGCTCTGCCCGGGGACCATTAAAACATTTACTGTGTAGAAAGCCGCTGGCGACTTCCATGTTGAGGCGAGTACCAAAAAGCAAAAAGTGGAGGGGCCAGCCAACGGCTCGTTTCGAGGAGCTCTCATCATGTTTAACCCACCCAAATGGTAATCCCTAGAGGGTTAGAGGGTTAGGTGGACACGTGCAATCGTAATAGGCACACGCCCACCCAGTAGGTATTCTGCACCCAGGCAGTCAACACTAGGCAGTCAACACTAGGCAGTCAACACCGAGCTCCTATGTACCTCGGTATCTCGATACCCGAAAACTCTGGACGAATATCTCCAAGCCGTCTCGACGCAGACATGGGCGGCCAGTCGATCCCGCCCATTCCCCTCCCAGCCGCCCACGCAACTGGGTGCGTGTTGCATTGCACGACACCGCACCACCGGCCGCCTCCAATCATCCCATCGGGGTCCCCCTCGCCACGTATCGCGACCAAAGTGGACCTTTTTCTGTATTCTTGAGGGGTGCCAGCTGCATACCAACTACTAGTAGCTGCAGCCACGGCTGGGGCAACATGCATCCTGCAGCAGCGACGCCGGTGACCGTCGGCGCTCTTGGCCCCGAGGACATGGGCTCTATTATGTATTTTTTTTCCCCCCTCTTCTTCTTCTTCTCGTCCTGTTGTCCGTCTGCCGCCACCTCCATGCCATGTCCCCCATCGCCGCCCGCCCGTGGGCCCATAGCGGGCGGAGGGTGGTGGTACCGTTGACGTAGTGGCCCCCCCAAGACATTGAGGCAGTTAAACTTTGGGTAGACGGCCGGCTGAGTTTTTGCTGCGATGCAGAAATGATGTGTCCAACCAACACTACCACCCCCGCTCGCGGCAGGCTTGACACCACCACCCAGCCCTTGAATCCATGGTGGTGGAGGGCAAGTGCCGTTCCGGGTGTGGGTGGCGGTCGGCACTGCCTCTCCCAGGAGCTGGGAGCTGGCAGCTGGGAATTGGCACCGCCAGCGAAAAAAAAAAAAGCCAACGATACAAACCTGACTCCCAGGGCCTGTCGCGTCGCTGAGAGGATTCACGGTTCTAACCATCTGGCTTAGCGAATAAGAGGATCGCTGTGTCTGACGCCGCCAGACGGGTATGTTTTCTTCTCCTTTTCTTTTCTTTTTCTTCCTTGTTTGCTTTTTTTCTCCCCCTTTCCATTTTGGGAGCATGAACCGATGGCCTGGGACACAGTCCGTCCCCCCCCCGGGCCTGTAGGGCCATCTCAGCGGCCCACCCACCCGCCAATCCGGGTGTCTTGGAAAACAAATGTCCCACTTAAGGGCAGCGCACAGAGTCTCGGGCTTTGAAGGCTTTGCCGATATAGAACAGGGCGCTACGCCGTGCGCCGTATCTCCAAAGCACACGGAGAATGTTTTGCTACAAGAGGATGTTCCCCCGAAACCACCCCTGCCCTGAGTCCCCAGAAGCCGTCGAACTTGGCATTGCCCAAAGCTCGACCTCGGCCACTGCTGTGGAGCATCAGCACCGTCGCCCGGCAGAGGGGGGGTGAGCGCAAAACATAGCGAGCTAATTCGGCCGAGATAAACGTCGCCGGGATCTTCCTCGAACCCGGCTGCCCGGACGTAATTGATTGGGTTTGCTGACCAGAGCAACCAGCCCTCGGACCAGGTGCTTTCCATATCATGCCCAAGACTCGAGACACTGTTTTGCCTTTTGTTGAAGTTGGGCCATGAGTTGATGCTGGTGTCGGGGTGCTTTCCCATGCAGCGGCTGGCTGGTATTTTGTTTGGCGCAAGCTAACGGGCTTCCTCCTGCATGGTCCCCCGCACCCCATGCAAACGGCGAGCAAACGGCCGTGCCCTGTAGGCCTGCCCTCTAGTTGGTGTCCTCCCAAGACATCATCCCATAGTGGCTGCGCAGCCATCGCGCGCCAGCCCAGCCCAAACTCCCCTAGCCTCGGGCACCATCCACTAGTAGACACCGGGTGCAAGGGAGGGAGAATGAGATTTGGGAGCTGCGCAGCCGGCGATCGCTCAAGCGCACCATGAAGACCGGGGACCATTCCGGCGGACGGGGTGCTGGGAGGCTAGAATTGCTGTTACGGGCATCGTCCTGCGCTGGTCTTGCGTCACTCACTCCCTTCCCCAGCCCCGGTTCCATGGACATCTGGGCGATGGACGACCAGGCAAGCTAGCAAGGCGACAAGTAACCGGTAAGTAGACGGCACAATAAAACAGCACCATCGGTCCCGAGTCCAAGCCCAAGCGGGTGGCAGCATTTTCAACTAAAAGACGCTGCCGCCTGTTGGGGTTACGTCGCCTGGCTGCGAGCTGAGGTGCTGGCCTCTAGGCCAACCAAAAACTGGAGAGCGACCCGAATAACCGGCCCTGGCTGGCTTCCCGTTTGCGCTGCATGCACACGAAGCCTGCAGTCCGTCCGTTCCCCTCCCTCGGGATTTGAACCCGCCTCCACTTTAGCGACGATTCCAGCCAAGCAAGGACAGTGCCGGGCGACCTGTTCCGGCAAGCGCGCCATTTTGTTCTGGTGGCCCACCCACCGCCTTGGACTTGAACCGGGCGGCTCGCATCATTTATTGTGCAGCAGCACAAAAGCTCTTGATCACCCGCCTGCCGTCCCAGTTTGGCGGGTTCGAGTGGAAACGCTTGGCCGTTGGCTGCCACTTGGATGCAGAGCACGCAGTCCACCTGGACCAATCCGGTGCTGGCCTCATCGACGCTGCTGCATGTAGCGTTGATTGCGAGCGCTTGTTGTTTCCCTTCCGCTTCTTCCTCCTTTCTTTCCACTTCCAAGCCCACTTCTTTCTCCTCCTTGCGGAAACGGGGAGTTCGGCCGAGACCACCCCGTAACCACCCTCCATTTTGAGCGTCGTGATGAGCCCAGGCGAATCTGCCCCGCCAAACCAGCAAAACACAACGTAACGTGCATACCGTACCACGCCAGAGCCACCACAAACGCCCACATATCTATCTATCTCTGCGTGGTTGTGTTCCATCACGTAACTGTATTGGTTCTCCTAAAACCTGCCTTTCTTGACGCACACCGTAGCTTTTCCAGGACGCTCCCATTGGCCCCCGTGAAACTGGGTGGCGTCGTGACGAGGTTTCCGGGACGCGAATCGTATGGCTGACACATGGACAGACGGTCCACCTCGCCGCCGTGTTCTGCATAGCAGCTGACAATAGACCGCCCTTCTCCGTGTCGTCTGGAGCCGTGCGTTGCCTGCCGGCTGCAGCCGGGTTTGCCGTCTACCACAACCGTCCCCCTGGTATTCCCCTACGCCCGTAAGCTGTCGACCAGGCATGGCGACTAGCGTGCCAAGCCAGGCCGTCGAGTTCCATGCAGCACGCTAGCCAGCATCGCTGAGGGCCCTGCGGTGGGTAGCCGCACGCCCCCGAATCAAAACGACTAAACGAAGAACACGGTCCCCGCCGCCCGTTGCGCTGTGGTCCGGATGCCTGCTTGGTTGGGCTCGGTGTAAGTGGTTTCCTGCGTCGGCGGATGCCTCATCTAGTGTCGGCTCGGAATACGTGCGCAAAGCAACCAATGACCCTGGCCGCTCGTCATCCAATGTGCTGCCCAGTCGGCTCAGACGCTCGGCTGGACGGCCTCCCTCTGCCACTTTCTAGCCAGTTTCGGACAGCATGGCGAGAGCATGGCAATGTGCAGGACCCCTTCAGCCATGCCACGCGCTGCATCCGTCCCCCCACACCTCGTCTTTTCAGCTGCTTCACCGCTTGGTTAGTGTGCCAGCCTTCGTTCCTGTGCGGGAGTGGCCAACGACGATGCACGCCACATGTCTGGAGCTGACAGTGCCAGCACTGCTGTAGTATCGGTGCCATTACCAACCCCAAGCGAAGACAAACTAAGTCAAGTTTGTGGGAGGATCGCCTGACAGGGGTGGGTTGACATTCTCGGCTTAGGGCATATGGTGAGTGAGGAGATATCCCAGAGAGGAAATTGAAAAAAAGAAAAAAAAAAACCGCCGGGATGAGAGAAAGGGAAGGCAGCCACGTGAAGCCCCAGGGGGCATTCTCATCGTAATTAGCTTTTTACGCCTCCTTTGCTTGGTCGGGCATTTCGCGCACCAGTATTAGAATGGATGGCCATACGGCCCCTCCACATTTTCTATGGAAGGGGTAGGTAAAAATCGTAAAATAAACAGACGTTCCATGATTTCGCCCATGACTGTCGGGCTTGCCGTCCCAGAAGTCAGGAAGGAACGGTAGACTGCCGAGGCATCAGCGGGGAAAGCAAGAGCCCCCGACTCATGCTCCCGCTGGCTTGTGTATTGACTGAGTCGCTTTGCATGCGGGCAAACAGCCCGCCACACTGGTTGAGCTTTGACGGTCCAGGAGCTATTGAAGGTTAATCGGCAAATGTTCGGGGAAACGGCATCCGCCGTGACGCGCAGAAATTGGGCAAAACTCCAAAGTCGCGGAAATGAGATCGCTGTTTTTGCTGTGCACTATTTTCCTTCGCACGTCACACGCTCCAGTCCAACACCCTGTCTGCGCCCGCCGATTCTCACCAAACAAGGCTCCCAAGAGCCAAGCGCAAATAGAAACGCTACTAAACGTGCATAGCTAGCCAGCCCCCTGGCACCTGCAGCCCTCCCCAATCGATAGACTGTGCAGCTCCCTGTCGCACAGTCAACGAACCCTGCCCACCACCACCGCGATCCATCAGTTTTATGCAGCGAGAGCTTCTTGAGACCTCAGACCGCGACCCCCTCTCCGCAACCCCAAGGTCCCCTCGGCCCACTTCTCAAGATGGCTTCCATCGCTCCCGCTCGGACGGCCACCGGGACCGGCATGCTCCCGCGCCCGGCTCCCAGAGCGGCCGCTCGCCTCGCTCTGTCCAGCCCGAGGCAGACGCGGCCACCGCAACCGGCGCCGTCAACGCCCGTCAGCTCGACGAGAAGCTACGCCGACTGAGCAGCCACGATCGGGCGCACCGCCCTGCACCGGCCATAGCCGGCCAGAGAGTCTCCGAATATGAGAATGCTCTCACGCCCACTGCTCCGAAGCAACAACTGGGCTTCAACGTTGCGAAGCGGTCGGGCTCTCCCTCTGAAGGGACCCAGCTGACCGACTTTCCGAATGGTCCGTTCAGACGCAGAGGAGAGGGGCATCGAGCTCAAGGTTGACCCCGTGGCATTGGGGGCTGTCTAGCTAACACCACATGGTTGGTATAGAAATATTGACTCATATTCTCTCGCATCTGCACCCCGACGCGCACGCTTCCGTCGCGCTGGTCTCGAAGCGGTTTTACGCCCTCGTCACGACGCCACATGCGTGGCAGATGGCGTTCCTACGCCACTTTCCTGGCCAGGACCTCTCGAGATCACAGTCGGCCGGTGCGTGGGACGCTGATGTCCTGGATAGGGTTCGCTCCGAATCCCGGCCCTTTGCCCGCATGACTTCGCTGGCGTCGTGGCGCAGCGAGTACCTGCTTCGCACAAGGCTGCTCCGCAGTGCCGCAAGAGGCAAGCCGGGAGCCCTCGCTGCCGTCTCTGCCAAGAGGGCGAGTGCTGTCCTGACTTATAACTCGAAGCTGCCATGGATGGTCTCCCACATCCATGCCGTCTTCTCCCCGGGCCCCAAGAGGTCTCCCAAGGCCATCCACGCATCTGCGGATCTTGGCATCTGCACCTTGGGCGATCCGACGAGCGGCAAGATCGAGAGATGGGGCTTGGACGACGACTTCTCCCTGCCGCAGCTTGACGACGTATTCCCACAGCTGGTCCCGTTTGGAACTGATATCGGCCCTGCCGCTACCCTGAATGTGACGGATGTTAGTGTCCCGTATGGCTTGGTCGCCGGAGAGGGGTTTCCTGGCGGACGACCCTTCTTTCGGCCCGTGGGCGAGCCAAGTGGCCTGTACCTTGGTATCCAGCCGGCTGCATGGATCGATGCTCTGCCACAGGACATCCCAAAGATCCCAGAGATGATTGATGCTATCTGCTCAGTTTGGATCGCCAAATCGTCGGCGGTACCATCTCTGACCCATTCCGTGGTCGGCATCTTGACCGGCTCGACACTGGGTATCGTAACATCGTACTCGCTCGGCTCCGAGTCGTCTGGCCCGCGGTACAACAGGGGCGATATGACCTGTCGATGGGTCTTGAGCCCCGGCGTTCCAATCGTGGCACTCGAGGTCGACGAGCACTACAGCCCCAGGCGCAAGGCCATGAAGCGTGTCTGGGCTGTTGCTCTGAACGCGCTCGGGGAGATCTTCTATCTGGCCGATACCCCAACTCCTCCGGCTGCCAGACCCAAGGCCAACGAGATGCCTGCGCATGTTTGGTATACTGGTCGTACAGCATACTGGGAGCTCGTTGGTTCTACTCGCAGAATGGCGTCACCGGACGAGACTGACATGGACACCGCCGCCTGTATCTACTCGCCTCGGTCATCGTCCATTAGGGCGGGCCTGACAACGGAGCAGCTTGCTTCGGAAGCCCGTGACATATCTACTTTCCTGCGGCATACGCCTTCCCACTTTAGGAAGATCTGCACGGGATGGGACATGCGCCGGAGACTCGAGGTTGATTTCGGCGGGGGCAGTGGCAGCGGTGTTGGCGGGGAGGCAATTGTCGTTATCACATGCGGTATTGAGCCCGAACATCCCGCGGGACTTCTCAGGTACATCCGGCATGGGCCTCAGTCCTCACCCGGCTCTATTTTCACGCCTTGTGTCAATGCATCCGCTGTCGGGACGCCGGGGCCGCAGCCATCGTCTTCGATATTCGGATCCGCGCCGTCCACCAAGTCTAACGTACGGGCCCCAATAACGACACTGTCGCGGTCTGATGGCGCCGAGATGCCGACGCCGCCCGGTGACTCAAAGCTTGGAAACTCTATTGACGAAGGCGTTGAGCAGTGGGATGTCGCATCCTTCAACTTTGCTGGCAAGGGGCAAGACATGGTTGAAATCACGGCGACTGCGATAGACAACTCTACCTACGCAGTAACGACCATCTTCGAAGACCCGTCGAGGACGGCAAACGTGACTGGCATAGGAAGCAACGCAGGTACCGGCGTTCCCACGCCCGCGACAGGAAAGCAGCTTGTGGGCGAGATACCTGGCAAACGCGCGAGGATGATGGCGGTGGGCACTAGCTCCGGCGCCGTCTTCGTGTGGAACGTCCGCGACGCGGCGAGCGACACCATCGCTCCGATCCGTCTTATCCAGACCGAGTCTCCCGAAATCTCGGCTCTCGGATTGTCATCGCTCTACGTCATCCACGGTGGCAGCGATGGCTTGGCGCAAGCATGGGATCCGCTGGCCTCTAACATGGAGCCTGTCCGCACTCTGAACTCGCGCTCCTCAGGTCGGATACCACGCGCCATCCTCAATGCGAACCCTATGCTCCGGGATGCCAACCACTCGGCCGTGGGGGCCATCTACCTGGACCCCGATCCGGCTGCCATGCGTGGCATTCTCGCTTTTGGCACCTTCCTTCGATACTGGACCTACAGCTCCGATGGTGGTGCTCAAGCCCTCGGCAAAAAGCGCCGCTTACGCCATCACGCGGATGCCCATGGCCGCTTAGGCAGCGGACGCCGCGTCGGCGGAACGGTCATGGACTATATCAAGGCCGAAGCGGCCGAACTTCGGCGGGACCAGGAGCACCGCATGCGAGAGGAGGCGCGACTCCGCAGTCGCTTTGGGGTCGGACTGGGCGACTTGACGGAAGAGGAGGCCCTCAGATACGCACAACTGATATCGGAAGAGTCCTTCCGGGTAGACGAGGAGCTGCGGCGGCTCAATACGAGCGACGAGGCTGCTTCTGTTTCCCAGTCGTCATCGTCACTCTCTCTATCTGCTGCTGACGCAGATGAGGAGATGGGCGACTCGGCGTCTCCATGCACAGGCCAGGGTCGCTCAGCCGGCACAGTCACTCCTGATACCAGTCCCGCCGGGGCAGCGGCCGCACCGTCAACGCAGGCGATGCTTGTGCAGCAGCACCGGGCTGAGGACGCTAGCCAGGATGGGGCACACGACGACGACTACGAGCGCCAGATCCAACAGGCAATCCGTCTGTCGCTGCTCGAAGCTGGTGCCAATGACGAGGGACAGTCACCTCGGGATAGCAGCTCGGGCGAGTACGAGTTTCGGGTCAAGTTCAAGCCCAACAAGAAGAAGAAGAAGAAGGCGGAGATGGCTGGGGGCGCCAGCCGCAGCAAGCAACCCCTCACGGCGGCCTCGTCATCCGCCACTAAAGTCCGCTGGAGTCTTGGCGGCGTCGGGCCTGCCGCTAATGGAGCTAAGGACTCTAGCAGGGATGTGTCGTTCGGCGGCGGTGCCGGCAGCTACGAGGACGACCTCGAACTCGCGCTGCGGCTGAGTCTCCAGGATGCGGAAGACGCTGTAGAGAGAAGCGAGGGGCAGGGCTGGCCGGGAGCAGGCGCGGGCCGCTCCGGGTCGGTTGATGCCGAGTTCCCAGCCCTTGAGGTTAAGGGCAAGGGCAAGGGGAGAGCGACCTGAGGGCGTTGGTGGGTCGAATATGGAGTGTGTTTTTTTTTCTTTTTCCTCTTCTATTTCTCCCCTCAATCCTATCTTGCTCTTTCTTTTTTCCTGCTGACTCCTCTCTCACTGCAGTTTCTCGGCCAATCTCGCCATTGGTTTTCATTTTTACTTGAAATTATTTGCTCTGCGATCAAAGTCCCATTCACAACCAGCCGGCATGGCGTTCAGCTCCAAGGCGCAAGCTTTTTGCGGTTCAGAATGCAATTACCCTTTGCTCGGGAGCTCCGGGCCTTATAGATATAGTTTAATCAAGCTGCTTTTCCTGTCGATTTGAGAGCGAGAGTGATTATTTGTTTGCGGGACGAGGGGTTATCCTCGACTCCACCTGTTCTAAAAGTAAATGTGTGAAACCCCCTCGATTTGTAGGTCCTGTCATTTTCGGTTGCAAGTGCCATCAGCTCAAAGCGATCGCGGCTTGGGCACCATCCACTCCGAAGACGAAGCGAAAAAGAAAGCGCCTAGATACGGGCTAGTAGCCCAAAACCGATGATCGGCTTCCGTCGCCCGCAGAGAATATGAGCAAAGCTTGTGGATGCATTCGAAACGCTTGGGTATTGACACATTATCTCGTCTCTGCTCGCCTTGCGGGTATTTTCCCCATGTCTCGTACAAATATCCAACCAGCCCCCCCTTTCCCTTCCACCTGCGGGCAGCGTTGTTGATACATACAGCTTCGCCCCAAGTTTCTCCTCCCATCACGCGGCAAAATCCGCGCTCAATCCAAACAGACATTTATGTTGCAATGCTTTGCCGTCGCTCCTTTGGACGCCTTTCGATTCACCAGGTGAATATACCTAGATGATAAAGAAACAAAAAAAAAAACGAAGTTCAAAAAAAAGTATCCATGTGCGATCCATTCCCGATAAGAATCTAGACACATGAGACATGCAGTATGAAACTTGGAAATGTAAATTTCATGGTGCGAAGCCGGCTATATCCACCAGAGAGTGATGCCGACGGCGACGGCAGACACCACGAGGTTGATGGCGAGGCCGGCTGGCCTGAGACCAGCCGCCGCGTCCTCCTCCTTGCGGTCCCCACCGCCTTCGCCGCCGTTCCCGCCGCCGGAGTCCTTGCCCCCGTCGGTAGGGCCTGCGGTGGCGGCAGCGGCGGTGGCGCCGGGCGTGATGGTGGTGGCGGAGCCGAGGCCGAGTGGGTAGTAGAAGGACAGGGACGAGACGGCGACGCCCGAGGGGCCGATGGTGACGGTCTCGCCGCCGACGACGACGGTGGTGGAGGCGGCGCCGGGGCCGACCGTGTACGTGGTGCCGCGGATGACGACCAGGCTAGGCGCCAGCTGGGTGAGGGTGGCGCCGCCAACGATCTCGTACTGCGTCTCGCCAGGCCGGGCGCGGGGCCCACCCAGGACGGTGCCGCCCATGGTGACGCCGGCCGGGCCCACGACCACGGGCTCGCCGTTGATGTCGACGGTGGTGGCCGGCGCGGCAGGCCCGTACGTGATGGTGGTGGAGCGGATGACGACGACCGACTGGCCGATGGCCGTGACGAGCTGGCCGCCCACGACCACCACCTCGGTCTGCTGCGGGTTTGCCGACGCGGGGGCGGGCGTCAGGCGCGCGGGGGCGGGGTCCGAAGGGCCCGTGGCGACGGCGATGCCTCCCGGGCCGATGGACACGATGCGGTCGCCAACGCTCTTGGTGGTGGCCTGGCCGTCGAGCGAAAAGGTGGTGCCTTCGACCACGACCACGCGCCCGCTGACAATGACGGGAACGCCGCCGATCGTGGCCGTCTGCGCGGGGAAGGTGGCAGGGGGCGCAGCGCCGGCACCGGCACCGGTTCCCGGCCGGACGACCGTTGCGCCGGCGCCGACGACGCGGGTGGGCTCGATGGTGAAGACTTCGCCGCCGACCCGGACAATCTGGGTGCGCATGACGGGGCTGTCGGTGAAGGTCTGGTCGTTGATGACCACGACGCCTGGACGCACAGAGACGGTGACAGGAGGGCCGAGCGGGCGAGCGCCTTTTCCATCACCACCACTGCCGCCGGTAGGGTTTGGGTTGTCATTATTGGCGACGGCGCCCGGCGTCTGCTCGGAGCCGCCGGGATTCTTGACGTTGAAACGGGTGCTGGCACCAGAGCCGTAGTCAGGGGTCTCGATGTGGGGGAAGACCACGGCAGGGTTCTTGTCGGTGGTGATGAAGGTGACTGGGGGAAGGTTCGTGGCAATGGGCTGGTAGTCGGAGGTGAGCTTTGGCTTTTCCGAGACATCGTAGACGGTGGTGAGCTGGCACGTCTTGTATATGTCCAGAGGACCGGTCGAGGTGCAGCGAGATAGGGTCAGGCGCTGGGGCCCTTCGTGCTGATCCGTATCGATCCTGGTGCAGGGCGCGGGTGTGACGATGGGGGGATACGGCGGCGTATAGTCTTTGGGGTTGCCCGTCCAGGTGATGGTCGCCGTGTGCGTGATGGAGTAGACAGTCGACGGCTTGAGCAGGTCCGAGGCCTGGCAGGCGCTGCGTGTCTGCCCGCCCGAGACGGTGAACCAACTCCCAGTCCAGGTCACCTGGCTCCACGTGTTGATGTTGTCTATGTTGTCCACGCCCGACGTCACTCTGCCCCAGTCAAAATCCACCTGGCCGCGGGTCGACGACCAGCCAGCGAAGACTTCCGGGGGCATTTTGGACGCGGGATATCGGTCATCCGTGGGCGGCCACGCTATGTCGGTCGGCTGGGCAGGAGACGGTCGATCGAAGTCGACTGACGTTATAGTCAACTTATCTCCCACATCCGCCACCCTGGTCGGGATGGCAGGCGGGCCTTTCCTGGGCGTTGGGGCAGTGGGCATGGGCACGGGCACGGAGATGGAAGTCGATGTAGAAGTCGATGTAGGAGTCGACGTAGATGTCGACGTAGAAGTCGACTCGGCAGGGGGAGGCCGACCAAAGTCCATCGATGTCGATGTAATTTTGAGCGACGCATCCGCCGCCCTGGTCGGGATCACAGGCGGGCCCTTCCTAGGGTTGGGAGCAGGAGCCGCAGGCACCGCGGCACCAGCTCCCGAAGCCGCAGGAGCCTTTCCATCATAATGCGTTTCAGTTGCGCTGCTTGCCCCGGGTACAGAACTGCTGGTGTTTGTCTCGGGTACTGATGAGCTAGAGCTCGTATCAGACACAGATGCGCTGGAGCTTGTCTCGGGCACCGGTGTGCTGGAGCTTGTGCCGTGGGACAGAGGCGTGCCAGAGCCAGCTTCAGACAGTGATGGGGTAGTTGACGGAGGCGGCGGCGGCGGTGGTGGTGGCGATGTCGCCGGGGCTGCTGAGATGGACGAGGTTGAGCAAGTCAGGCAGGGCTGGTCGTCAGACGTCGGTGATGTGCCCGTGCTGCTGGTGGCTATGCTGCTCGTGCCTGTGCCTGCGCTCGTGCTACTGCTATCTGTTGATTGTGTCACTGTTGTCACCGTGTCTAGTGCTGACGACGTGGACGCGGACGACAATGTGCTGCCTGATGTCGACCCATTGCTCGGCAGGGTGCCGTCTGCCGAGGCGAGCCGCCTTTCTAACCGTCCAACTCGGGGAGCTAGATGTCGACACGAATGTTAGACGACAAAGATCAAGGTCTAGGTCACAACGCCAGGGGATACTCTTCACTAACCTCCATGAAAGGCCCCGAACATGCAGCTCGACAGAGCTGCTAGGGAAAGTAGCGCCACCCGTGCCGCAACCATGGTTCCCTACCTCTCTCCCCAAAGTCTGGGGAGGGCCGCTATGTGACCTTGTGACTTCTCGCGGACCTTTGACTTCTCCAAGTGATAAACGAGAGAGATTAAAGGTAGGGAGAGAGAAAAAAGATGAAAGGAGTGGACCCTCAGATACTCTCTTCTGAGGCTTCGTTCGCCGGACCTAAGGCGAAGCCTCCATTCACGGTTTGGCCGACAGAAAGATGACAGACGTGGCCAAGAAAGGAAGGCAGACCGACACCACCGGCTGCTGCTCAGAGGAGGGATTAGCGAGTAGGTGCTGCTTGGTGTATGGGCGAGCGAGGCCGATGTACCGGGAGGGACAGACGGAGCGAGTGGACGGGCGGCACGTGTGGGGTGAAAGAGCGACAGTGACATTCAACATGCGGAGCGAGGGCTGGCTAATATTGCAGAGGGGGACGCACGCAGTCTAGGCCTATCCGGCACTGGGGCCCCGACTCGACCCGGCCTGAGGATTGGGACAACCTGAAGGCCAGGGGTGTATGTGGGTGCTGCTGAGAGTGTGGCTGCCGGGCGGGAAATTTCCGACGAGGCAAAAAAAGCAAGCTGCTTGGCTCTGGCAGCAGACTGGGCATCTGGGCGTCTGGGCTAGCCCCAGGTGGCGCCGTCTGACAGGGCGCTGGGCTCGATGCAGGCTGTCAGGGACAGAAAGTCGAAGCGATGAAGGAACCGGAGCTAGCGCGCGATGGGCGGAAGCGAGCCCCAACAGGTCGATGAGCTTGGTTAGGCGAGCAAGGAAAATGGCGATATCAAATCTCATTCCGTCCACTCCAGGGCCCAGTCAAGCCCAGTCAAGCACACACCCGAGACCCCACCACCCAGCCAGGTGTCCAGCCTGGCAGGGGTATTACTGGCCCTGCTGGGACCGCTTGACCGACTGGGACATTACATCCCGAGCCCCGTCCATGCCATCGACTCACCGATCGCCAAATGCCCCGTTTGCTGGTCACATCCCGAGGATGCTACTCAACGTCTTTTGAGGGCTGAGAAGGCCGCCGCACACATGTCGTGCTCGTGCCGACTGACATGCATACTGTGGGTGAGCCCGTCGACACTGCTGGTCAGTAAATCAAGCCTGTTTTCCTCTGGGGCGAGCAACACGAGCGAGGCTGTGGGCTTCCCTTCTCCTTCTCCACACACAAACCTTGCTTATCCATGTCCGGTCTAGGCGATGTGACCTCGGGCGGGGGTTGCAGACGGGAAAATCAGAAAATCAGCCCCAGCCAAGGGCACAAAGGCATCGGCTCCGTCGCCCACCCATGGAACCAGACCGCTAGCGCAACTGTCCAGACCGCATGGTGGCTGGACCGGGCTGTAAAGGGTGGGAGGCCGGGGGAGCAGAGGCTGGGGTTTGCTTTGTCGGTCGCAAGCCTTTGCCTTGCGTGCTTGTCCCCCTGGGCCATCAAAGGAGAGGACTCTAGGGGCTTGATGCGCCGCGATTACACAGTGCTAGTACATTAGAGGCTGGATTGCGTGGCACTGCGTGGCCACACATGATTTGCATCTGGCCGGCGGCGCCCTCCTTGCTTGTCTGGCCGTGCTTGGTTCGAGCCTCCTCCCATTCGCACGCAGCTGCAGCCGTGGTTTGTCGGATCGCCACTCGTGTTCTCGAGTGTGTTCTTGAGAGGCGGCTAGGTCAGGCGAGAGGCCTCGATACTGCCCCTCCATCCTCCACCCTCTCCACCCTCCCCTCGGAGCTGAAGCTGCATCCAACCCAACGCACGCAAGCACGCTTGCCGGCAGAACATCGATTCCCCCCGCCTATTCGCCAGCATCATCACGACACCTACTTTCCCCTCGCTTGCTGGCCAATTCCATTGGCACAAGCAGGGATCCAACAGAGAGGGTGCACGACCAAAAACAGGGGGTGGCTTCCACCGCGTGTCGGCATTGAGCAGCCCCTTGGTTCCTGGATCAAATCAATCGCGCTCTCCATGTTTTGTCAAATCGAGTGTGGCAAGGCCAGTAGGGTCAGCACGGCCAAAGGGAACATCCGCACAGGGGGCCCATCGTTGGGGCTGAGCCTGAGGCCAAGCGACCGGAGAAGAACATTGAAATCTGGTCCAAATTCATGCGACCCAAGCCCGACTGCTGCGTGTCGCTGTGCCCCTCCACTCCCGCGCAAGTCAGCACTGAGATCCCTTTACTGTGTATGATAAGCTCAATGCTTGGAGATAGGTGGTACGACACGTGGAGATCACCATGGCAGCCCGAATTGACCTTGACGCATCCTCTACCGTCCCAGCCCTCATTCATTTGCCGTCTCGTGGGTCCGTGGGAAAGGGGTGGGTTCCGGCCTCTGCGCAATTCAATGCTAACAAATGTCCAACTGGCCAAGGTGCCTGCTTCGACCGACTGCCAGGAGGATCGACAGTATGGTTGACCATGTCGGCCAATCGCACCGCGCGTTCGAAGCGAGAACCCCACGAATTGGGTAGCCTGTGCGAGTGACTTGCCATTCTGGGGGAGGGGAGGGAAGGGTAAATGGGACGACGGGAAGGTCGGGGCGGGCAGGAGGGATGACGGCCACTCCATCCAGAATGCGACCTCACCTCGATCCGAAATCCTCAAACAGGCTGGGATTTTCATGCCTCTGTCATGCCTGTCTGCTGGGAGGCATCTGTGCTCTGGAATCGCAAAGACGATAGTATTATGAGGGTCTACACCGGCCAACGCCCAGCTTATATTCGAGTCGTGTCTGAAAACAAAGCTAGCAGATCCGGTGAGATTCGTATGTGCGCCAGAATGGCCCAGACCGGGACTACACAGCTCCCTTGTCCTCAAGTGCGTTCCCTGACATTTGTCTCTTTTTCAATCCGAGGGATCGATCAGCAGGAGCAGGGTGCCTACCAACCTGGGCAACTCTGTAGGTACCTCTCACCCTGCCCAGGGCCTCTCTTGGTGAGAAATTCTCGTCTGAACAAGTCGAGACGAATGGAGCTCAGCTGGACCCAGTCACTCCACCACAGCCAGTCTGGCGGTGCTCCCCACCTGCACGTGGCCAAACGACATCCCCCATCCACTTGGACCTTCCAAACCAGGAGGCCGCTCCCACATGGTGACACACCCCTCGCTCGGCAGGCTTGTCCACCAGGTTTCACTCCTTTTCCGCCATCCCCGTCTAGCTCAGTCCCGGGACCGAGGTGGGGTTTGGCCCGAGCCAGTAGAAATTTGTCGATAGGCGACTCTGGTGAATGAGCAAGTAGGGTGACAAGAAGAGACCTGCCTTGGGTCTTCATTTCGGTCAATTGCTCAATACAAAAGGTCAGAGGCTGGATCGACAGAAACAAACACATCACCGGCCGACATACCAAGTCTGGGAGAGATACAAGAACACGATGACGAACAAGACAGGTAGACCTCATCCCGTATCGCCTGACCTGGCCGACATCTCCCGGAACGGTCGGGTTTGGGGTGCGATATTGATTACATCGGCAAAATGTCGCCGCCCCCACCGACTTTATCCAGATTCCATCTTTTTCTCCAAACTGGTCGGATAGATTACATCTGCCGCCTTCTCTCCGCCGCCGTCTGAGACATGCCACCCGTTCCTGTGTGGCCCGAGAGCTGACGGGGGCGGGGACGGGCTGCCCTCAAGGGCAAGCGAGGCCATCCCACCATCATTGACCCCAGCCCACCCTCCCGACACCGCCCGGCCAGTCACGGCTCGCGAGGAGTTTAGTGGCGATGATTTCTGCCGCCACAATACGTGGTGCCTCCCATGCGGGAAGGGTAAATGCCGACTGTCTGCCTGGTTCATCGTACACGGATCCAACCGCCGTGACCCATGACCCCCTCCATGCCCAGCATGCCACAGCAATGCGCGTACCTGCAACGTTGTACTACCAGACTTCGGTATCGGTACGCAGGCCCGGAGTGAGCGGATATTGTACTCCTAAGCGGGCAAGAGGGCAATGTGAGGTGAATTTCAAATCTCATGCCACGGCCTTCCGAACGCTACTTATTTGCTATATCTAGACACAACACAGCATGGAGGACCTTGGAAGAGGTAAAACAGCTAGCAGCGATATGTTAAAGGGCAGTGGCAGGCGGCCCGCGCACAAACCAAGCCTCGCGCCAGGGAATAAGGCCGGCAAGAAGGCTGGTTTTGCGCAATAGGTGACTCCGCTGGCTCCGCTCACATTGCGACACCCTTTCGGGGCACTGGCCACTATCCGCGCGTCTCTGCTGGGGTACAGCTCACAAGCGGTCTGACAAGCACCGCCAGTTTTCCAGCTTGGGTCTGGCGCTCAGTCCGCTAAAACATGGCACCACGCAGCGAAGGACTCTCGAGGTGGCCCTGGGTTGCGTTCAGTACCACCTTGCTTGGTTGAGGCCTGCACATGGCAACAACAAAAAAGAGCCCACACGAAATTGACGTGTCCCCAACTATAATTCGGGACAAAACAGATGAGACGAAAAAAAAACACACACCGAGTAATGGGACGAGACCCGGCAACGGAAGCGTCGGATGGCGCCGAGGTTTGCAAGCGTGCGGAAACGCGACCAATCCGGGCGCTTGGACGACTGTTGCTAAACGAACTAATAAATGGCCGATCGCTGCTCAACCACCGCCGAAGGCGTCCCGGACTGATTAGCCAGCGACCAGGGTCATGGAGTGCGAGTGAGTGCGGAGGGGATTCCTGCAGAAGAAAGAAAAAAGCAAGCACGGGCGGAGAGACGCACGGAAAGACGTCCAGGTCGGTAATTAGCCCGGCAGCATTTGTAATGTACATACTCTAGCATATCGCCTAACCTCAATGCCCCAGCCTGCTCGATCGCTGCTGGCATATTGCACATGGCCACCCTCATCTCGCGGGCGAAGCAAATGCACCACGGCATGGCCTGTCACTAATATATTGCAGCGTGGCACCCAAAGTGGCCTGTCCGCTTGTCGAAACGAAACAAAGCAGACAGGTGGGCATCTGCGGCAACCCCATTGCCTCCCTGGGTACCCCGAGTAATCCCACCCTGCCTCGAGTGGTCGAGTAATTTAGATCGAGTCTGGTAGCATCATTGGCCACCTCCTCCCTCCCTTCGCCTCTTGGCCTGGCGTTTCCTGGCGTCCGTGCCCGGGTGTGTCGTGCGGCGGTTGTTTTGCCCGTCAGGGTCAGGAAGCCATTCTGGCCCGTGCATGGGCTGCTACTAGTAGTTCGGGTGCCTCTTTGGATGGGATTCAAGGTTGTCGGGTGTGGGCTGCAGCCGTTCGATTCGAGGGATGATGGTTGAGATTGATGGGGCACAGGCCCAGAGCGCAAACACAAACAGGCTCCATCGGTCGCGGGCAGGCACGCCGCGCTGCACCTTCCTGGCCAGCGGGTCACTCGACAGCTGCTGCACCACATTGGATGCATCCCTGACCCGCACGCTCGGCGGGGCCGCAGCCAAGCTCCTCATCGCTCAGTTCATGGGCCAGGTCGAGTCGGCTGGCTGCCCCAGACGCCTCCCCCCCCCGGTACCGCTTCTGCCACTTGATTTGAACTCTGGCCTGCCGGGGGGCCCTTCTGCAAATCTCTCGCTGCAGCCTGTCCGGTTCAGTCCACCCCATGCCTGCCATGCACTTCCAATGCCACGACCTCCAACCCCCCTGCGCGACCCAAGCCCATCTTGTTCTGGCCGCTGCCACCCCAACCGCGGCGCAACCTAATCCCTTTGATTTCCTGCCTGTCTTTTTCCCTGGCTCGAGCGTTTCCTACTTAGTCCCCACCACGCACGATCCGACTCGGCGGTTCCTAATAACCTTCTGCCATTCTGCTTTTTTGCTTTCCACCATCTCGAGCCAGACTTCCGGGGAGGGGAGAGCCGAAACTGAACGACAAGAGGGAAAAAAAGGGGGAAGGGAGACAAAAAAAAAAAAGGCAGACCACACAACTCGCACCGTACGCACGCCGTGACGACTATCAAAGGGGTGGGCGGAGGAGAGACGAAACGAGGGGAAACGACAACGACCGAGCATGCAAACCACCTTCGTGCCCAATTGCGCGGCCACGCGGCGACTATAGCTCTTTCCAGCAGAGCAAACGAGAAACGAAAACGAAAACGAACTGCGACCAGACTGGAGCTGGGATATCGGGGGAGGGGGGGAGAACTCGATTCTGGCTTTTTTTTTCTCTTGCGCAAAAAGGGAAACGCCACCGGCACCGGCCTGGAGGAACCTCGCTCGCGAAACCCCTCGGCCCATGGACCTGCACAGCATCACGCTTCATGCCGTGACCGCTCTCGGTGCTGTGTCCCTGTGACCGCGGACGACCGCACGATCCCTCTTGTGAAGCACGAGAGCCCCGGGTTTCAAGATGCGCCTGTCCCCCGGGTCGTCCGCGAGCCTTGGTGATGTTCTTGTCCTGCTGCTGCCGCTCCTCGCTCCAGCAAACGCTGCTGCCGTGACCGACGGCCTCTGGTTGCAGCCCTCTTCGAAATGGTACAGCCCCTCGCCTCCTTGCCTGGCTGTCTGTGTCCCCGGGTACCTACGGGTGTCCGACGATACGGCTTCGAGATCCAGGCACCCAGTTGTTTGTCGCATACCACTAACCACTTTTGTCTCCATATGCGTATAGGCTCGGCGTCGATGGCACTTGGTCGACCTTCGAGCTGGCTGTGGGCGGCCCTGCCGTCACCGTCCAGCTCCTCCCGAACACTGCACTCTCGGAGATATGGGCCGTGTCGAAGAACATCTGCCAAGGTGGTGGGTTTTGACTTTTTCATCACTGACCTCTTTGTATATTGATACTAGACGGCGAAGGCTGACCAGTCACTGTAGTTCAACAATGCATCACTGACCGTGGCGGCGTCTATGACCAACGGTCTTCCAAGAGCTGCACGTCTATTGGCACATGGGCTCTTGGCCTGACGAACACCGGGTGGAACGATAGCAACGGGGCCTATGGCCTCGACACGGTTGCTGTGCACAACAGCTTGACCGGCATCACCAACGACGCCAACGGCGCTCTCATCGCTAGCATTGAGAGCATGGACTACTACCAGGGCTTCCTGGGCCTTGGAGTGACCCAGGGAAAGTTCAACAACAAGGTCGTCAACCCCTTCATTTCGCAGCTGGCCGAGACCTATGGCACCATCCCCAGTCACAGCTATGGCTACACTGCCGGTTTCTTTCACGCCGAGCCCAGCTGCCCAGGCTCTTTGATACTCGGCGGCTACGACCCACTTCGATTCGTGAGCCACAAGACCGAGTTTCGCCTCCACCCTGATACACGACTGCCTCAGGCCCGCCTGCGAGGTATCACCGTGCAGGCTGCCGACGGTACCAGCACGCCTTCGGCGTGGAACGGCTCCAGCAGTTCTCTTGTCACCATGAGCGACTCGTTGATGGTCATCATCGATACGTCGCTGCCCTATCTCACCCTTCCCCAGATGGTCTGTGACCGTTTCGCGTCCGCCCTCGACCTCGTCTACAACGATACACTGGGTGTGTACACCTACCGCACCATCGACCAGTACAACTCGTTCCTAAAGGCCAAGCCTTTCAGCTTCACCTTCAGCCTATCCGGCTGGGACAACACCGACGACTTCGGCAAGCCGCTCGAGACTCGGGGTGTGGTCAACGTCACCCTGTCCAGCGCCGCGTTCGCCCAGCTGCTCCGGTTCCCCTATAGGAAAAGGATGGCCATCACGGACCCTTCGATCCCGTATTTCCCCCTGCGCCGCGCCAAAAACGTCAACGAGATTGTGCTTGGCCGTGTCTTCATGCAGGAGGCCTACCTAGTCACAAAGTACGACGAGGAGGTCTTCTCTGTCTATCAGGCACGCTTCCCGATCGACGCGGCCACCAACTACTCGGTCGAAAGCATTGCGAGGTCCCCCAACAGCGAGTACCCGCAGTTTGTTGGCTTGCCCAAATCCGGAGGGCCGGGATTGGACGCCGGGCAGACGGCGGGCATTGTCGTGTCCGTTATCCTTGTTTCTGCTATCTGTGCCTTCGCTTTATGGTACTGCCGTCGCAGGCGGAGAAGGAGACAGGCCGTCAAAGAGATGGTCTTGCCCCCGGATAGCCCGATGGACGAACTCAAGGACACCGAGTCTGCAATGAAGGCCGACACGCCGCTGAGCCCGGTTGCCAGGATGTTTGCCATCCTGCAGGGGAGGAGGAGGACCAGGATGGCTGAGACGACAGGTGGTGTTGATGGCGGTCCACCGCAGCCCGCCGAGGTTGGGGCAGACGCCTCTCACGAGCGGTACGAGATGCCCGCGCCTGTGGCCCCCGTCGAGCTTGCTGCCAATGAGATCCACTCAAGCGACGAGGCGACAGAGCTGGGCACCGAAGGCTCGCAACAGAACGTGAGCGAGTATGAGCTAGAGCGAAGGAAGCTGCACAGGCAACTTCAGGGCCAGCTGCCTCTGTACACTGGCCCGCCTCGCTCGTTGGACGGCGCTGCAGAAGAGCAGGGCAAATCACAGGACGTCAGCACCGTGGCGCACTACCGTCCTGAGACTGGTGAGGGCTCGTCGCCCATATCGTTCCCCTCGGACGGCAACAACAGCAACTCGTTGCCGTCGTTGCCATCTCCCGTCTCGCCCCGCGATCCTGATTGGCTTGCTATCAAAATGGCAGGCCTTCCATCGCCCATGACCTTGGCACCCCAGTACCCTCCAGGCTTATTCGGCCGCTCGAAGAGCAACGCTAACCGAAGCCTAACCTCGAGTCCCACGGACCCCTCCTTCTACAAACAAGCCCGAAAGGATGCCGAAGATACCGCTGTTGGTAGATCGATATCCTCCTCTTCCCGCCAAAGTGGCGGCAGAGGCTCTTCCGTTTCGGACGGCTCCCAGTCCCCGACATTCCAGCACAGCCCCATAGACCACCAGGAGATTGTATGCCTTGGTCCGCTGCCAGAAAATATTCGCCTGCCGTTACAAAACCCGCCCAAGACCCGGCGCCAGCAACCACTAGTTCCACAACTGATTGGGCCCGAGGGGCGCAAGGTCACGGCAAGTCCGATACCAGAGGATCCCGCCGACGCTCGGCATCTGCGGATACCCCCGCGATCAGCTGCTTCTGTGCCGTCCTCTTCGCCAGGATTACACACCGCATCACCGCCACGCTCTGCTGGCGATCCTCGATTCAATCTCAGGATAGACCCCGGGCTTACAGCACCCCCAACTCCAGGGGTCAGGCGAGGATCGGCCGACACTCTAGGGAGTAATTTTACGGTCGAGGAGCAGGAGGAGGAATGGAAACAAGTCGAGTTCACGCGGCAACAGAGCCTTCGCATTGCCGGCACCCCGACGAGCCCCAGCAGTTTTGAGCGCTTCGACCCTGCGGCCGAGCTAGTCCACGTTCCTCAGGTTCCAGATAAGCGATACAGCTGGGAGGAGGATAAGAGGTGACAACGGAGAGCAGGCGTGTCCCAAATACCATGAGGCGTTGTCTGTGTCACCTTCCTCCTTCCATCCTTACCACTATCAACCTTTTCATGACTAGGATTACATGCATCTGCGGAAATACCCCGAGCTACTTCCCAATACCAACAACCATTTCACTTCTTCTTTCACTCATTTGAACTCTTTTCTCGATTACATTTTCGTCTTGGGCATATTTAGAACGCCCCCGATCTTACAAGATATATGCTTTGGGACGCGGGCGTTGCAACATTTTAATCACGACGCCTGAGAAGCCGAGTGTTTGTCCAAGCAGCCCTTGCTTGCACCCACGGCTTCCACCCGGCATCACTCGAACCACCGGAAAAGCGGTGACTGCAGAAAGCAGCCCTTTGGTTTTCTTTTCTCTCTCCTACATATACAACCAACCTGTCGGTTCTGGTTTTGCTGTCTACTCTTTCATTTATGTCAGCCACTTGGTGCTGGGGCGTCAAAGGTCGAAATACCTCTGCAATCGTTTCTTTTTTATTGGCTGAGCCTTTGGCTTGGGCTTGCGAACCACCTCATCTGGCGGCGCCCGAAATTTCCTTTCATTTTTCTCGTTTTTCTTTGGAATTTTCCACTATGTCGTGTGTTTTTTTTTTGTTTTTTTTCGGTATTGGCCTCTCATGGCCCTTCTGAGAAGTATACCAAGACTTTACGAGATACACGGGGAGCATGGCTATTCTCCAAAAATCCAAGGTCAGGGACGCCACGGATAGGAAAGGAGGTTGTCCGATCTACGGCATTGTCATGCTAGTCAGCTAGGCAGCTAGGCACAGGTGGGGGAGCAAGGCTAAACTGGGGAGGTGTTGGCACTTGATGCGTATTGGAAATAAAACGGTTTCTAGTCTATTATGGAAGTCCCAAGTAAAATAAAGAAAGAAACATCACAAAGTACATGAAAGTGCGCCCATATATGTGCTGAAACGCGAAACATGGCAAAAAAAAATAGCATGTACCCAGGTTAAGAAGCATGATGCTTGGCATTCAGGACAATCCATGCACGCACGCGCACACACACGCACACACAGGGAGAGAGATGGTGCTCGGCTCGCACGGGAGATCACCACGTCTCCTGCCAGACGTCTACCTTGGTGGCGAGATGCTCGGCCGCCTCGGCGGGGCCGGCGCAGACGCCGGCGGCCACCAGGGTGTCCTCGAGCGCCAGCCGGACGGCCCTCGGCATGGCGCCGGCGCTGCCGCAGATGCAGACGACGGCGCCGCGCGTCACCAGGTCCGCCACCTTTGTCGCGTGGCGACGTATGTGGTGCTGCACGTAGTTGCTGCCGGCGTCTTGGCGGCGGAGCAGCAAGCGAGCCGCCGCCGCCTCGACGTCATAATCCGTCGTGGCGGTGGCGGTGGCGGCAGTCGCGAGGACGGGCTCGTCCTGGGCCGCGGTGCGCGCGGCGGCGTCCTCAAGCGCGGCGTCCGGGTCGCGCGAGAAGGCGGGCACGACGGTCAGTGCGCCGCCGTTCGAGGCGGCGCGCCACTCGTCGGCAAAGTAGTAGTCGGCGCGGCGGCTGCGGCAGCCGAAGAAGAGGAGCGCCTCGGCGGGCGGGGACGCGGCGGAGCGCATGTGGTGCAGTAGCATGCGGATGGGCGCGACGCCCGTGCCCGTCGCGACGGCCACGACGGGGCGGCTGGTGGCCTTGTTGGAAGGTGATGATGGGGCTGCTGCCGTCCCTAGCATGCCCGAGCCCTGCTTGAGGGTGACGGTGATGCGGGTCCCCGGCTGCAGGCCGCCGAGGTAGCGCGAGCACAGGCCCACGCGCGGCTTGCGGATGATGGTGCGGTACTCGACCATGGCGACCAGGATCTCGACGCGCAAGGGGGCTGTTGTTGCTGCCGCCGCTTCTCCGGAAAGGGAAGGGTTCAGGGAGCTGCCGCCGTTGGCGATGCTGAACTCGCGGCCCCTGATGACGGGGAAGACGTCAGCAGCCGAGAACGCGGGGACGAGGGCCGAGGGGAAGTCGCGCAAGATCTCGAGGATGGTGCGGCGCGGGCGCGCCGTGTAGTCGTAGAACTCGTGCGCGGCCGCCGGGTCGGCCAGCTCGCGTAGGCGTTCGGCCTGGTCCGGCTCCGAGGCCAGGAACGACAACCTCTCGAGGAAGCCGCGGCGCGGAACGGCCGTGATGTCGAGGCCGTGTGTGAGCAGGTCGCGCAGCGTTATCGCTGTCGTCGCCGCCGTCGTCGCGCACCACGCGAGCCCCTTGGGGAGGGAGGCGGCGCCGTTGGGGAAGCGGAGCGGGCGGTCTGCTTGGTCCTGCCACCGCATGCGCTCAATGAGGGCGTCGACGTCGGAGAGCTGGTTCTTGGGGTAGATGGTCATAGTCGCGCCCGGCCGCAGGGGCTCCGCGGGCGAGGTCTCGAGGTCGAGGCGGAGCAGGCGCACGTCCTGCCAGTGGTCCGCGGGCGTCACCCGCTCATTGCTCCGGAGGGTCGCCGTGATGCCGCCTCGTATCGGGAGAAGTAATGCGGCCGATGGTGCCTCCGAGGGTTGTGCCTTATCCTTATCATATTGCTGATGGATCGGGTCGGAGGCCGGTGCCTTTGGAGCGCTCTCGTCGATGAGCAATGTGAAGCGCGGCGTTTGGGGCTCTTGGTCAGGAATCGGCTGTATATCCCCTGGTAGCGGGTGGTTGGCCAAAATCCAAGACCGCAGGTTCCCCTTCCAAGGGAGGTAGACGGTGTCAATCCCGTCGTCGTGTCTTTCATCCCCCTCTCCTGAAGTAAAGACCTCAAGGGCGCCCAGCTGACCCAGCCTTTTACATAGCTTCCTTGCGGCCCAGTTGTACTTCGGATAGGAGCTGTCACCCAACCCGAAGCAAGTATATGCTAGCCTGCTTAGGCATGAAGGCGGGAGCTTTCGCCTGAGTAGACTCCGCCAGAACTTCGAGGCGTTCTGCGGCATGTCCCCCTGACCTGTGGTTGACACGGCAAAGATGACTAGACAGTGCTGGAGCAGCTCTTTCTGAGGCGTGAAACATGTGAATGTCAGTCAACAGCCGTCATGGGGACCTGGGCGGTTTTGTCATGGAATACTTGCCGGCCCGACATCATCCATCTCGACAACAGAGGTTCGGAACCGCAACCGCTCCAGTGTGCGGCCCAGGTCCTCGGCGATATCCTGGGCGTTCCCGGTTTCGGAGCCGTAAAGAATAAGGGCACTCCGACGGGACAAGACCTGGTCCGGGCCATCCTCGCCGGCGCCGGGGGATGCCACGGCCTTTGGCGACAGTACAACACGGTCGGTGTCCATCGCAAGGACCTGCCAAAATTCAGGGTCTGGGGTACTCTGTGCTTCACCACGAGCCAGGCCTGTCGAGCTGGCCCACTGCGCCAGATACTCTCTACCTGACCAGGTCTAGGAGTACAAACTCGGACTTACGGTTGTAGGCGATGCCACAGGATGAGAGAAGGTGAGACAAAATGAGATGCTCTGGTTGTAGGTCAAGATGCTGTACTGCATGTATTTCTTTCGAGTCGCTTGGAGGCTGCCCTTGTCAAGGGCTGCAGGTGATGTCAGGCTTGAGGATTCAGTAGTACCCCGCTATTCGCGATAGTTGATGGGAAAATTTCAAGGCTGAGCATCGCCCACTGCACCAACACCCGCTACGGCTCAATCCGCTAACAAGGAGGCCGACAGGATCGATCGGTGATTGCCATAATACGCTACACCTTAATTGCGCATCTGCACCAAAGCCGGACGAGGGCAAGGAGCAGCGGCGGCTACTGCCGATGTCGGTGCAAAGAGATTTCCGCACGGCCGTAGTCTAAAGACATGATGTCAGCAAACAAGAGCAACCCCGAGTGACAGTCACTGAGCGATCCAGTCAGGGGCAGACTTGACCAATGCCGTATAATATTGTATGTGTGCATGTAAGTTGAGGAATCCCTGTGAAGCTTAGTTCATGTCATGCCTGATAAAAATAAGCACTTTGAAAGGAGCCAGGAGAACAAACAAACAAATGGCACATGTTGCATAAAATGTCATCTGGGATAATCTCAGCCTGCTCAACCTGCATAAATTGTCGTGCAGGAGATTGGCTAATATCGCAAACTCAACAGGCGTCATTTCGACCAAAGTGTCACAAGGGTGGTCCCTGAAGGCTGGGATTGAATGACCGTGCGCGTCTGAGTTTGCTATCGGTTGTATCGGTTACCCAACCAGGTTGGTGATTGCATCGATATCGCACATGGAAACCCTGATGGAATGCCTGGGCAGAGGGCATACACGCAGAGCAGAGCGGAAGAAGGATAGAAGGACAGAAGATCTAGAAGACGTGGTAGTTCCACTGCAGCGTCCCAACAAGGTTAGTCTCTCACTTCCGCCACCAGTCATCTGCGGGTTAGGCCTGGGCCCCTGCTTCTACGCTCCGGCAGACGACCTCCCGTCAGTGCCATCAGGGCCTGCCGATTTCTGGGGCTTCACAGAGTACCTGGATCGGAGTCTAGCAAAAGACGTTGCGATCCGCCCGTGCTTGGGCGCTGCTATCTCCGTCGCCCGACGCCGGGGCTTTTGAGTCTAGGACTTTTAGGGGTCCCAGGCGGGTTGACAGGGCACCGACTAGTGAATGTGTGAACGTAACCGGTTGGCTTTCTGCCCGTGCGAGGCCTGCCGTGACCGCCTGCGCCTGTCACCGCCAGTGCGCCGGTAGGGGTCTGCTCCATCGACCAGGTTGCGCGTGATGGGTTGGGTTGATGTGATACGGCGCCAGCATTGACCGCATGTCTGCTCGAGGCTTTGACAGCACCCTGACAAGGGAACCGACGGGGCCGGGCACCACAGGCGGCTTCCGTCCCCATACACCCCCACATTCTCCGCCAGGATGGAAGTCGCGAACCGCATCGAACACCTGGCATGTCCTAGACCGCTCCATCACGACTCTTTCGCTCCAGTTGGGCTGCGCTGGTTCGGGCAGGTGGCTCCCAGCACACAATGACAACTCTCGAGCGCCCTCGGGTGGTGCTTTCCGTCTTTCCTCCCGTGCCTGCAGAAAACTCGAGACCTTCCTCCTTCGTTCCTCCCGTAGATCCAGGAGATACACACTAGCTAGAAGGTAGGAACGTTTCTGCTGGACTAGGTTGGGTTGTGAAACATGCCCCCGTTTAGTTGTCTGCAGCAGTTGCTGCGTGGCCTCAGAGATGGCCCCAAACGCTTTGATATCTCATACGTTGCTATTCAGTCACCCCGAACAAGGGGTTCTTTGTTACAGTCGGCCTCCTCTCACAGCACCTCGGCAGGGCGCAAATGCCAACAGCGCCATCTGCTATCTGCTGCAACCAATGCTTAAGATGCACTGAATGCGGTGGGAAGGCTGGGTCAAAAGAGCCTCATACAGGCTTCACGTGGTTGTTTGCATCAATACGAGGCTACAATACCATCTTGGGATGGTGCCTGCCTGTCGCGCCGGGTGACTCGTCAGATGAAAGAAGGCCGCCACCTGCACTCAAAACAGAAGCTGGCACAGACGGTTGCGTCCAAAGAGGCAAAGAAAAAGAAGGGGAATGGCGAAAAATTCGGTCTTTGGGTGACAGGCCTTGCCTGGAAAAGGAGACGAGTGGAGCCGGGGATCGTGATCAGTACCTCTTGGCGGCCAATTCGCTGGTCCCTGTGCCGCCATCTCATCGTGCGCAACGACTTGGGGCACATGTACCGCCTCCCTAGGGACCCACCCACCTGGCATTCACACCCACTGTTTCCCTCCCTTTTTCGCTTAATTCCCCGAACTTTCTGGGCAGGCAGGGCCTGGCGCAAAGAAAAAATATTTGATCTCATCAGCTCGCGCGCTGCTTCGTGCCACTCCTCCTTTTCTCCTTTCTTTCCTCATCTTCCATCACAAACACCTCAAGATCAGCGAAAGCAAACCTTGCACCCGCCGTCAATACCTCCCCCGTACCTAGGGCACGAAGCTACCCTTAAAACTTCCCCCCGCATTGTTCCCAGAGTTCAACTTTTGAACCCAAGCACAACGTCGACACCCAAGTTTTGACACCCAACGCCCCACGGTTCCCACGCCGCCTTTCTGTGCCAGTTCGCAAGAAAGCAACCTACCAACCGTTCAAAATGTCTGCTCCCGTCGAGAACGTTCCCGTTGACGCTGCCGTCAGCGAAGTCACCACTGCTCTGGCCGATACTAGCATCTCTGGCAAGGCCGACACCAAGGCCAACGATGACAACCATGCCAGCGCTGTCGAGGGCCGCCGACTCTACATCGGCAACCTCGCCTACGCCACAAGCGAGGGGAAGTTGAAGGAGTTCTTCAAGGGCTACCTTGTGTGAGTTTTCCCTGCTGCCGCTTTGCCACCAGACCTCGGGGGTTTTTTTTCCTTCCTGCACCACTACACCTACCTTCAGATCTCTATCAGCCCGCTTGACCTCGACTCTCTTGGTGAACTGTCATCTCGAGACGTGGTGTGCTGTGGTGGATCGAGTCAAGCCAGATGCCCCACACCCACACCCGCATCCACACCCCCAAGATGCTGTGACTCGAACGTGACCAGCTAACAGCCTTGACAGTGAACGCATCTCAATTCCGAAGAACCCGCGCACCGACCGCCCCGTCGGCTACGCTTTCGTCGACCTCTCGACCCCCAACGAGGCTGAGCGTGCCATCGCTGAGCTGTCGGGCCAGGAGATCCTCGAGCGCAAGGTCTCGGTTCAGCTCGCTCGCAAGCCCGAGCCGAGTCAGCCAAAGGAGGAGGGCGCCAACGGTGAGGGCGCTGAGGGTACCCGTCGCACCCGGTCTACCCGTGGCCGTGGTCGCGCTAGCCGCGGCCGTGGCGGTGCCGGACGTGCTGGACGCTCCGAGGTAAGCTATGCAACTAGAACTTTTGCTTTTGCGTCATGGCCACCCTGAGAGGACTAGGACTCTTGCTCACACGTTCGCGCTCTGTAGGATGACAAGGAGGATGGTGCCGCAGATGCCTCCGCTACGGAGGCCGCGGCTGCCGATTCCGACAAGCCTCTGGGTGATATCACTAACAAGGCCGCTGAGGGCGACAAGGAGGACAAGGCCGGCAAGAAGGAGCCCCGCCAGCCGCGTGAGCGTCGTGAGCGTGGCCCTCCGGCCGACGGCATCCCGTCCAAGAATAAGGTCATGGTCGCCAACCTGCCCTACGACATGACTGAGGCCCGCGTAAGACAACCCCAAACCACACCTACTAGTCGTCTATACGGTGTGTCGGGGCCAGACGCTAACTTGTCATCTCCCTGTCACAGCTTAAGGAGGTCTTCGCTGCGTACGAGCCCTCTTCTGCGAAGATTGCTCTGCGCCCCATTCCTCGTTTCATGATCAAGAAGCTCCAGGCTCGCAACGAGCCGCGCAAGGGCCGTGGTTTCGGTTTTGTCACCTTGGCATCGGAGGAGCTGCAGCTGAAGGCTGTTGCCGAGATGAACGGCAAGCAGATCGATAACCGCGAGATTGCCGTCAAGGTCGCCATCGACAGCCCCGACAAGACCGACGATGATGTTGCTGCTGAGACCCCGGCTGCCGGTGAGACCAACGGCACCGCCACCGAGACCAAGCCCGATGAGGCTGCTGCCCCCGCTGCTGCCGAGGCCGAGGCTGCCGCCGCTCCGGCCGATGCCCCTGCTGCCGCTGCCGCCACTCCGGCCGCGGCCTAATCTAGCCCTAATAAAGGATCGCTACGACTACGCACACGGTTTACGAAACGACTTTGATGGCCACTTGCTGGCGCCCGTCAGCGACCTCGTGTCATCTCAACCCGAACAGAGCCTCTTGTGCCCGCTGTATTATTTGGCTACACTGGAGCTTCTTTCATTGAATCGACACGACGCTTGATGACTCTTTTCTTTACGGAGACTTTTGGGATGGGAGGGTGACTTTGGGGTGACAAAAAAAAGGTTACTGGCGTCTATTTACGGTTCATTTTCACGATACGACATTTAGACCTCAGGGACCCTTCTTTTGCTTTGGCTCCATATCCTAATAACCTCTTTTTCTTGAGGCATCACGTATTTTTGCCCATCCTTGCTCTTTGCTCTAATTTTCTCTTGGAACTCCCCGCGGTGTATAGTATGGATGTGCGGGTGGAAAGACCAAGGGAAGGCATATCCTGAGTAGGACTCGCCGTACCGTCAGCGCAGCTTATCGAGGGTGGTGAATTTAGCATGTTGCCATGGCCAAGATTCCAACCCAATATGGCTGTCAAACACTGCATCGGAGCTGACTGTTAAGCGAGAGAAGCTCGCCTGGCTGCTCGACGGAACCGAATCTGAGTGAACGCGAACGATAGGTTCAAGGTGCTCTCAACGGTGTCGAGTACCTGACGTTGTATTACTCGAAAGAAGGGTTACAGTACGAAAGATATCAGACACCAACGAACAGGGAGGCTTGGCCGTAGGTCGCCAACGGAGGCAGAGCGGGAAAACTACAGGAGGCTGCGGCGTAGCTTTTTGCCCCACATCAACCCCTGACTGGCGCCGCTGGCACGGTCAACCCGCCAAAGATCCAGACCGCACGTTCCCCATGGAACCCCTAAAAAATACTTAGTACGTATTAGAAACACTAAATTCGCTGCGCCCACGTCTCCGTCTGACACAGGCTAGTCAGTCCCTTGAGTGGTTCCCACGCTGGCTATTTCCAGGTACGGGGAAAGCACAGCGCACTCCTCCAGCGAGGCCAGCTTCACCAATCGAAGTCGGGAACCCGCAGAGGAAACAAACGAAGACGGACGAACTAAGACGCTGCAGAAGACCGCAAGCTAGCGCTGGCCTGCGAGGAAAACAGACCCCGACGCCCCAACCTGTCCACCGCCACCCCGAATCCAAACCTCCAAAGGCGGCGAGGACAGATAGACGCACGACCTGCGACATCTGGCCAAGATGGCCTCCAAAGGCATGTGGGAGGTCGACCCTGAGACTCGGTCCAAGGTGAGCAATTCCATTCCTATACCGGAGTGCCAACGAACGTGTTGCTGCAAACAAAGATGTTCAAGGGAAGGGAATCTGGGGGGATAATTTTCATGCCACGAGGCTGACTGTGAGCGAACCTATGCACCGACTTCGCGCCGGCCGGCTTCTCGACGAACAACCGACAGCTCCTCGCCATCCAAAAAGAGTCCAACAACAGCATCTGCTGCGACTGCGGGGCGCCGTCCCCCCAGTGGGCGTCGCCCAAGTTCGGCGTCTTCATCTGCCTCTCGTGCGCGGGCGTGCACCGGGGCCTGGGCGTGCATATCTCGTTCGTGCGGTCCATCTCGATGGACGCCTTCAAGGCGGCCGAGATTGAGCGCATGCGGCTCGGCGGCAACGCGCGCTGGCGCGACTTCTTCGAGAAGCACCCGGACACGGAGCTCAGGGGCATCTCGTGGGACGACGCCACCATCGCGGAGCGCTACAGCGGCGAGGCCGGCGAGGAGTACAAGGAGCGCCTGAGCGCGTCGGTCGAGGGGAGGGAGTACGTGCCCGGTGAGAAGAAGACGGCCGCCGCCGGCAAGGGCGGCAGCGCCGCGGCGGCGGCGTCGAGCGCGCCGCTGAGCGGGACCGCGGACAGGGGCGGCGGCTACAGGGACGACGTCAGCAGGTCCGCAAGTCCTAGCGGTGCCGGTGGCGGCGGCGGCGGCGGCGGGGTCGGGAACAAGACGCGGGTGGACGACAAATACTTTGCCAAGCTCGGGGCGGACAACGCCTCGCGCTCCGAAGCCCTGCCGCCGAGCCAGGGCGGCAAGTACGCGGGGTTCGGCAACACGCCCATGCCCCAGAGCAGTAACGGCGGCGGCTCCTCCCTTCCGTCCATGAACGAGGTGCAGAGCAACCCGGTCGCCGCCCTGACCAAGGGCTTCGGCTGGTTCGCGTCCACGGTGACCAAGACGGCCACCACGGTCAACAGCACCTACATCCAGCCCACGGCGAAGCAGGTATGTTTCATGGCACCCTGCTTGCTTTCTCAATCCCTGGGCGTCCATCACTAACTCGCGTCTTGCGTTGTTACAGATCGCCGAGTCGGATTTCGCAGCACAGGCACGCGCGACGGCGGGCACCGTCGGCAAGGTGGCACAGGTCGGTGCCAGGAGCGCCCAGGACAGGTTCAACCAGTTCGTCGAGGGCGGACCGGATAGGAGCCAGTACCGCCAAGTGCCCATCGACGACAGCCGCAAGGACTTTTGGGACGACTTTTCCGACATTCCAGAGCAGCAGCAGCAGCAGCAGCAGCCCAAGAAGAGCAGTGCCATCGGAACTGCCGCCATGAGCAAGGGCGGTAGCGCCAGCACCGGGCCCGCGACCGGTGCCACATCAAAGCCGGCCGCCAAGAAGGATGAGTGGGATGATTGGTGAGCGAGGGGGCGGCTTGTTACAAGCGAGGCGGTCCGTTGGGCGGTTTGTCTGGTGATTTTGTGCATACTCGGTTTTCCTTTCTCTGCTCTACGTTTTTACGACGGCGCCGGTTGCTTCTCCGCCTCTTGGCATACATCAACTTGAATATCACGAGCGACAGGACATGAAAAGGATACTTGGTTGCGGCGGTGTTGGCTTGTGCTGTGTATAGAGTATATACATTGTACTTTTTCCATTTTAGCGGAACTATCGACTTTTTGAATGTTTGACTTTTATTTTGTTGGCTGTGAGGTTGTTTTGAAGTCTACGTTGTTACCAAATGCTTTCCTGTATCGTCTGGCTATGGAAAGGAGCACATTCTCCATGTTGGCACGTGCTCAAGCACCCTGGCCCAGTTCAGCCGCGGCCAGCCGATGCGATCCGTGCCTGGGGCCCCGCCATTGGATGCTCTCAGCTTTCTGGGAGACGGCTCAATTCGAATGACGACAACCGCCCATTCATTCTGTCGCAACCAGCAAGCCACAACCTTTGATCTCGTCGCGAATACCTCCCGACAACCTATCGAGCGCCCGTAAAATTCGGCGATCGAGCGGCAGAAGTGGTCAACATGTCCGGACTGAGAATATTAGTGCCCATCAAGCGGGTCATCGACTATGCAGTAAGTAGCCGAATCGCGCCGTCGCCCGGCCGAGGTCGGCGGCACCCATGATGATGTCGGCGTCTACAGGCTTGGATTTCGGCCATTCGAGGGCGCCCTCACAAGCAAACGGCTGCTGACAAGCCCCCTCCTTCCCTTCCACCGTGCCCACCACAACAGGTCAAGCCGCGGGTGAACAAGGCGCAGACGGGCGTCGAGCTGGCCGGGGTCAAGCACAGCATGAACCCGTTCGACGAGCTCTCGGTTGAGGAGGCGGTGCGGCTGCGGGAGCGCAAGGCCGGGCCGGCGGGGGTGGAGGACATATGCGTCATCTCGGCGGGGCCCGCAAAGGCGCAGGAGACGCTCCGGACGGCCATGGCCATGGGCGCGGACCGGGCGGTGCACGTCGAGACGGCCGAGGACGCGCCGGCGCTCGAGCCGCTGTCGGTGGCCAAGCTGCTCAAGAGGGCGGCCGAGGACCACAAGAGCAACCTGGTGATACTCGGCAAGCAGAGCATCGACGACGACTCGGCCCAGACGGGGCCCATGCTTGCCGCGCTCCTGGGCTGGCCGCAGGCGACGCAGGCGTCAAAGGTGGAGGTCGGAAGCGACGGCAGCGTCAGCGTGACGTGCGAGGTGGACGGCGGCGTCGAGACGGTGCGCGCGCGGCTGCCCATGGTGGTCACGACGGACCTGCGGCTCAACGAACCGCGCTACGCGAGCCTGCCCAACATCATGAAGGCCAAGAAGAAGCCGCTCGAGAAGAAGGCGCTGGCCGACTACGGCGTCTCGGCCGAGAGCAGGCTCAAGGTCGTCAAGGTCACCGGTAAGTGGGGGTTGGCCCCCCTCCCCCTCTCCCCCTTGTCCCGAGATTGTAATACCCCGCCCCTATCATGTGCATGCTTGCATGCAGCTCGCTGCGCGTGTTTCACCTCACTGACGATGCTCTATCTCTCTCTTCCGCAAACAGAACCACCTCCGAGACAGGGCGGAGGAAAGGTCGAGGACGTCGGCGGCCTCGTCGCAAAGCTGAAGGAGCTTGGTGCATTATAAAGCCTTGGCGGTAGAATGTGTGCTTTTGTTGCATGTCATGCACAGCAGCAGCAGCCACTAGCCATGTTGCCCATAGAACTGTATGTCTAGAGGGGTATGTAGACGTGTCGTCGTCGGAAGACTATACAAAATAGAGTGTTTGCTACAAGCCCTACCGAGGCTAGGAAGAACGCTGGCTCTCTACGCCGCTACCTACCTAGGTAGCTCACTTGGTCACATTGCTGGTCCCTACGACTTGTTTCTGCAGTAGCGGTGTTGCGCGGGTGCCGTTGGCGTCACGCCATCTGTATGTGCTCTCTCACGGGCCTCCGCGGAGGCCTATAAAGGACCCAACATATGCAACGCTGTCGGCAAGCACATGCCTCGAAGCCTGGCCGTGCCCGAGCAGCGTTGTTCCTCGACATGCATGCGGGCTGAGCACAAAACAAGCGGTCTGAACTGACTCGATGGAATGGGTGGCGGCAGATCACTGGTACCATCTGCGAGGGAAACAAATGATAAAAACCCACCCAGTAACAAGGGGGTAACAGAATTTCTCCTCCCTTCTTTCACCAACTTCAACAACGGCAGTTACTCTATGCCAGCACGTGACCCCACTTTCGCCACCCCTGTGATCTCCAGTTTTAACCCCCTGTTGCTGGGTTTTTATCTTTCTTTCTCTCGCAGATGGTAGTCGCTTTGATTGAGTCGAACCTCCTCTCAGTTTCAGTTCTGTTGGCGGGTTCGTCGGCCTGTTTGACAACAAAATCCCATTTTCGAGTTTCACGCTCGACAAAGTAGCGACCCGTTTTCGCCGGTGCCGGAGCCCCAGCTGCCGGCTTTTTTTCTTCTTTCCTGCTGCAAAGAAGCTTCGGGCGCACCCCCCCCCACATCCCGCCCCAATTGGGGAAACTTCAATCAAGCCCTCAGACTCAGCCTGTCACCCTCCGACCAATGATAAGCACCGTAATTCCTCCCCCCTGGAATTTTGACGATGCAACTCTCCCTTCTTCCTTTCCCCCTCGTCCACGTCCGGGAGCTTCCTCCGTCACCGCTGCAACGACAACAACTGTCCGAACACCCAAGACTCGATCACTTCCCGCGATCCTCCCTTTCTCCTTTTATAGAGCTGACCAGCCGAAAGTCGCGCTTATGAAAGGGCGCCTGTCAGAATTCACCTCTCAGGTATGTCATCGCGTCACTGCTGGCTTGGAGGAGCTTGGGCGAATAATTTTTTTTTCTTCCTGTTACCGTGACTCCCCAACCCCAACCCCACCTGCCTTTCTCGCAACGCCTTCAAGCTCTCATTGGAGTTACAACAGCCCCAATTTCCTCTTTTTCCCCTCCTGGCCTGGCGAATTGTGCTGTTGTCATGATGGCTTGCTGCGGGTAGTTCTTTGGACATGGAATTGGGCCCTTGAGAGGCTCCCACACCAGCCTGCACCCACCATGCCGCTTAGGTTCCATGCCGCTGACTATAATGGCCTCCTCGCACAGGACTATCTCTCCGGTTCGCCGCTGCGTCTCAGACTTTTACTGTCCCCTGACTCACCACCGTGCATGCTCAGGGTTTACTGACTTGAGGTTCCTAGACCATCTTTGGAGGGCCCTGTCCGCTTAAAGCCAACTGAACCACCCGCTGCTGACACCACCGATCCCCCGCCCGCTCTTGGAATAGCGAACCTACCATGCTCTCCCGAGTGACCGCCCGCCTCGCCGCGGCCGCTAGACCGGCCGCGGCCCTCCAAGCCGGCGCATTAGCCGTGCGCGCCCCGGCCGCCGCCACCCAGCTCCGCTTCGTGAGCGGCAGCCAGCAGCAGCAGGCCAGCACCGGCAGCAAGGGCCGCGACATGCCCACGCAGCGCTCGCGCGCTACCGCGCCGCCTGCCGCCGGCCTCGATGCCACCTTCACCATCCGGGTATGGCATTGCCCCGCGCTGTTTATCGCTGGAATCATGTCTCTGCCCATGTGCCTGCATGCTGACTCTCGGGCTTGGTTTGCTTTCGTTAATAGGACGGCCCCGTGTTCCACGGTACCGCCTATGGTGCCAACTCCAATATCTCGGGCGAGGCTGTCTTCACAACCTCCCTCGTCGGATACCCCGAGTCCATGACGGATCCGTCGTACCGTGGTCAGATCCTGGTCTTCACCCAGCCGTTGATCGGCAACTACGGCGTGCCGTCCAAGGAGCGCGACGAGTTCAACCTGCTCAAGTACTTTGAGTCGCCGCACATCCAGTGTGCCGGCGTTGTAGTTTCGGATATTGCCGAGAAGTACAGCCACTGGACGGCTGTGGAGGGTCTTAGCGAGTGGTGCGCTCGCGAGGGCGTTCCCGTCATCTCGGGAGTCGACACGCGCGCCATCGTCACCCACCTCCGCGAGCAGGGCTCATCCCTGGCCCGCATCACTATCGGCGAGGAGTATGACGCGGACGAGGACGAGAGCTTTGTCGACCCGGGTCTAATCAACCTGGTGAAGCGCGTCAGCACCAAGGCGCCATTTGTGGTTGAGGCTCTGGACCCGACCTTCCACATTGCGCTGATCGACTGCGGAGTCAAGGAGAACATCCTGCGCAGTCTGGTCAACCGTGGCGCCTCGGTCACAGTCTTCCCCTACAACTACCCGATCCACAAGGTTGCGTCCAACTTTGACGGCGTTTTCATCTCCAACGGGCCGGGTGACCCGACCCACTGCCAAGAGACTATCTACAACCTGGGGCGGCTGATGGAGACATCGCCTGTGCCCATCATGGGTATCTGCTTGGGTCACCAGCTTCTGGCTCTGGCCGTCGGCGCCAAGACCATCAAGCTGAAGTATGGAAACCGGGCGCACAACATCCCGGCCCTTGACGTAAGTTTCGCCCACCCAAATCATGCTGTGATGTCGGCTCTGGGCGTGGGGGTGGCTGACCTTTTTGCCCGCTTGTACAGTTGACCACCGGCCAGTGCCACATTACTAGCCAGAACCACGGGTATGCCGTCGACACGAGCACTCTGCCAAACGAGTTCTTGGAGTACTTTGTGAACCTGAATGACGGCAGCAACGAGGGTAAGCCTCATCACCTGTCGGCAGCAGAAACCAGACACAAAAATTGGGGGTGAAATAAAGAGGGTCGTGACTAACCTGCTCGGTTTGCTGCACGACACAGGCATGATGCACAAGACTCGCCCCATCTTCTCGACGCAGTTCCACCCCGAGGCCAAAGGTGGGCCGATGGACAGCTCGTTTCTCTTTGACAGGTACCTGTCCAACGTCAAGATGTTCAAGAACAGCGAGAAAGTGTTCAAGGACAACAGGCCTTCTCAGCTGCTGCTCGACATCCTGAGCAAGGAGCGCGTCGGTGTGGAGCCAACTCCCCTGGCGACCACCGCTTAAAGCAAGGCTCTGCGGTCTTCGGCGTGGTTGGTGTATTGGAGTTTTGGGGGCAGTTCAGTTATCCTAGGTTTTTGGTTTAGTCGGCCACTGAAAAATTCGTTCGCATGGATCTTCTTGATCAATCTTGACTTGAATTTCCATGTTTCTTTGCAATCTGAATCCAGCAGGGCAAAGTGGTTTTGTCTGGATGGTTGTATGGTGAATTTGAGATCTGTTGAAATTTGTCCTGAGCTCTGTCCGTTTGGTTTCTCTTGTGCACACACCTTTAAGATGGGATACGGGAATGCCGAGTGGATTCCAGGTTGAAGCTCTCGCCTACGCCGGGCTACTGTTCACCTTTTAGGAAAGGGGCGGTTGTGTGCCTTCCATCTGTCACCCCTGAGCACTTCCTGCTGGTCCCATGTTCCGTCCCGTTTTGCCGTCGTTCCCGCTGTCATCTGATACGGAGAATGAGACTGAAAGGGATCGAGGAGTGACGTATCTTGCCCATTGTGTTGCTCTCGTTGTTTGTATAGTTGGGAAAGGGACATACATACTGGGAAGGTGCCATGGGCTGCTTGCCTGTTCAGTGCTTTCCTAGCTCGAGCGATCTGAGAAAACCGTCACGCGGGAGTGACGACCAAGGTATGCGTGGGTGACTGCCCCCGTCACCGAGCACACCTACCTTTCCGGGGAGACAAGCCGTATCTCGGGTGGCGTCCACGCAAGATTGGGGTCGGGCCACAGAGGCGTCCTTGTGCTTCATCCCATAACGAGCCCGCCCGTCACTGTCCTCCCACCGCACCTCCCAGCCTGGGGTCAAAGTCACATCACATCACCTTTGCATGTTGCCTCACCTCAACCCGTAGCAGCCTGCACAGGTAACCTTCCCTCACAGGCCAGGAACGGCAGGTTCTTGTCAACCTCTCGGCCATTCACAGGCTGGGACGGGTGACACGGCCGCGATAATTCCCATCGACGCACCCCCTCCGACCTCCGAGATAAGCCAAGCTAACCACGCCCGCACCACAACCCGAAACGGTGCCGCATCTTAAAAGACCGCCCGGATCTGCCAACCTAGCCTCCAACCATGGCCGTTTCTTGCTCCCACCCGATTGTGCGCCCAACAGTGCCGCCTGCGTAACAACCTCCCGCACTGTCCTGTCCGAGGGCCTCGTCTTCCTATCTCGTTCCGAAGAAGCAACACAACAACTCTTGCCCATCACGCGCGCGCGAGACGCACCCACTTTCTAGGCTCCTACTCGCGCATCTTTTTCTGTCGGCGAGACAAGTGAGCAACATAGAGATATATCCGCTCTTCAGTCGCCCTCTCACTTTCTTTTGTGTGATCAAACCACCGCGCTTTCTTGAGCTGCCACCCCAGTCTAACTTGATATCTTCCCACCACAACCGGCTTTGCCCACCGCCCACCCTTTCATTCCCTTCAACCTCACCTAACCTAGCCCCTCCAGCGCTCGACTCCCGCACAAGGTGAGTACCTACGCCACTTAGCCATGGCCATCTTCCAAGAGAGCGGGCCCGACGAAGCCATGTGCCCTGTGCTCAGGTCCAAGGGCGCCACCGATGTCGTCGTTGGCATTTCCGGATGCAGCGGCAGCGGCAAGTCGACTCTGACGGCGATTCTGCACTTCATATTCGAGCGAGCCATCAAGAATGGCCTGTCCAAAGATGACGGCCCCCCAGCCATCATCACAGTGCTTTGCGACTCGCACTTCATCCCCAAGCCAGACTGCCCCAGGGCTCGGTTCAAGCCCGTCTTCCCTGGCGACGCCTACGTCATGGGCGGCCTGCCCGAGTACGCCCACCCTGGCGTCTTCGATTGTCCCGATACCGACACTCCCCTTGCCCTGGATTACTCTCGCATGTGCGCCACCCTCGAGACGGAGTTTGGCACAGCGGCCCACGAGGAGCAGTGGAACCCCGAGCCCCAGCAGGCAAAGAAGGAAGACGACTACTGCCACCAACAGATCCTCAAACTGAAGAGCAGGATTCGCAGTGGCAGCACTATTGGCGGCAACCTCCCGGCCGGCACCCTACAACAGGCCTTGCAGCTCATTCGGGCCTCAGCTTCGAATCAGCTATCCCTGAACCGTAGGATCGGCTTTGAGGGTCTCATCTTCCGTGCCGATGGCTCCCCTGGCGACGGATCACTGTCAAATGGAGCTACTGACGTTGGCCAGAATGGCACCGACGGCCATGGAGCTGTGAACGGCAGCAACGGCAACACCGGTGGTCGAAGCGAGGCCCTTGGTAAGCAGGCGAAAGGTGTGGTGATCGTGGCTTGCCGCCTCGCTCTCGTTGAGGGATTCATGCTCTACCCCACCGATGTCGATGACCCGTCGACGAGCTGGGGAGAGGCCCTCACCAACGCGACAGATCCCCGGGTGAAGGAAAGTCTTCGCTATGCAAAGAAGCTCTACGATTGCCTCGATCTGAGACTGTATATGCCACTGGACCGCGCCATGGCCCGTCACAGGCGCCTCACCCGCACCCCTTATGTGGACACCATCGCCCTCGAGGGCGGTGGTAGACAGCCGGGCCAGGCCTGGAAGACGGAGGGCTACTTCGACGATGTTGCGTGGTAAGCCAACCCAGATCCATGCAACCTGCCGAGCACGCGCCTGTCTTGATGGGCCACTTCGGCGCTGCGCACTTTGGGTGTCAAGACCATTGACGCGTGATTGCCGGGAATAGGCCCAACCACGAGCGTTTCCACCAGCACCTACTTCCCCATAAGATCCAGGAGGCCTACCCAGCCTTTGACACTGAGAAAGGCGGTCAGGCCATGGGCTGCATCATTAGGGGCGACCAAGACGCGGACCTCGCTATGACGGTCATTTGGGCCGTCAAGCAGATCCTCGGTCATCTCGAGGAGAAGGAGCAGGGTGCACGCTCGCGGTTCCTTTCCGAAAAGCTGCCCTAAGGTCTCACAGGATAGCCGAGAGGATTGGGTTCGCCACGAGGCCTTGATATGCATGCCCATCCTTCGCATCCGATTTGCTCTCCTGTTTGTTACTTCCCTTTCTTCCCCTCTCCCAGAGGATTCTTCCAAGGGCTTTATATCATCTCCTTTCCCCCGGATATGCCCTGGCTCAGTAACGCGCATGAAGACGGGCGCACACGTATCAGGGGCGGCAATTTGTCTCTTTTGGGCTCAGTCTGCGTCTAGCCCCGCGCATTTCAAAGCGACGGTTTTGTTGATACTCATACTCAACTCAAATCCTGATCATCTTTTCTTCCGAACCTGGGTTGTCGGCCCGGGAGAGAATATGATCGCAATATCTACCTAGCTAGCAATGAG
>NW_008804546.1:651248-700447 GCF_000145635.1 Gaeumannomyces tritici R3-111a-1
GAAATTCAAGTTCTAGGCTACGGACTTGCGGGATTTCTGCCTATGTTTTCTTCCCGAGCTGGCAGCAGAGTCTTGCTCGTCGGATGAGGTATGAATACAGATATACAGTCTCTGAAATTTGACGGGATTGATGATCCGTATTTTGTCTCAGCAGACGTGCCAGCGGGTAAAAAAGAGAAATAAACGGTCACACATGTTACGGGAATTCGGACGGAAACAGGCAAAGTGATCAAAACGCAATAAAAGATTTCTACATGGCAAGCAGACCGTATCTAGTGAACGTCAGTGCCGACGTGCCCGCGCTTCATAGCTCATATTCCACCCGCCATCCTCCAATCGGGTTGGCGGCCCGCACTGAGACATAAAGTCGAATGTGCTTTTTTTCGCATCCGCTCGTCACAATAGAGAAGCAGGGCCTTGACCATATATGGTCAATAATAGAGCTATCCGACGAGCGAGGCTGTAGAGAGCATCGAGAGTGTCGTCAACCATCGCCACCAAGAGCCGTTTATAGCTTGTCGTAGTACTAGAGGTGAAAGAGGTTTGTTAGCATGCAAGTCTCACGACATATAAATCAGGGAAATGCCAAAGAGATGGATCATAGCCACTCACGTTCTCGACACCGGGAACCTCGGGCTTGAGACCCTTCCGCTTGCGGGTGCCCTGGACAACCTGTCCGGTCTTGGTGGTGGAGTCCAGAGGCGAGCCACCGGGCAGGACCTGCCAGTGGTCGAAAACGGACTGAGGGAAGGCCTGGCCAGAGGTACCGGCACGCAAATCGGCGTTGAAGCCGAAAGACTCGAGGACGGGGAGGTAAGCCTTGATGGTGAAGAGAGGAGTGCCGGGGCGCTGCTCCTCGGCGAAGACGTGACCACGACGGCGGGTGAGGACACCGTAGCAGCCACCCATGGCCTGCTCGGGGACCTGGATCTCGACCAGGAAGACGGGCTCCAGGATGGCGGGCTCGGCCAGCAGGGCAGAGGCGTACAGGACACGGCGGGTGGTGGGCATCAGCTGACCGGCGCCACGGTGGATGGCATCGGCGTGCAGGGTAACATCGAGAATGTTGAAGCGGATACCGCGCATGGGCTCCTCGGCGATGACACCCTCGCGCGAGGCCCACTGGAAACCGGAGACGACGGAGTCCTTGATTTCGTTGAGGTACTGCACGGCCTTGGTCTGGTCGACCAGCAGGTTGGGGCCGTTGGTGTCGGGGCCGAAAGTCCAGATCTTGCGAGCATCGGTGACATCCCAGCCGTGCTCGTCGGCCAGGATACGGGCACGAGCCTTGAAGTCGTCACGGGGGGTGATCTTGCCGTCGTCGATCAGGCCGGCCAGCTCCTCGCCCAGGGGCTCAGCAACCATGTAAAGACGGTTGTGCTTGTTGGGCGACTTGGACAGGGCAGTCATGCTCGACTTGGCCTGGACGGTCTCACGGTACTGGACGACAGGGTCCGAGATGATGAGGGGCACACCGGCGTGGTCCTCCTCGAGATCCTTCAGGCAAATCTCCAGATGCAGCTCACCGGCACCGGCAACGATGTGCTCACCCGAGGGCGAGGTGAAGGTCAGGACGCAGGGGTCCGACTTGGACAGGCGCTTCAGACCCTCGACCAGCTTGGGCAGATCCTGGGCATTCTTGACCTGAACACCCTGCTGCACGACGGGCGAGACGGAGAACTTCATGACCTTGAGGTTGTGGGCAGTCTCGCTGGTGGTCAGGGTACCCGACTTGAGCAGGAACTGGTCGATACCGACCAGGCCGACAATGTTGCCGGCGGGCATGTCGTCGATGGGCTCGACCTTGCCGCCCATCATGAGCACGGTACGCTGGACGGCCTTGATGAAAAGGTCCTCCTTCTTGCCGGGCTGGTAGTTGGGGCCCTGGATGCGGACCTTCAGGCCCGAGCGGACGGTACCCGAGAAAACACGACCGAAGGCGTAGAAGCGGCCCTTGTCTGAGGTCGGCACCATCTTGGAGACGTAAAGCATGAGGGGGCCCTTGGGGTCGCAGTCACGGATGGCAATGGCAGCCTCGTCATCCGGGGGACCCTCGTACAGGGACTCGACACGGTACCTCTGGGCCGTGATGGGCGAGGGGAGGTGGAGAATCATCATCTCCAGCAGAGAGTCGGCAGCGGGCAGGAAAGTGCGCATGACAGCCTTGAGCAGCTGCTTGCCCTCCTTGTCCTTGTCCTCGACGGCGAGCTTGAGGTTGAGCTTCTCGAGAAGGGCGGCGACCTCGTCCTTCTTGAAGTTCATAACGGCCGCGAAGATGCGGAAAATGGGGTCCAGGATGAACTGGTTAAAGGCACGCTCAAGCTGCTTGCCCTCGTGAGTAGACTTGTTGGTCCACTTCTTGGTGTGGGGGTTGAAGTAGTTGTCGCCCTGGGAAGATCGAGGCGAGTTAGTCAAGGGTACTAGAGACCGGCAGGCTGGCCGCGCAGGTGGAGATGGAGAGCTGCTCAACTCACCCAAAGACGCTCCATCATCTTGTTGCGGTCGACACCAAACTTCTTGGCGTAGCGGACAGCGAACTGGCGGATGGTGAAGGCCCAGCCGTGCAGACCGGAACCGAAGGCAACGGTACCCTTGTCGGGGTAAACCTGGAGGTCACCCAGCGACTTGTCCAGGTAGGTGGAGATGATGACGTTGACCGACTCGATGGTACGCGAGAAGGACTGGTACAGGTCCTCCTTCTCGACCTGCAGCTCGAGCAGGGCACGGTCGACCTTGTTGATGATGATGACGGGCTTGATGCGTTCACCAAGGGCCTGGCGCAGCACGGTCTCGGTCTGCACGCAGACACCCTCGACAGTGTCGACAACCACCAGGGCACCATCAGTGACACGGAGAGCGGCGGTAACCTCGGAGGAGAAATCAACGTGACCGGGCGAGTCGATAAGGTTGATCAGGAAGTTGTTGCCGTCAACCTTCTGGCCAACAATGTCCTTCAGGTCGTCCTCGGAGGGCAGGTTACCGTACAGAGAGATGGCGGTAGACTTGATGGTGATACCGCGCTCCTGCTCGTCTGCACGCGTGTCGGTCGCACGCTGGTCTCCTGCCTTCGCGGTGGAGATGATACCCGCCTTGGCCAGCAGGGAATCGGTGAGGGTCGACTTGCCGTGGTCGACGTGGGCGATGACGGACATGTTACGGACATTGCTAGGCTTGTCCATAAGCGCCCGGATCTCGTCAATCGTGACTGTTGCGCAGGTGGGTTAGTATCATATGTAGCTGGACAGCAGACAGCTAGCTGGCGACGGCAGACCGTGGCCCCCACGGCGGTGGCTTCCGACCAGACACAGCCGACCCCATCCCGACTTCGTCCCGGCCGCCCGCCCTCGTCCATCACTGCAAAGTATTGCGGGGGATCGGGGAGGCGAGACGGGAGTTGGGGAGGAGGGGCGGTGCAACAGGCTGTCGCGGGGGAGCCACGGTTGCTGCGTGCAAAGCGACCACGCTCCCAAAAGGGAGACAGCTCTGGGTCATGTTTGGTGAATGTACATACAGCTGTTGGAAGAGGCATGTTAGCACGGGCGCCGGACCTAAGGCTCTTTATCTCCGGGGTGAATGGGCTGAGCAAGTAGCAGGCAACAAGCCGAGCTTCTGTTGGAGAGGGAGTGGGCGGGTGGGCAGGAAGTGTGAAAGGGAACTGGGTCCATATGGCCAAGGAAATGGAAAGCAAAGCAAGTGGTGGTTGCACGAGTGCCTCCATCGCCATTGCCAGCCTTCCCCCCTCTCTCTCTCTCTTCCACCCCGGCTCGCGCCGCGTCTCAGGTGAGGAGGGGCTGGCGGCATGGCCACAGCGCGCCGTGAGAGGTAAGGGGAAGGGCAAAGGGTACGTGTCGGGGACTGGCAGCAGCAGAAGCAGCAGCAGCAGCAGCAGCAAAGGGCCCAACTTACTTCACCATTTTGGCGGGTTTGTAGTCGCTCGACGACCAGCTCCTAAAATGGTTTCTCGGTGGTTTGGCGAGTGTAAAGAGGAGAGAGGGAACAGGTTGCGGAGCGGGGCACCCAAGTGGGAGAAATTTTTATTATCCAGAGCAGAGTTGCGCCGCGGCGGGGTTGCAGCAGGACCGTCCCGCTTTGCTTTTTTCTCCTCTGCTGACAAAAATGGAAAATAAAGTGGCGACTCGTCTCGACGTTGAGGGAGGGCAGGTCGCAGTCTCGTTCCTGTCTTCAACACCAAGCTGCCTTTTGCCTCTTAGAGCTAGCCGATAACAAGCACGCAAATGGAGCCGACGTACACAGCAGGCAAGCCGGCGTGGGGAGGCCAATATATACACCACACGGGTTGGATGATGAAAAGAAAAACGGGGATTGGAAAGGTGCACAACACTCATAGCCTCTCTTCCCTGCTGCACTTCCTTTGACACGCAATTTGTATTTATTTTTCTTGTTCTCTTTGCTGTTTGGTCCCTCACGTTCAATGGCGGGGCTAGCTCACCCCTGCCACATTCGCAAGGCGCTTTGGTGGAACCCCGCCTTTCCCGGCACAATTTGGCAGGAGAGCAGAGTGCGTGCGTCCAAGCTCGAAAAATATGGACGTTTGACTGGGTGGGTGCGTCAGACACCCCCGCCCGCCTTGGCTCTTTGGCGCGCTCTGACTGAGGGCTCGGCCCTAGCTGGCGTCGGCACCCTCGTGCTTCGGCTTTGCGTCACCCCTTGGCGTCGTGCGCGCCGCTCTAAGCCAAAAGGGTCTGGATGCGATTCCCCGTTGACTCAGTCGGCGAACCGTTGACCAGCCCCCATCACTTGCTTGCCGTTATTGCGGTATTACTGGCCAACTGAGTAAAAAAGGATATGGAAACATGATGTCTTTTTGTGTACCTATCTATCTATGACTATCTGCTGTGTGCGTGCGCTTTCCAACGTGCACCATTAAAATGGGGAGATCCCTGCGCGAGCCTGCCGTGAATGGGCAGTAACCCCTGAGCGCGATTCACCTGACACCCAAAACCCCTGAACGCCGTCAAGTCGTGATAAAAAAAAACGAACGACGGAGTCAGACTCAAGCTGTCATACCGAGATTATGATGATAAGCCTGGATAGCACGTAGAGAGCCAGGAGAAGAGGGAAGTGAAAAATAAGAAAAACAATCAAATCAAAGTAGAGCAAGAGCTTTCCGCTTCAGGAAGTGCCCAGGATCCTCTTATACGCGTCCTCCACCTCGCCGGCTAGCTCAAGTAGCGACACGATCACTATCTGATGCGTCAGGTTCGGCAACCGGTCGCGGTGCAGCCCGATCCACTCGAGCGGCGGCGTCGCCTCGCCCATGTCGCGGAGCTGCGGCGTCTCGATGATGGGCGGCTCCAGCGGCGTGTACTCGTACTTGCTCTGCGGGACGTGCACCTCGGCCGTGATCTTGTTGGCCGCCTCGTCCTTTTCGTCGCCACCCTTGTCCCTGCCCTTGCCGTCGCCGCCGCCCCCGTCTGATGACCCGGGGATGCCTGTGACCCGGATCGCCGGCAGCGCCAGCTCCTTGCCCGAGGCTAGTGCCAGCGTCTTGGAATGGTTGGCCCACATGCCGCGTATGTAGCTCACACGGCTGTAATTCCACCCGACTTCGACCTTGCCCTCGAAAGCGCTCTTGAAGATGTACTCGATGTGGCGCGACGAGGGGTGCTGCCAAGTTTGCATCATGGCTTCCACCCGCGGCACCTTAAGGATAGTCCCGCCTCGAGATCCCGTCGCCCTCAGCACCACATCCTCTACCGACATATCGCTCGCTGCTGCCCCTGATCCTTTGCCGCTGCGGGGGCCACTGTCCAGGCCGTCGTGCCTGACGGTTGCAAGTCCGATCCGGAGCTGTCCCAAGGTGAGACCAAGCATGCTGTGCACACGATGCTCGCGCACACTGGCCGCGAACCGGGCCTGCGTGTTGAGCGCCTCCATCTTGAACACCTGGGTGTCGCCAAACGTGCTGGGGAATAAACCCAGGTTGAGTGCTTTGAGTGTCACCACCACGTCAGTGTCCAGCGAGATGGGCGCCTTGGAGAGGCCGTCCTCGTCCGCCTTCTTTTTGGGTATTGTAAGCCTCTTGACCACCTCTGGCATTGTCGACGACCGCCTGCGCGTGAACTTCTCGATCTCCCGCACCGACGCTTCAAAGTTGGTCCGCCGCTCTTGCACTAGCTTCTGGAACGCTTGGTACAGCGCCACCCCCTGCGCCGCCGACGACGTTGTCCCAAAGACCTGCACCGCGTCGCCGTCGAAGCTCGCCACGAGCCGGTCGCCGCCGCCGTCCAGGCTGCGTCGCACGTTGTACATCAGGAACTCCATCTTGGAGATGTCCGCTACGAGGAAGGCTTGGTAGTCGAACGCCGCCTTGACTCGGAATTGGCTGAAGCCAATGGACGCTTGGACCAGCGGTGTCTCGTTGAGCGCCTGCTCCCGCTCCGGCCACTGGATTGACGTTCTGAGCTTGAAGTCCTGCATGGCCACAAAGCCGCTCATGCGTCCTGCACTGTCCACTCCGATCCTTTGAAACCCGAGGCAGAGGTTCTGCTCCCAGTCCGACGTTTTCTTGGACGAGATCCAGAATTCCGTGATGGAGAAAACCGACTTCCCGATCGCCTGACCAAGGTCCACGTTGATATCGAGCGCGCTGATGGAGATAGTGGCGGTCCAAGGGAATGCCGTTGTGCCTGCCACCTGCTGATACCGCTGCACTAGGTGGCCCTGTGATGTCTCCGTCAGCAGCTTGGCTGCCACCGGTGACGCTGATGTGTCCTGTGCGCTTCCAGCCGCTCTCGAGTCGCGGGGCATCCAGATCTCGCGGAAGAGCAAGAAGTCTTGCAGCTGCTTGGCGTTGATAGCCACCTTCATAGGGCTGACCTTCAGGATGGCGGACACACCGCTGATGCCGCTGACGTGCTTGCTGTTCATCAGCGAGAGGACGATCGAGTCCACCTCGAAACTGCCCGTCGACTCGCGCGAGTACACATGCTGAACCGATGTCTGGATGTTGCTGAACGCCCCGGATATGGCAAGGAAGTTTCCTTGCTCCACCGAGCGGACTGTGTTGGCGGTGAAGTAGATGTCCTCGAAACTAGTCGTGGCCGCCACTCGGGCAATTGGCTGACAGCTGAGCGAGAACTCTTGCCGGTCGATGCGAAGGCCGAGGTTCAGCTTGACGCGGCCTAGCACGGCAGTCGGATCTGCGGTGAGAAGGATGCTGTCCTCGGGCTTGGGCTCTTCCTTTGTCCCAGCACTGGGCGCGCGCTCTGGGGTGTGGACCTGGCCTCCCTTGTCATCGCTCACCACCTCCTTGATGCTGTCCGTGATATCCATGATCAGGGGCACGACTGAGGGGAAGAGCGTGTTGCTCGACGCGCCGATCTTGGTCTCTGCATACACCGAGGGGTCGTCGCTGCCGTTGTCTCGATACTCCAGCTTGAGTGCCAGGTTTGGCGTTCTGAGCACGGTGCCGCTGCTGGTTTCATCGTGGCCAAGTTGGCCATGCTTGCCCTGCCCTTGATACAGCATCCAGTCCTCGGCCGCCTTCTTGCCGCTGATGTGGACTACCGCACCAGCGAAGTCTGCGTCAACAAGTAGCGACTCGAGCCGCTTGCTGCCCAGGAGCGACCTGGTGCGCGCCGGCTTCTTGACCTCCTCCTGCGCCTGCGGACTGGCCTGGTCTGCATCTGGCCGCGGCGTTGTTGGAACCCAGTTCTCGGATGCCTCTTGTATATTTTTGACGGACAGTGAGATGGAGCGATTCAGGTTGGCCGCTGGGACAATGAAGCCTGATGTCAGGCGGATATCGACCGACTTGCCCACGGCTTGGAAGGCCAGGCGCCTCGCCTCGGCGGTTGAGACGTATGCCACACTGAATACAACCTCGGGGAGAAGTGCTGAATTGGGTGATCGCATCTTCCGATCCTGAGCCGGTGACATCATCTGGACCTGAAGGTTCTCAATTGTGAGGCGCGCCGAGTTCCTCGTTCGTGTTCCAAACTCGATCCTCTGGAGCGTGAAGACGAGATCCTCTTTGCCGTGTGACGGTTCTTGCCGAGGCCCCAGTACCAGCCAGCAGATTTGGATGTCACGGATCTCGAACGAGTAGACCATCGAGGTGAAGAAGGACTCGATGATGTCCGACTCGTCATCTGCCTCCTCGTCGTTGATCGCTATCCGCGGCCTGTTCTGCCGCAGCTTTCGGAGGTACTCGCGCTCCCGAGACGTGTCCAGGTCCTTGATCTTGTCTCCCATGTATCCCAGCGAGTCCACAAACGTCGACACTGTTTCGGGCGAGAGGACAACATTGAAGCCGTTGCTGCTGACATTCAGCGATCGCTCCTCTCTGCCGCTTTCCAGAACCCTGGTTGTTGCCGTGACGAGCGCCCCGAATGCCACGCTTCCGCAGCTGGCCATGGCCCCTGGCTTGCCCTTTTGGATCTCAAACGCGATTTTGCGGAGGTTGAAGTGTACCTCGGGATTTTCCAGGACACGGTTGTGCTGGTCAGCCTTGTTCGTCACTTCGAAATGTATGCGGTCGAGCAAGAAGCAGAGGCGGGCGAGTGGCTCATGCTCAGATCTAAGAGGGGCGTCTCCGAAAACTTCCAGGCCAGCGAATGTGAGATGAACCGAGTATGCCAAGGGCTGGCCTGAGCCTTGTTTGGTCTCGACCGCCTCGTTAGTCGGCACAACCTCAGGCCCGTCGTCAAAGATCTCGCCGACATGATCTTTGATGATCTGTACTTGCTCCTGGATGTCGTTGAGGGTGCTGGAGATCTCTGGCCGGTTGAGGGCAGACAGCAAGCTGTAGACAGCTGAGGCGTCCAGGAGGATGGGCTCGACGGAGGCGAACACGGTGGTCGTGTTGTCGCCTTGGCCAATTAGGCTCGTGATGCGGCCGTTGGTGGGAGGAATCTGCAACAAGGAAACGCTCCGAGGCGCTTTGTCCACGTTTATCTGCATCTCGTGGGAGTTTTCCTTGACGTCAAAGTCAAAGATAATTTCCCTTCCAGAGTTGGCAGCCACGGCGGCACGTGCGACTACTCCCGAGATGGTGTAGGTCAAGGACCGCAGGAGAGGTAGACTGATGCTGTACTCGTTGAGGAATAGAGCTATGTTGACCCTGAAGTTGGACAGCCTGTCTGCGATCTTCTTGTTGGATGACACTGGCGATGACGGAACGGGCGATGACGGCGCTGTTGAAGGTGTAGGGAGCTGGCGTTTCAATGCGTAGAGCCGAGCAACCTCGTCCTTGATGACAAGATCCAATACTTCCATCAGCATTATGGGATCTTGCTTGATGGCAAGGGACAGCCCATTGCTCGTGCCCGTGGCTTTGATAGTATGGGAGTTGATGGTATGTGAGGTCTGGAGCTCATGTGAGAAGAACACACTGGGCCGGTCTAGCTGGAATACCGTAATAACCTGCGAGTGGCTCCGGATTCTCGACGTCAACGAATCGCAACCAAGGATGAAGTTAGTGTCGGAGGAGCCGTCGATGCCGTGGCCCGTGAGAAGGGAAGCCTTGAGCCCCATGCTTGACACCCTGGTGTTCAAGTTGATGGTGTCTATGACGATGGCGCTCTGATCTACCTCGAGAACAACCTGGATGACCTCAGCGGTAGCAGCCTTCGAAGCAGTGCCGACTTGGGGTGCTGAAGCACTGGTGTCGATCTTGGCAATCGACGCAACCGCAGCTTCCTGCGGCAGCTCAGCTACTCCACTGTTGAGCTGCAGCTTCTTATAGAGCCGGAGGATGTCGTCTGCAAGCTCACACAGTTCCCAATTGAGGGATATGACCGCGTCTCCACACACGATACCAAGCACCGTGGGTGCCTTTGCATCCGCCGCTTTTGCTGGACCAGCGTCGCCCGCGTTGGCACCCCTCTGTAGCCTCGCCGTGAGGTCGACGAATGCAACCTCATTCTGCTTCGGTCCAGGGTCCAGAGCTAGACGGAATTGGTGAATTCGGAGAACAGCCATGAGAGGAGGCTCTGGAGTTGTCTGGTCGGGCAACTTCTCTAGCCGCCCGAACACTTTGTTCATGAGGATTGACTTGGCCAGATCCTCTAGATCCCAGCTCCTCCACTTTTGGAAGTATGCCAGCACTTGTTGCCGTGCGTTGGCAGGAGCCTCTACATTGCCTCCTAGGCTCTGCAGTCTAATCTCCTCCCTGGCACTGTCGTTCATCGTGGCCCATATCTGTCTCAGACGCATGGCGAGCTTCCACGAGTCGAACGTGCGGAGATGCTGGTCGGCAGAGCGGAGAGTTGCCGATGGCCGCACAATGAAGCTAGGGTCTGGCGCCCCCAGACCCTGGGCCGCAAGACTGCAGATGAGGGATTTCAGCACTCGGTCCTCTCTGCCAGCAGCATTGGAGATGGTGCGGCCCAGTTCGGTCGCAAGTCGGTCTGTACGGTGTACTAGCGACGCGATATACTCGATCTTGTCCGAGGATGCGGTCCCTTGGATGTGCCCGATATCGGCATCAATGTAGGTGACGTCCCGAGAACCCATAGAGACGATAACGTGCTCAACTTTACCAGAGACCGCACACTGCACGTTCTCGGCATCTCTAAGCTTCTCGGAGGCGGAAACCTCGATAGACCCTAGTCTTGTGTGGAACGAGTGTCGTACATGTCTGGTCTCCGGCTTGAATGCATCCTCCCAGCTACTCTCAGTGCGCACAGCCAAGGCTAGCTTCGTCAGGGAAATGTCGTACTGATCTTGCTCATCGTGTGACGGAAGCGGCGAGTCGAGGCACGATGAGCTGACGAAGCGTAGGTTTGCTCTGGGAATTCTCAGAACAATATCATCGATGCTGCCTTTTGACACCTGGTCCTTGTGTAAATCCATGATGCCGCCCATGGCACCAATTTGCAATGCGTCCAAGATGTCCTCGGGCTCGGTCGGCTGTATAGCCGTCAGCAAGGCCGCGATATAGCGCACGGAGGTTGGGTTTAGCGAGGCAGTGACACCTGAAGGCGTTTCGACCAGGATGCTGGTGTGGGTGCGATCCTCATTGAGTATTTCCGGGTCGATATCGCCAAGGTTGAACTCGGTAGTGTCAGCGCTGCCACCTTCACTGCTCGTCTCAACGCTGGGGAATGCGGCATTGGACGTGTCAATGGCAACGGCTTCAAGGGGGAAGTATGGTGCAAAGTACTGGCTAGAGAACGCAACGGTGTTGTGGTCGTTGTCGCGGCGGTCACTATAATCCCCCAAAGCGCTGTGAAAATCGGAATGGCGCCCTGTAGAGGCAGATAGTTCGCGCTTATGCCTTGCCGTGCTACCCGTCCGCTCCTGGTCGAGCCTGGTGAGGGGTTGGAGCTGGCCGTGGTGTTTGGACTGCAGGCTTGATCTTTTAGATGACTGGCGAGAGACGTGCGGGCGAACAATGCTCCTCGTGCTGGAGCTGCTGGAGCTCGACAGGGAGAGAAACGAGCTTTTCTTCTGCAGTCTCCGAGCCCTCCGCGATGTGCCCTTGGATGCGAGTGACGCCCTGTCGCCCCTAACAGACTGGAAGTCTCCTGGGAGAGTGGGCTGAGGTATCGGCGGAACTGGCTGGGAGGTCGGGTCGACAGGGTCCGGCTCGAATGGCCCAAACAGCTCAGGAAGAAGTAGAAATTCGGTTCGCTGGGTGCGCTGGTCTTCGCGCCGTAAGAGCCCCTGCTGCATCTCGCGGTTCTTGGTGAACTCTGCCTTGCGGCCCACTATGGCGAGATGCACGCTCGTTCTGATAATGGCCTCGGCCTCGGCCGGAAGCTGGGATCTCGACTTGTGACGGAGGGCAGACTCCGAGTTGACGCATGCAATCTCGATCCCTGGAACGTTGATGTTGGCGCGCTTCGAATAATGCGATTTGGCCCAGTCATTGAACTTGACATCGATGGACTCAGTCGACAGTAGAAACGCGGCCTCCTCTACGTGAAGCCAGAGACGAACGGACTGAACGAAGACGCGCAAAAACGTGACATCGTACACTTTGAGGGCCAAAGCAGACACCAGAGCGTTCTCTTCGTCGTCAAACGATAGGAGAAAGGCTTTGCCTCCGTTCATGAGCGCGACGAGGAAGTCTGCGGTGCACTCCCCAGTCACTGCGCCAGTCGATATGTCCCAGTTACACAGATATGTGGGCTCCACGGGTGGAAGTCCAAAGAGACGATGGCCATACACAGCCAGGCCATCGATAAAAAGTTGCGTGCTAGATGTGGCATTAATCGGAGTGTCCGCTCCCCCGGCTTCCTTTCCGAGCGAGAGACTTAGGGGCGCCAGGATCAGATCAAGGTCCATATAGTAGTTGGTAAAGCGGAGATCCACCTCAACACCAGCAGTGTCGATTTGGATATGCTTCTGCGATGAATACAGATTGGCAGGAAGTAGGACTTTTGGGTCATCAGCTCTGACGCTGAGGATCACATCCAGGTCGTTGGACTTTTTCGACGGTGGCTTATTTGGGAGTTCTGCGTCGGGGTTTTGCTGCTTGAGGCGGAGGAGCTCCTGATACTCTTCCAGGGTCTTGAACTGAATGTCTTCACCGAAGTAATTATCCTTGAGTTTGAGAAAGTAACGTATGAGGAAGCCATAAAGAGTCACACATAGAGACTGGCCGCTGATGTTCAGAACCAGAGTATCGGTGTTGCCGAGAGCGGTGGTGGTGTTGTAGTGGTAGGCGCCGCTGAGGTCAAAATTCTCCAGCGTGCCGAGATCCTTGGAAGCAAGGAATGCGGCCTGGGTGTTCCAGGGAGGTACATGGAGCGCGAGAGCAAGGGCCTCGGCTTTGACGTCGAACGGAACGACGCTGCGCGGGGGCCTGAACTTATCGAGAGGAATGCACGTGCCAACTTCGAGCAGCGGGCTTGACAGGATGATGAAGGTGTTGTCGTCGAAGTCGGTAGGGCTATTGATGATGTTGGCATCGTTGATGTTGAGGTACACTCTGACATTGCGAAAGTGAAGATCGAGATGATACTTGAACGGCGTGAAGACCATGTAGTCGGCGGGGGGTCCGGTGGCCCAGTCATCAATCAGGTCGGTGATGAGGAAGATGTGGTCGCGGAGGATAAACAACTCGAGATCCTGGCAGTCTATATCGAAGCGCCACTGCCTGAGGCTGTTCCATTTGAGTGGGGAGGAGAGATCACACGAAACTCGCGTCCTCCCACCTGAGCGCCAGAAAAGCTCGTGGTTCACACTGCTCGAGATTTCGGCCCCTGGAGGCAGGTCAACACGCAGATCCATTGCGTGCCCTGCCTCACCTGCCACCATGTCCATAGTGAAGGCAATCGTGGCGTTGCCCGAAATCTTGAGGTCGAGCCAGCCATATGGCCGTCGCTGTGCTGGCGTTGCCGCATCTGCCTTCTTCAACTTACCGCGGGCCTTACGTTTCGCCTCAGGTTGACGAACGGTCGAGGTTCCCATGTTTTGGCCCTTGTAGCGCCAGTTCTTGGACTCTTCGCGTGTGGGAATCCGAAGCGCAACTTCATCATCCAGCTCGACAAGAAATTTGAACTTGGTCGGCACCCTCCAGGCCCCAACAGGAAGCGGCTGTGCGGGAGTAGAGTCTTTGCACAGCCCAGGAAAAAACACACGTTGGAGATCCGCCCGCAGCCTGTCGGTCCAAGGGCCATAACTGACCGTGCCGCCTCTGATAGAGAGACCAATTCCCCATGCTGGGGGCTCGTCCCCGTTGATATTTGTTGATGTGTAGCCTGCTCCCTTCTCGCGCACCAAGGCGGGCCGACTGGTAACCTTGCCAACGGCGTCCCAGTACAGGGTCAACGTGGCCTCGGGGCTGTCAATAACTGTCGGAACAGCAGCGTACTCGATTGCTGACCAGCGCGTCCGCTCGTCTTCATCGCGATCGTCGAGATACCTCGACAAGCCCTGCCAATGGCTAGAGCCAGGGATTGTGGTCGCTGCAGTGCCGAGGCCACTAGCCCGTGAATCGACCGAAAAAGACTCGACCGAGGTCCTCCAGTATGGCACAAGATTACGGAGCTGACCATAGATCTTCCGCCTCTGTCTCTTGAACAATGACTGCCTAGGTCCTGGGTCCATGGCCTCGGCAAGGTGTTTCTCCCTCGTAGCCCTGTTGGCCTGATCCTCCCTATAGTCTTCGTTGTCCCTGAACTCGACTACGGGGTGCTTGAACTTGATCTTGAATATCTGCCGGTACGGATCGACCGTTTCTGTTGCAGATGCATCAACCTCGCCATTGAGACCGTCGGCTTTTATTGTCAAGATTGCCTTGGTGTTTTCGTTGCCCATGACCAAGGCAGCCTTCTCACAGGCTATATTGATTGGAAATAGCTGGAGCGGCAGCGGCAGCTCATCTTCAGGGGCCATCGAGCCGTCGCCAGAATCATCGCTCCCTTGGGCATCCCTACCCGGGTTGGAGCGGACATTGTCTGGGCGGGATTGCTTGACATGGTCCGGAGGGGGCGTGCGCTTCCTCCGCAGCAGTCCACCTTCATCATTACCTCTGGTGTCTGTGGATGCTGTCCCGGGGGGTTCCCGTGGCTTCTCGGGCGTGGTTGGCCTGGGCTCGCAACTCGGGCTATCGTCGTCCACGATCCCCTTGAGGATGAAGTCGTAAGCGGGGCTGCGGTTGTACACGAACCACTCCAGCCCGACAAGCGAGACGTTGACCCGACAAGGGACGCGAGATGTGCCAGGGCTGCCATTTGGATTCGGGATGCTGCCCTGCCCTGCCTCATCCGTATGGCCTTTGCCCTTCTCTTTCTCATGCGCCGCCGACCCTTTTTCAATGCTGACGGAGCGAACCCTCCTTAGCCAATACGACCAGGTGATGTAGCCATGCTGAATGACTATCGTCTCGTTGTTGCCGTGATACCGTAGGCCCGTAAAGAAGATGCGGCCCGCGAGCAAAGAGACCTGCAGGGCTTGTATATCGATGTATATTCGGTATTGGTGCCAGGTGTAGGCCCGTAGCGCCCATGATATTATTGATGCCAGCACTCGGTTAAAGTAGAGCACGAAGAATATGGACCTGGCCGAGACATGGCGGGTTAGGCTTTGGGAAGGGAGGACACACGACCGGGGACGTCAGGGGGGCGAGTGGTAACGCACAGCAGGGCGGCGACAGTCATCGACGCGATGAACGGGCTGGGCGGCGGAGGCGGAGGAGTCGGTTAGTCAGCTTGTGGTCTCAACAGCAGCATGCCCAGGACTTCTTGGCGAGAGCCATACCCGTTGACGCCATCCCGGACCTGGCCTGCCATCTTCTCGAGAAGCGGCCTTCCACCATGCGCGACAGCTCCAGCTCTGGCTGCTCGTTCAGCGTAGCAATGACGTCGAGCTTGCCATGATGGTGTCGCAGCAACCACCCGCCAAATCGACCACCGAAGTTGGTTGGATAATTCACGTGTTTGCGACAGCGACTGGGACTAGGCCTCGGGACACTCTTCGGAGCAGGGGCGAGCAATCGAGCTGGAAGGGCTAGGGCGGGCTAGCAATGGCGGCTTTTCAGAGCGACGAAGTTGAAGATTGAGTGATGGCATTGGTTACGTAGGAGCTCCAACTCGTCCCCTGTGCCTGTGCAGCTCCAAGGCACGTCGAATCGGCAGAGCAAATCGCCGGTGACAAGGATCGCAGGGTCCACGCGGACTGCATCTTGCATAAAGAATTCGGGAACCCCAACGTATCCACCAATATTTACGCCCACTGGCGAGGCTGGGCTCCTCACATAATTCAAAGCCACACGTTGGACATGGTACCAGGCGCATTCTCTGTGCATGCCGACACGTGCGTCAAAAACTGTACGTGATGCCTCACCAGGTGGTATGAAACTGCCGTGACATATTCCCCCTCCAGCCATGCACAGCGCTCGTAATCCGAGACAAAAACAGGCGCACGCTCTCCAGGTTGCCCCAGCTCGCCCTAGAGGTGCTGGCGCCAGTTGACCACAGCCCTGCACTGCAGGCGATAAGCCCCGCCCTCAATGCCTGCGGTTTCGGGGCCCCAGCTCCCAGACCGACCCTACGATTGGCCACCTGCAGCGACAGCCTGGGGAGACAATGGCACCAAGTGCGCGTCATCTCGGCTCGAGCTCAACAACGCCGCCCGTCACGATTGACGCCTTAGAGACATCCAACCCCGTCCCCATCCAAACTCAGCCAGCGCTGCGCTGCTGCCAACCTGGGGAGCCTGCCCCTCCTCTTGTCCCCCTCAACCAAGGCATGGCTCTGGCTCATATAGCTGCCCTGCCCTCGCCCTGACGCTCGTCGTTGCCGCCATCCCTCCGCCGTCTCGGGTCTAGACCACAACAATCATGCCTGGAGGAGGAACGGGCGAGAAGCTCGAGAGCACCCTCACGGCAGTGGCCGGTGTCGCCTCGCTCATCGCCACCTTTTTTTCTATCATGTAAGTTGCCTTTGGCGCATTGTTGTCGCTTTCCGCCGACTGTCTTGCGCTGTGCTAACCAAAAGACTCCGTATTCTTGCTCCTGAACAGCTCGATATGGCTCCAACTGTAAGCTGCTCCTCCCGGCCGTTCCTCGACACCTCACGGGCCCGACTAAACAACTCTTCTACAGCAAAAACTATCGCAAGCCACTCCTTCAGAGATATGTCGTGCGCATCCTGCTGATGTATGGACACCATCCCCATCCGGATAAACGAGCCCAAATGAGCGAAGCATGGACAAGCGGCGTTTCTAACTAGACGTGCCACCAGGGTGCCCCTTTACTCTATCTCATCATGGTCGAGCATGGTATCGCTCAAGCTGGCCGCCTGGTTCGATCCCGTGCGAGATATCTATGAGGTAGGCAGGCAACCCTCCCCACCCGCTCCGCATCCGCAAACTCACCAAGCCAACCAATCCCTTCGCAGGCCTTCACCATCTACACCTTCTTCCAGCTCCTCATCAACTACCTCGGCGGCGAGCGATCGCTCATCATCATGACACACGGCCGCGAGCCAGTGAGCCACGCGTGGCCCATGGACCACCTCTTCCCCAAGGCCGATATCTCGGACCCTTATACTTTCCTGGCCATCAAGCGCGGTATCCTCCAGTATGCGTGGTTGAAGCCGCTACTCGCGGTGGCCGCTATCGTCATGAAGGCCACAGGGACCTACAAGGAGGGCTATATCGGCCTCGATTCTGGCTACACCTGGAGCGGCCTAATCTACAACATCAGCATGACTGTCAGCTTGTACTGCCTCGCCCTGTTCTGGGTTTGCATGCATGAGGACCTCAAGCCCTTCCGGCCTGTGCCCAAGTTTCTCTGCATCAAACTCATCATCTTTGCCTCTTACTGGCAGGGCTTTTTCCTATCAATCCTCGTGTTCCTGGGTGCCATCACGGACAAAGTCGAGGGCTACTCGCCCGACAATTTAGCTGCTGCGATCCAGGACTTCCTCATCTGCCTCGAGATGCCATGCTTCGCCGTTGCTCACTGGTACGCCTTCTCGTGGCGCGACTTTGCCAATGATTCCGTGGAGGAGGCACGCATGCCCGTCAAGTACGCCCTCCGCGACGCCTTTGGTATTCGCGACCTGATCGAGGACTCGAAAGAGACTTTCAAGGGCGATAAATATGGCTACCGCGCCTTCGATTCGGGTGACCGCATTATGGCACACGAAAGCTCCACTTCTCGCCTTGCTCGAGTCCGCGCCGGCATGAGGTACGAGCGTGGCGGCAAGGGCAAGTACTGGATCCCCAAGCCTGGCCAGATCACGTCAGACATCAACCCCTACACGCCCCTTCTTGGACCCAGTGGCGGCACATCCAACGGCGAGCCCAGCCGGTCGAGCTCTAGGGATACTTTCGGTACAACCGAGGATCCTACCTTGGACCCGGACGAGGAGGCCCTGTATGACAAGGCCCGAGGGCTAGAGTATGGGGACTGGAATGTGAGTTTTCTTATCCCAGAGATGGTGGGTTTGCCAGGCTCGGTCACATATACTAACACATGACATGCAGTACCCTGTTGTAATCGCCAACATTCCCCAAAGGCCTTGGAACACGGCCCGGAATAGTAGCTACCAAGGCTCAAGTGATTCGATCCCGACGAGGTCTTCCCTAGCCGTTGATGTCGCAAGGCCGAAAAAGAAAAAGCCAAAGACCAGCCCCCTTGGTGGCTCGAGCGGAGCAGCAGGGGCCTCGGCAGATGACGAGGGCGTTATTGTGAGCAGCAGCAAGAAGAAGACCTCTAAGAAGGACAAAGGAAAACAGACGGCGTCAACCGAATCTGGGAGAGCAACATCGCCACGCGGAACCTGCCGACCTGGAGTTCAGGCTGCCGAGAAGCCCGACCTGTCCGAAATCCCGATAGACGTCTCCAAGGCGCCAACTACCGACGACGACGAGAACCATGGCGGAACAGACTCGGTCACCGCGGCGGCGGCGGAGGACGCGGGCCACTGGGATAGGGAGGCCCAGTCGCCCGTGGCCGTATCGCCCAAGTACGACATCGACGAAGAGGACATGGGCGACGTCTGGGGCGGTGGAAATCAGCCAGGACCCCAGAAGCATCTTTGAGGCGCTCAAGAGAACACTGAAGAAACAAACAAAAACAACGAAACGAAGCACTATTTGGCTTGTCGCATTTTGACTTGCATTTTTTATGCTTTATCTTTTCTGGCTTTCCTTGAGATACCCGTCTTACGGCAAATGTCTTTATCTCTTGTTCGGTTCGCGTTTGTGCACCATCTGAGCCAGCACGCTCTATGGCATTATCTACTGGTTGAGCAAGCATTGTTAGTTGGGTTGCGCGTCCTTTTTTTTTTATCTTACCCCTTTGTGGCGTCACATGGTCTGGCTCAAACGTCTGAACGCGTGGATGACACCCATGGCTGGCGCACATATGCATTTATCAGCCTGCAACAGTCTGTTTTGTGTTGTAGCCATGCAGGCAAGAGGATTTAACAAGTAAACAAAAACACCTCTATCGTCCCGTCGTCGTGTTGAAAGGGGAACCCCGGCTAGCCCGGCCCCGACGAAGAAACACCCCATCCCCAAATCATCCGCCACCGTTCCTGTCCGCTCTAGTTAAGAGATTGGACCCTTGAGCACAAGAAGAATAATGTAGAAAAAAAACGCGTAAGAATATGCATCGATCGTCCCGGCATGAATTTCGGTGTCCAAAAAGGGTGGGTATCGTTGAGATATGATGCATGCTCTGTCATGTGGGCGGACGTCTTTTGTGGTTACGTCCCCCGTGCTTCCGCCAGCAATCTTAGTGTTGGTGGTTTTTCTTTTGTTTCTGCCAGGCCAATCCAGCCCAGCCCAGCCCAACCCCAGCCCCATCCCGTTCGTTCCAGAAAATGCTCATTTTTTTGTTGAAAAAAATTCGCTCGCAGCCAGATTTTGCCCTTTCAGGCCCAATAACGCCCGTGTGAAGACAAGGTGAAGAATACGAAGAAGAAGTACAGATGGCTAGGTTATGCGCTCCGCCTTATCGTCGCCCATGAGAGTGGTGGATGATTAAATATGTTGAGTGAAAGGTAAAAGCAAGTGAAAAGTGATTTCATAGGAGAGTTGGGAAGTTGGCGGAGAGGTCGACGGTTTTAGACGGCAACCGCGGCCGTCGCCGTGGGAGCAGCCGGGTGGGAGCCGTTGGTGATGACCGAGGTCCCATTGATGCCGTTCGTCTCCGGCCCTTGGTCGGTCGGGATAGCAACCTCCTTTTCAAGATCTGGGACCTTGATGTCCTTGAGCAGGTCGAAAATTGTGCGTGGCGAGTGGAAGTCGTTATTCACTGTAGTAGGCGTGTGTTAGTCGGGGGAGGCTGTTTTGTCCGTGGGTACTGCAGAAGGCAGCAAAACCAAGAAAAGCTTCCGGAGCGGTTCACTTACCGATATTAACCAGATACCACTCCTCCATCATCTTCTGGATCAAGACGCGGCTGGGTGAGTTGGCTTCGTGGCAGCGACCCCACTCCATTCCGAGCTGGAACGCCTCGTCCTTCCAGGCCAGGAAGCTGATGCCCTCGACCACGGTCGGCTGCACAATCTCCTTACCCGGGAAGACTCCCCAAGTGACGGCGTTAGGTCCCTCGTAGGTGGCGTTGGTCTCCAGGGTTCCGGACTTTGTGACAGCATAGTAGGTCAGGTCCGGGTGGGTGTGCAGGCGGCTCTTCATGTCGGCAAACAGGCTCGGGTGCACGAGCAGCTCCAGATACGCCTTTTGGTAAACGTAACCGTTCGGCGGACCCCAGCCGTGCACGGGATGGGTCGACTTGACCCCGTTGACGGCCGGCTGCGAGTTGATAGTGATGAGGCCGCGGCGGTTGAGGTCCAGCAGGTCGTCCTTGATCAGCTCTCCCTCGCTCGTGAGCGGGGCCTCGCTCCAGGGGAGAGTGGTGATTTCCTTCTCTACATATCGGATAAAGAGTGAGGCCACGTCCTTGAAAGACCGTGGCTCACCAAACTTTTGCCTATTCTGCTCGTTGGTCCCGACCAGGCCGATTCCGTACGCGTCCAGCTCGCCAAAGGCAGGGGACCGCGAGTCTCCCCAGCGGCCGTTGGGGAACTCGTCCCAATCTTGCGTGCGCATGACGTACGATTTGTTGCGGTTCCGCCAGAAGATGGGGCGCACGTCCTCGCCACGACGCCCAAGACCGAGTGATTGCTTCCACGGGAGAGCCTGCTTGAGCGGCTGGGTCGGGGAGGGTAGCCAGCTGAGCTCCTCGAGGATCATGGTGGTAGACTGAGCCAGGTTCATGGTATAAAAATGGAGGTGGTTTATGCCTCCTGCCAGAATCTTGCGGCACATCTCAACAACGAGCTCCTTCCCCATGATCCGGACGGCGGCATCGTCGTTCTTGACAGGCTCGAGGCGGCGGATCCACTCTTCGGGTACGCGGGCCTGCATGTGGTTGGCGCGGCGCAAGAAGCTCGCGTAGGTTGCGATGGGCATGATACCCGGGATTATAGGGATGGTGATACCTCTCTCACGCACCCGGCCAACCCAGCGCAGGAAGTTCTCGACATCGTAGAACATCTGGGTGACGATGAAGGAAGCGCCCATGTCGACCTTCTCCTTGAGGTGGTCCAACAGTAGGTCCTCGTCCTTGTTGTCGTCACAGCCCTCGGGGTAACCGGCGACGCCGATGTCGAAGTGGTCGCCGTAGGTCTTTCGAATGTGGGCGACCAAGTCACGGGCGTACTGGAATCCGTCCTGGGCAGCCTCCCACTTCTCCTTGTCCCTGGGAGGGTCGCCGCGTAGGGCAAGGATGTTGGTGCAACCGGCCTTGTAGGCCTTGGCGAGGGCATCGTTGACCTTTTCGACACCCATGTCGGTGCAGGTGAGATGCATGCATGTCTCGAGGCCGAAGTACGTCTGGGCCTGGGTGACCATCTCGCAGGTGAGCTCGGCGATGCGACCGCCAGCACCCCAGGTGATGTCGATAAACTTAGGGCCAAGGTGATACATGCGCTCCATGCGGTCGTAGAGGTTTTGCACACCCTGAGCCGTCTTGGGCGGGAAGTACTCGAACGAGAAGGACGGCTTGCCGGTCCTGTCGGCCTCGGCCAACATCTCCCTGATGTGCATATTGAAGGGTATCCCAGAGGGCAGGTCCTGGTGAAGGGAAACAGGAACCGTGAGAGTCAAGAAGAACACTAGCACCACTCGCTTCGCACCGGCCTATGGGTACCGGACCCTCTGAGAAGCGAATGTAGAAGGTATAGAGAGGTAGGTGGTGATGGACAGATGGGTATTAATTATGTGGCTGATCAAGAGGGGACGGGGGCAGTGTGTTAGCACAGGCTCTGAGCGGCAGTCCGCCCGTTTTTTTATCGGGGTGACTGTGTGAAAAGGTGTTATGGGACAGAAATGAAAGCTGCGGACGGGGCCGGCCTAGAAATGAGAAGGAAGCATGTTGCTGCCGGACGGAGAGCAGGGACCCCGAGACGTCATGTTAAGACGCACGGATACGCCCTGAGCCCCGCCCGAGAGAAAAGGTCGTCAGGCATGTGCTCTACAGGTGTGGCTTGGGTCGGCAAGGTTGGTGACCAGGTAGCGAGGCAAGGAAGCTGAGGCGACCAAGGGATGTGAAGTGAAGGTGAAAGGTGGCAGCATGAGGGTTGGAGTCATGCCAACTGGCGGTCTGGTGTGCTGTCTCGCAGGAGCCTGTCGAGACAGTGCAGGAATGAAGGCTCTGCTCCAAAGCATAACGCGCGATGAGGTGGCGAGGGACAAGCGGTCTTGGACAGGCACGACAGGATATAGTGCCGGAAGCCAAGCAGGCGGTGCAGTCCAAGGCGGGAGGTGAGATGGAGAGATGGGACTGAACGGAACCCGCTGGCTGGACATCGGTGTTGGCTCGACGGCAGGTACGAGACAAAGCATTGGGACTTACCTTGCAGTCTGGAAATTACGGCAGCATATGCCCGCCCTCCTTCACGCGCCGAAGAGATGCCGCCCAAGGGGAGGAAAGTCTCGTTCCTGGCTTTGTGGCTGTGAGGAACCCGATGAGAGGAGAAGAAGGTTGGACAGAAAGAAAGAAAAAATTGAAAATGACGCGGGCTGATGTTGAGATGGTGCAGTCTCGCAGTCAGTACACCCCAAACATCAAGCCAGCACGTTCCTAGGTACCTAGAATCACCCCAGCGCCGGTCGATCCCCGTATGTGCTGGCGGTCTGGGTTTCCTACAGCGTAGCACGCAGACGCTGTGTTTCTAGTCTAGCCGATCGAGGCAACTCGCAGAAGACGGCAGGCCACTGCACGCTCTGCTGGGAACAGGGTGCAGCCAGGCACAAAAAAAGCAAAAGACGTCGCTAGCAGTGCCTCGTCGATGGCTGGGGCTTCATTGTTTTCCACCAGTACCACCGCCGTCTCTGGCTGCGGAGGTTGCGTTTTTCGCTCTTTCTATTGGGTCCAGGTGGCGTGGGCAGGGAACATTCGGTGAGCTTGAGCTCCATCCATCCCTGGCCCGCCATTGAGCTCCAGTACCCCGCGGCGGTGACGGGGCCCGCACTGTCCATGTCCAGCAGCTGAATGGATCAATACAGCCAGAGCGCGGGACAGCAGCAGGTTCTAGCCTCATCTCTTGTCGTTGACGGCCGCGTGCCGCGGAGCCGCCCGTTGGAGCTTGCAAGAGCCCCCGACCGGACACCCGAAACTGACTGATGCTCAAATCTGCTGCCGCCCCAATTTCCCACTCTGTACCGTCGTCTAAAATCCAGCATGTCCCCTTTCCTTTGCCTCCATTCCATGTCGGTCCCAAACATTGATGAATGTTGGGCCAAGCCGGGAATGGGACTGTGGCCCCCACCACAGCTACGAGACTGCCCAAACAAAAGCCCCACTGCAGCGCTGTTTTGCATCATTAGCGTCGAGACGGAGGTGCGAGATCGGTCCAGCGGTCCAGCGGTCCACACCAACCCAAAACCGATTCGACGGGCGCCCCTCCCGCTCCGATGCTGCGGCCGTCGACGGTGGCAGCCGTGGCAGCCGTGGCAGCCATGGGTGGCGGGTGACAGACGGCACGAAAGGAGGCGGGGGCCGCCATCCCGGATTGCGATGGCTGCCGAACGCTGCCGACTGGATGGACGAGTTCCTTGCTGATTTGGATAGGTTCGAACGACGCAAAGCCGTCTGGTGGCTGTTGAGTTTGAACATGGCTACCGGCTGATTCATGACTGGCTCCATTCTTGTGCGGACCGCAGTTTGACACCCAACTGAATCGGGCCAGCCACTGCGCGTTTTCTATGGCCATGATGCATTGACACTGACAGTTCCGGGTAGCTACACCATCTCAGGAACATTCGACCTCGCGCTGGCTGCCTCAAGTCTAAGTTTCCTCGCACCCCTGAGGCTCCTCCAGCGGTTGCTCTGATTGACGATATTGCGGTCGAATACAAACCACCACTTCTCAAACAGAGTCTGGCCAACCTCCCAAGACTCTGCATCGTACGGGTCGCCACCGTACATACGCAACCCTTCTGAAGCATCCTCAAGGTCATCTATGAGGGGCGCGGTATTAGAACGCTGATAGAAAAGAAACGGAAGGGATGAAAAGGCAGGAAGTTCATGGCGAGAGACTGACACACGAACTGGACTAGCCCCAGGGGTCCCGCGGCACTTGGAGGACGCATCGACTCCGGAAGACTAAAAATGTTAATCAGCCGGTCGCGCGCAGAAGGCCACGGTACCAGGTCCAGGACCGGGTGATGCGGCACCCCGGCTTGTGTCGACGTTGGGCGCCAGGTCTCTGGAAGAAGACCCGTCGCCGCCGACGCGGGCCCGTTGAACGGCGAAAGCGTCTTGATGTCCCAAATCGTCGACGTGCAGCCCAGGCGGTCGGCTATCCGCAAGAGCGCCCGGATGAGGGTGAGCTCCTGAACTGGGAGGAGGCATGTATCAGGGAACGAGAAGCTGTCACCCCCGACATTGGCTGCCTCGGAGCCGAGGGAGCCGAGGGAGCCGAGCGGAGAGGATGAGGATGAGGCTGAGGATTCTGATAGGGCGGTAAAATCCAAGGGGCCGACGGCGAAATCCCCAAGCCCACCGTTTTGAATAGGCGTTTGGTCGTTCTGGCTGGTGCCGAACGATTGTGATGTTGGCACTGTGGTGCTTGCGACATTGTCTAAGCCTGCCAGTATCCAATCGCTGCCAAAAAATATCCCAAATGGATCGTTGTTGTTCATGCTGGGGCTTCTGGGCAGCAAGTCGATCTCGGTGCTCGCGAGCTCATCGTGGAAGTCATGGCAACCCCCACGAGCTTGGGGAGTCTGTCTACCCCCTACTTGCTCGGGCTCCGACTGAGAGATTTGGAGACAATCACTTTGAGCAGACGAATTCCCCTGGGCCAATGATGACACTTCTGTCGCTGGGGATTGTTGCTTTTTACGTTGTCCTATTATCGAGTTAGTATGTCTACCAGGCACCTGTTTGCACAACGTCTTTTGTCGATTTCTCCACTATATTTCCCAACGATCAAGCTCAGGGAACTAACGGTATCGGCGTTGAGCTAGGACATTCAGTATTCTCTTCCTCTCGGCGGCATCTTCATTGATGTTAGGTACGGCCAGTGGAGGAGGATCCTTGTGGAGCCGCTGTCGTGTAACTCTGCGAGGAGCGTGTGTGAGTTGTGAGGATTGGCTGCCGGCTGGCGACATGATGGGAAGTGAAACAAGTGTCAGTGTCTCCCGTTTGAATGTGTGCGTGGAAAATTATGGTTATCTCAAATAGTCGGGTCGTCTGGATAATACGAGGAAGATGAGTGATGGTTGAGAAACGACGTCACCGCGGAGCCGCTGCCCTGAGCAGGTTCGCTGTCCTCCATGGTGGCTGGAACATGACGGGTAAGCATAACGGATGGCAAGCCGCTAGCTTACAGCACGCCAAGAGACTTACCAAAAAGCACCAGACGCCCATACCAGTCGACCCTGGAGGGGAACATGAGATCCATTGTTACATACCCCTTGTCCTGAGCAAGCTCGACTCCACTATTAGTCGGGCGCAGGGGGTAGGTTGGTTGGACCAGAAGAAGGGTTGTGCTCAGTAGAGAAAGAGCTTTGACGCCGTTTGACACATCTAAACAGCCGTATGGCGATACTGACTGAACCCAGCTTGCCAGCTGAGGACGGGACGGGAAGCGCGGAAGCCAACGAATATCTCCACCAAACTAGAGTTGCGTCGGTCGCCCTTGGCTGTGTTTCCATGCCGGGCTGACCGTTGTTGATGCTGTCAGCACTAGCGCCAGCGCCCCATGCAATTTAGCAATCGAATCAGGTTTCACCCTCCAACACCAACTTTTGTTTTCGCCAGGAGGATTGCTATTTATTATTATTATTATCGTAGCAGCACCAGGGAGGCATTATGCCCAGTCGAATGAGAGCTATCTCACCAGCCTGGTCAAGACGGATGTGGGAGGCCCCCATGAAAACACCAGACCCCAGCTGTTCTCGAGGATGTCACCCCCGCTCGCGATGCGATCCACAACATCCCTAATTTTTTTTTTCCGCCGTGGTATTGGCGAACCAACGCGTGGATCAAGCGGGGACTCCATCCTGCCTCACCCATCGCGAACCAAATCGTTGGCGCACCAAAGTACTGGAGGTTGGAGGCTCCCGCCTTGCCGAGCTAGAGCCCGTTACAACGGAATGACGCCGTTGCCATTGCCCATTTCCTGGCTGTGGGCACCTAGGGGCCTACAGAACGTTTCCCATCGTCAAATCTTCCAGTCGCAAATGCGGCTGAGGAGACTCGGAAATGAGAGGTGTGGAAATGAACCGCTGGCTTCCATTGGGCGGATTTCGACGACCGCGCCCCCCTCGGACGCGACCTAGCTCGGATTCGCCCGCATGCGGCTATCGCTTTTTTGGCACCCATGTTCTGGTCCCCCCTGCTCTCCTCCTTTGGGTGGGTTGACTAAGGCCCCCCATCCTGTCGCTTGGCTCTGTCCTCGTCCTCTTTTTTTTTCTTCTCCCCTCTGCTTCTATGTCTTAGCGTAAGCTTGGTGTAGGTGGGTTCTTCTAGGCAACGAGCCTCCGACCGACAGGCCCTGACGTACATGCTCTTGCCTGTGAGGCCAAGGAAAACAGCCAAGAGAGTGTCGTGATCCCCAAGCCTGGGTCGCAACAAGTATGGCCGCGAATGTATGTGGAGCCCATCCTCGCCCTGTGTGCACGCTATCTCGTGCGTAGGATCGGCAACTGGAAGGCTCACAATGGCCCTAACGATGACGCTTTATCTCGACAGCACGAATACGCCCCTGAGGTCGCTGTTCAGTCGTACCCAGAGGCTGTCCCGCAGCAGCACCCACAGGTCTACAATGTGCAGGGGCAGCAACAGGCACAGCAGCAGCCTTACTACGCGCCAGATGCGAAGCCGACGTACCCACCAACAGTGTCGTCGCCGCCGCCGACAACCACGACCCACAGCCCTTACCAAGCCAGCCATGCCAACCTAGCCAGCGAGAACGGCAACGGCGGCGTCGGCGGTGGCGAGGAGAAGAGGAGGGGCGGCGGTGGGGCGGACCGGACGGTGTGCGGCTGCACACTGATCGTATTCGTGCTAAGCGTCATCATCGCCGTCCTGGCCGCGGGCGTCATCGGCCTGGCCGCGGGGACGGGGATCGAGGCGAGCAGGGCCAGCGAGGCCAGCGACAGCTACCAGAGGCTGCAGGCGTCCGTGTCGGCGGCCGGCCTCTTGGCGCCCTCGGGCACCGGGTCGGCGCCCGCGGCGGCGTCGGGCACCTCCTGCCCCAGGCCCGAGACCGTCGTCATCGACAACGGCTGCGCCAGCAACTCTTCCTCCGTCAGCGGGCAGTCGTACACCTCGTTCAAGCGTGAGTTTGTTACCCGTACCCCATACGCGGGCTCCATGCCAACGGGCGACCTAGGCTTTTGCTAACGTGTTTCCCGTCTTTGCTCGGCTTGCCAGTGCTGTCGCTCGCCACGTACACGATGCAGTGCAACAAGGACGTGAACGGCACCGTCCTTTACTCCTTGTTCGCCCCGGACTTCAACTCGTGCATGGACTCATGCTCGGGCTATACGAAATATGCCACAGACTTCTTTGGCACAACAAACGTGAACGCAACCTGTGCCGGTGTCAGCTTCATTCCACTATGGACCAACAAAACGATAGCCTTGGCAGGCGGCGCCCCCGGCAACTGTTACCTTAAAAGGGGCCCTCTGGAAAAGAAGGCGTTCATAGTCGCCAACGCAGGGACGCCGGTTCATGGAGCCATCGTCGATGGTGGTTCAGGATGAAATTTCTTGAGGGATTGGGTTTATCTTCCGAACTTGTAATTTGACTCCAACTTATTAGTACTGCACGTGCCAAAGCTTGTAGGCCGATGGATTGCGTTGCTGGGTTTAATCGATGTGTCCCTTTTGATTATTGAGAGCCGGCAGTGACATGATGGGTTCAAACGGTGTGGAATGAGACCCATGGATGAGACCCATGGATGATGGTTGCAGCAGTTCCACGCTGGTCCTTGGCGCGTATTGCGGGATGGACTACCATCGCCGAGGCACAAACGCGGTCCGATGACCGGAGAGCCGAGCACCGACGGAGGGATATCAGGGGCCGGTGGCAGCCGTCGCGAACCGGCCGCCCAAGGGTCAATGGTTGCATTCCGCGAACCGGCCGCCTTGCCGTGCTATTCCCGATGACTCGTCGGCTCCTGCGTCCAGCTCAGCAACGGCCGGCCTCGGGGGGCTGGACAGGTATTATCCATTCGCCGATGCGGGCAAATGTGCACAGTCAGACAGGATGGGGGGAGGGCAAGCGACCGGATAGGTGAGGTATGTATGTATGTAGGTAGGTAGGTAGGTAGGTAGGTATATACGCAGGAGACTAAAGAGGGCCCAGGTCTAGATCTGCAATGCGCGCGTCTTGGCCTGGCCAGGCGGCCCCGTTGAACCGCCCAAGAACGAGGGGACTAGACTGCACAAAGGGTGTAAAGCAGCGACGCGCCGCTCATGCATCAGACGGCCGATTTATAAGCCGTCGCCCCGCCGATTCGGACACACGAGTGATTCCCGGAACAAGCAAAAACACCCAGAGGAAAGGCTGCGCTGCGGGCTGCGGGCTGCGGGCTGCGTCTTGCTCGCTGTGTGGTGGGAGACTGTGGCTGCTGAGTCGTAGCACCTGGGAGGTGGTGGTGAACCGAGTCTATCAGTTGAAGCCACCCAGCTCGTGCCCTCTAGTGCTAGGTGCTAGCCCGGCTGGGGTTGTTCTCGCGGCTTCCATCCATCCATCTTGCATGCGGCCCGGTAATGTCGACACGTAAAATTTTAAATCCGCTTGCCTGCTGGGCTGCTGGGGTCGCCGAAAGGCAGCGATAGCATGCACAGCGGATAGCGGATGCCTGTCGCCCCCGCCTTTTCGCTTGGCCGTCCCCTTCCACTCACTGAGTCCCCCAGCTTTGCTCCATCCCAATCAGTCGGGCCCGCCGCGCAGCGGGTGTGGGTCCATGTCAATTCGAAGGGCGTGCACAACAAACCCCTGTCGGTGTCATTGAGTTCCTCTTCTCTCCCCGCCACAGGTCGTGACTCCTTTTTTCGGAGCCGACAGAGAGGACGGCATCAGCTCGCTGTCGGTTGACCTGGGGCATTCATGTGTTTTTCTTCTTGTTCCCGCCCTTTTCTTTTTCTTTTTATATCTCGATCCTGAGGAATCATCTTCTCTTCTTCCATTTCTCCGTATCCTCAGGCCTCGACCTGCTTTTGTTTACACAAGTTGGCGTCTGTCCTGTCCTGGAGCGCTGGCTGTGGACAAGGGGGGTGATGTCTATCGTCTGTCTTTATACTTGACCTGCCCCTTCCAGACGAACGCTTCGAAGGGCGTCCCCTGCCATCAGCTACTGCCTCCATACTACCCTGGAGTCGTCTCCCATTGGTTCGTGTGCCTGGGGAGTCGACAAACTTAGTCTTTCCGACTTTTCATCACTCGGCTCTTTGACATCCAAGGGCGCGCCTCTTCCTGCCATCTTTTACCTGTATTCAGGCCTGACGCAGCCTCCCAACCCGCAAGGGCGTGTCTTGAGCCCGCCCTCTCCACCCGCGCCCTATGCCGGTTGTGCCCGAGGAGACCGCCTCAGATCTTGCAATGGACGAGTTCATCGACTGGGACAAGGCCGGGTCCCCGGCACTGGCCGGCGGCCTTGGCCTCGACATGCCTCGGCCCCAGCCACACATAGGCAGCGACCCTGACATGGACCTCCTGTTTTCGAACGTCAACGGAGACGACTTCTCCTTCTGGGCCCTGGAGCACTTTGCCAACTCGGCCAACTCGGCCAACGCTCTCCCCGCCGACGACCTCCTCGCTTCCATTGGGCCCCAAACAATGGCCCCAGAAGGGCCAGACCTTCCCGAGTCTCCGTGCTTCCAGTGCCGCTTGCATGGGTACTCGTGCAAAACGATCCACGAGGGTAAATACAAGGGCTATTGTACCAGTTGCGTCGCCCTCCGCGTTGGCTGCAGCCAGGCCTTCGACATGGGCCAAGGTGCTTGGCCTCCCAACGAGAATTTCCCCCTGAACCCCTGGCCGGTCGCTGGAGACCATCCCAACGCCATCTTCCAGCCCATGACAAGCATATCGTCGTCTGTGCCAGATATGATGGCGCCGCCGACAACGTCACTGTCCTCACTCTCCGAGGCGTTGCCAGCCGTCCCGAACCCCGGCACCTCCGCATCTTCCTCCCAGCCCCCTACTCAGCCCCCTACCCCCGGGCCAGGAAAAGTTGGGGCACGCCTCTCTAAAGAGGCTGTGCGCATCTTGAAGAACTGGTATTCGACTCACAGCCGACATCCCTACCCGAGCGACGACGAAAAGGAGTCGCTGCAGCGCCTCACCGGGCTGAGCAAGCTGCAGATCAGCAACTGGCTCGCCAACTATCGGCGCCGGAGCAAGTACACCCAGCCCCGCTCTACATCACCCAATGTCCGAAGCCACTCGATTCTTGGGAGCATAGAAATACCACGCAGACGGGGCACACCGTCACCCCTCGACATTCGCGGGCCCACGACGTACGAGGACCTGAATCCGCTGCAGCGTTGGCAGGTCTCTCCACCCGAGAACGAGCCTGCCTCTGCCACAGATATTGCCAGGGCCATCTCGGCGTCTTCTGGCGTGTCGTCGGGGCTCGGCAGCCCCTTCAGCGCTCCGTACACGGACGACGGCTCTGGGAGGTCCCAGGGCCACCCCTCGTCGGCAAGCAGCCTGGGCACGTCGCGCAGCAGTGGCGGGTCGCTTGCTTCGGCCTTCTCGTTTGGCTCGCGCAACTCGCTCGGATCTCTGGGGTCGCTGCCGCGTGGCAGGCGCCGCAGGAGGAAGCGGCCGGCGGCTACCGGCCCCAGCGGCTCCAAACGTATCCCTCTATCTCAGCCTCTCAAGACCTTCCAGTGTACTTTCTGTACCGAAACGTTCAGGACCAAGCACGACTGGGGTCGGCACGAGAAGTCCCTCCACCTCTCCCTCGAGCGCTGGGTCTGCTGTCCCAAGGGGGCCAAAGCGTTCAACCAGGAGGCGAAGCAGATCCAGTGCGTGTTCTGTGGCGACGCAAACCCAGACGAGGCGCACCTGGACACGCACAACTTTGCGCCGTGCCAGGAGAAGAGCAGGGACGAGCGGACCTTCTACCGCAAAGACCATTTGAGGCAGCACCTGAAGCTTGTTCACAATGCCAAATTCACGCCTTGGTCCATGACGTCCTGGGAGGAAACGACAGCCGAGATCAGGTCCCGATGTGGTTTCTGCGGCATCATAATGGATTCTTGGAGCATCAGGGTCGAGCATCTGGCCGAGCACTTCAAGACGGGTAACACCATGGCGGACTGGAAGGGAGACTGGGGTTTCGAAGGCCCCGTGCTTGACATGGTCCAGAGCGCCATCCCGCCTTACCTGATTCACGAGGAGAGACTGTCGCCACTGCCGCTAATGTCGTCGATGGGCCCTGCGGAGAGCCCAGTGAACGCGTACGATCTGATAAAATACGAGCTGATGTACTGGGTCGAGGGTCTACACGAAGATCCAACCGTCGAGGCGCTGCAGCTTGAAGCCTGTCGCATAATATTTGGGGCAGAGGCGCTCTCGTACAAGGATCTGTCCTCGGTTCCCTCGTGGCTGAGCGACTTGATCATGTCCCGGCCAGACCTGAGGGTCCAGGCCATGATGGGGCCCATAAGGGGGCCGTCCGACAGCCAAATGGGCCGCCTGACGGTTAACGGCAAGGACAACATATTCGACGATTGCCCGCTGGAGAGGCAGCTGCGCGACTATGTGAACTCGAGGATGATGCTCGGGTTGTGCGCCACCGATAGTGAACTCCAGGCCGAGGCATGCATGATCGTGGCCCGTATGGAGGAATCGACGAGCACCCCTTCCGAGATGATCGCCAACCTCCTCATCAGACTCATACAAGGATCCAAGGCCTGGCTCGCCCCATTTCGGCAGCGGGCGCACATACCGAGGTCCGAGGACATGGCAGATGAAGACCGGCGACCGCTGGATGGCAACAGCCTCGACTCCACCATCCACAACTACAGCAGGCTAGAGAGAGAGCTAGCCGAATACGCGCGGGAGCAGATGGCGCTCGGCATTCAGTTGCACGATGCGGGCTTGCAGGAGAAAGCTCGCTGCATCATATACGGAAGCAACGACGGCTGGAATCAGACGGCGGCAGACAGCCCCGTGTGGCTTTCCGGCTTCAAGAAACGGCTCGGCGAGGCTGCGGCAGCCACGAACCCGCCGGCTGCTTGCACCATGTCCGAGATGCTCATCGGCAGCCCGTCACCTACACGTGTCGGGGGCACACAGCAACAGCTCGGGCTTTGTCATGTGATGGCCCCAGGCGGCTCGTCGGGTGTCCGCAAGGTCGGGTGTGTCGGTCGGAGCAGGTCAGGCAAGCTCTTCCTGAACGACATGAACTGCTACCGCAGGCTGGAAAGAGAACTGAGTCGGTGGGTCGGGGGCTTGATATCACCAAACAACCCCAACCGCCACGTGCCTACAGATGAGGAAATCAAGCATCAAGCTCGGTGGATCCTCTACGAGGAGTAAGTTTTGAGTTGAAGAAACAAGGAACCGAATGATTCAGAAAAGCAGGCTACTGACATTGGTCTCTTTCCCCGTTGTAGCGATGATCCTTGGAACAACACAGCGGCAGATAACGCCGAGTGGCTGCGACGCTTCAAGCGCGACAATGGCCTGCTCCCAGACAGCCCTGGGCCCGGCCTGGGCGACACCAAATCCTGGTCCATCCAGCAGGGCGGCACCGGGTTCGCGCCGCCGTACGCCTACCCGCGGGCGGGGCGCTCCATCACGGCGCTGACCCCGCTGGGCACCGATGGCGACGGGGGCGGGAGTGACGGGGGCGGGAAAGTGCAGCTGACGATACACGAGGGGGCCAAGCCGTTCGAGACGGAGCAGCGCACGGTGGACAAGTTCCTGCGCACTGCGGCGACGCGGTACCCGCCGGCGGCGGCCGTCTTTTGCTCCCGCGAGCTCGAGAGCGGGCTCGCCGAGTTCGCGCGCGCCGGCATGCGCGCGTCGGCGACGGGCGACCTGCCCCCGGACGAGGCGCTCAGGGCCAGGGCGTGCGAGATCCTAGAGACGGACGCGACGGCGGCCGACGACGCGGTGCTGCTGGAGAAGTTCAAGGCCATGATCAGGGGGGACGCGGGTCAGGAGTCTCCTCCTCCTGTCGCGGCGGCGGCGGCTGCGGCGGCCGAGGGCATCAGCGACGACTCTGGTCTCGGGGAGGGACTGTTCCCGGTGGGGATGGATCTGGATCTGGATCTGACCAGCTTCACCAACTCGCAGATGGACGACATGTTTCCTGATATGGATTTTGACGACGGCGGCGCGGCCTTGGCTGGGAGCCCGAGCGGGGTCTTGTTCTGATGGCGGCTACTGTGTGGTTTTTTTGATCATGACCCGTTTATGATTTACGCGTTCAAATAAAAACACAAGAGGTACCACGATATCACGATATATGCGGGCCTGAAGCTGACAACATGAAGTCATTTTGTGATGGTTGTGATGGATGCTCCTCCCCCAAGCCGTAGAGATCACAGCATACACGTGTCAGGGTCTTTGAATGCTCACATCATGCAGCTCACCTAGGCTTAGTCAGCCACTTGGATCTCGTCAGCACTGTCGGGTCATCTATTGCACTAGCATTTGGGGGGGTTTTTTGTTTTTCTTTCTTTTTCTTTCTGGGAGGTGGGCATTGTTTTGTTATATCTTGGACGGCCCGGTCCATCTCACGCCCCATGCACTGTGGGAACAAGAAGCATCTCCCATTGACGGCGAGCTGCCTTCCGTTTTAGCATTCAGGTACCCCGCCGGCAGCCACCAAGACGCCCGTGCGTAGCCCGGCCAAAGCGCTGCTGCCGCCGCTGCTGCCATTGACAGCCAAACCATCAGTCACATCAATCAATTTCCGTCCTTGATCGAAAAGTCCCTGGTTGAATTAGACGCAGGCTGCCTGCTTCCACTCTGTCTCACCCCCTTTCCCTCTTTTCCCCCCGTGCTTCTTTGGCTTCCATCCCCCTAGCACATGCATTCCTTATTTCCGCCCAGATACCCACTACAGCTCAGCTTCCCACACCTGCCCGTCGGTGGACGTGCAATTGATTGACACCAGCCTCGGCCCATTTTTATTTTCACCCCCATCAAGCTCCAGCGTTTCTGCAGCTGCCACGTTCCGCCCCCTGCATATCGTGCGCAGCCTTGGAATGCGACGTCTTTAGGGGAGACCAGGCTGGAGTTGAAGCAAGGGAGAGATGTTGGCTGCCATCTAGAGCATTGCCGAACGAAACCGTGGGGGAAAAAAAGGGGGAGAGAAGAACCAGCGTGTGTTGCGCTATTTGATTGCCCTTCTTGGGCGGCTTCCTCCGCTCTTCTCATCGCTACCAACATTCCTCAGCCCTCTACCCTCCCAGGCGGCGCATCCGCCAGCCGTCCAAAAGAGACCCAGGAAGGAACACAGAACAAAGCATCAGGGGATGCCGGCCTACCTGTGCCATGGGTTCCGGTGGCACTGGCAGTCGATCCGGGTCTTTGTGGTGGTGCAGGACCTCGACGACGCCGCCCCCGAGTGGATCATCGGCCGCCGGTCCGCCACCGCCCTGCTGAACTCCTTTTACAACATATTCGACTTCCTACCCCGGATCGACCCCGGCAACAGGCCGTTGATGGCCGGGCAGCCCCACCGACGGTCATCCTCGCTGTCGACGGCCTTCACCGCGGCCGGCGGCGGCGGCAGCACAACCACCGTCACGACGGCGGCGCCCACCACCGCCACCGACGACGTCATGGGCCAGGACGCCTGGTCCGCCGTGCGCCTGCTGGAGGAGTATGACCCGGCCCGCCTGGACGAGGTGTCGCGCCCCTACGCCTACGTGGCCGACTACGTCGTGCGCATCGACCTGTCCGTCTCCATCGTGGACGAGATGACGCGGTACGAGGAGCGGCTGCGCGCCAGCAGCAAAGGCGGCGCGGCGGTAAAAACAGCAACAGCAACAGCAGCAGCATCAGCATCAGCATCAGTAGAGCCGCCGCCGCTGCTGCTGCTGCTGCCGCCGGCGATGGCGGGGCCGCACTCGGACGAGACGGGCCGGAAGCGCTCCGCCAAGGAGCAGCGCAAGGCTGGCTGGCTCGAGAAGCTACGCGACCAGCTGCAGCGCGGCGAGGACATCAGGTGGTACGTCGTCGCCAACGGTGACGAGGAGCGCCCCTGGGAGTATGGCGGGAACGGCCGAGGGCGCGGCAGGGGTGAGAGCGTTGGTGGATTTGTTGATGGGGATGAGGAGGAGGAGGAGGAGGAGGAGGAGGAGGAAGAGGGCGGGCTGGAGGCGGAATACAACCGAGCCCTAGAAGCCAGGAGGCGGGAACAGGAGCAGCAGCAGCAGCAACAGCAGCCCTATCCATCGCAGACCGACACAACACCACGCCAGCGCCCGCAGCCGCGGTTCAACGGCGCCGGCGCCGGCCGCAGCGTCGACGAGCACCACCGCGAGCGCGAGAGGCAGAGGCTGCGGCAGCAGTTTGGCGGCCTCGACATCGACTCGGACGGCGAGGACCGATCGCCGGCGCGGTCCTCGTCGGCCGCGACCACGGCGGCCACCCCCCGCCCCAGTCGAGGTTCCGCAGCCGGTCGAGGGGCAGCAGCAACAAGGGGCTGCCACCGCCGCCGCCCCTGGAGCCGCTGCCCCCGGAGCAGCAGCAACAGCAGCAGCACGGCGCCTCGGCGCCCAAGATGTCGATGGACGGGTACCCGAGGCCGCCCAAGACGCCCAAGTCTGGCGGGCTCAGGAGGCTATTTGGCAGGGGCCACGGCCACAAGGGCAGCACGGCCGAGACTCCCTGAGGGTGCGTGGGTGGTTGCGTGGGCTAGCAGAGAGGGGTTTGCATTCCGGGAGTTATGAGCAGGGACGTCTCATCTATTGGGATATTTTTATTGTTTTTTTCTTTCCAAGTTACGAGGAATATGACATGTATCCGTTTAGATGTGAGTCGGATGATAACACAGAATAGTTCAGAGCGCTACGCCAAGAAGGATAGATCCAGGCTAATTTGACTGCTTCAAAACGCAAAAACTCTAGGAATGGGGTATACCAAGACTGTCCGCCCATCGTTTCGTCAGCTCACAGGAAAACACTCAACCATCTGACAGGTGGCAACGAAGCGCGTCACCAAGACAAGATCATGGCAATATCCATTCTTATACTTTCGAGGCCCGAGTATTATGATTAGTCTTGATCATCCATCCATATCCATCATGCCGAGAGACCGGAACCCTTCGTTTATGTTCAATATTCAACCAACCCAACACATGATGCCGAGGCAGCCCGCAACCCATAAGCTGCACCAAATGGCAAGCCGCTCATGTAAATACTCGGCTGCATACCGCCAAAGACGGAACGTGAAAACACTTTTTTTTAACCTGGCCGAAACATCCACCGCGAGGTGCAGACTACATCCTCTCTCTCGTCGTCACCCTCTCCAGGATCCGGACCTCGGCCTCGAAACTCGAGCCGGGAGTGGCCCACAGGCGGAGCTTGGACAGGAGCAGCTCCTTGAGCTCCTTGAGATCCGTGGTGAGGTGGCGCAGCTGCGGGATGTTGTCGCCCGCGACCAGCACGAGGAGCGAGGCCATCGACGTCTGCGAGAAGGTCCACAGGTAGGGCGACCGCTTGTCCAGCATCTCGGCCGAATTGCGGAGGTACGTCTGGCACGTCGATATGCAGACCTCGCATTTGTCTAGCGCGATCTGCGGTATGTCGACCGGCTGCTGCGCTGCTGCTGCAATCGCCGCCGCTGTTGCCGCGGCGGCCGAGGCTGCCGCAGAGTTCGCCGCGGCTGAGGCGGCGGCGGTCGATGCGGCGTGGGCCACGGCGGCTGCCGAACTGACGGTCCCCGTGGAAAGATGGGGCGAGACAGGGCTGGATCCGACCGAGGTTGCCCTGCTCACAGCCTGCTGCTGCCTCAAGGCCGCGTAGAGAATAAAAGGTCGATGTATGATGTGACGGGCGGCGTAGAAACGCAGCCGCAGCACCTTGCCACGGTCATTGGCGATATGGTCTGTCCCGAGTGGCGGACGTAGGCTCTCGGGGATGGACATGTACCACTCCTCCAACTGCCGGTTGAGCTCTGCGCTGACGTTGATGAGCTTGCCCAAGCTGATGCTTCCAGGCCTGGGCGCTAGATCAGTAAACGAGACGAGATCCGAGTTCTCGGATGAGTACAGTGAGCTATGCACGCGGTTGAGCAGTCTCCTGATAGCCGTTTCCGCAACAAAGTAGATCATCTCCTCGTGCTCCCCAGGAGTTAGACTCTGGGCCAACTGCATTCGATCCGCCATGGGCTCTATACCGCTTCGAGGCACGTCGAGTTCAGCTGCCCGGTCACTGTTCAAAACCAACCGGATATTAGTCAGGCTAACAGAACCTTGATTGGGTACGTCAATGCTTGAGAGAAGTACCTACCATTCTATCATGAAGCATGACCAGAAAACACGCAGGTGGTTATTATCTTGGGGGACAAGATATCCCTCTGATCGTCTTTGTCTATAAGATGATGAGTCAAATGATGGTGAGTCAAATGCGCGGAGCAAATGGAGCGCAGCAGGGTCGGATAGGCGCAGATGACAGGAGAAGGATATCAAGGGATAAGAATCCGGGGTAGAGACAGCACGCAAATGACCTGAAGACGGAGGGAAATGCCCGAGTTCCAACGAGAAAGGTTTTAGTAGAGAAGCCAGACATGAGTAGAGGCGAGACTTACTTGTCAAACAAAAACATAAACTTGAGGGACGCAAAGTACACCATCTTCCAGCTGTGCAGGGGCCGGCCGAGATGAGCAAAGTAGGATGCTGCCAGGAGCAGAGCCTGGCAGACTGCCATGTTGGGCTTGAATCCCCAGACAGACCAGCGCAGTATAATACGGAGGGCGGGCTGGAAGAAGGTCATGCCGAGTTGATCCTTCTCAGCCTGGAGGGCGGGTGGTAGAGGCACGGGCTGGTCACCCGGCACCACGGCACCGAGGGCCCAGACGGTGAGACATATGGCCGTCTCTGGCGTCTCGGCAAGGCCGTTCTCAAAGACGTAGGCACGCCACCTGGCATAGTCGTGCTCGGTGAAGAGCGGGTAGTTGGGATGCGCGCACGCGAAGTAGGCTTTCGCCAGGGCGTCGAGACCCTGAGGCCCCAGGCGCTCGAGCGACGGCCACTGGATGTCGGAGACTTGAAGGCAGTCGAGCTGTTGCGGCAGTGGCAGGGCGTCCTCGATGCCATGAAAGTAGTTCTTGGGGTAGTCGCCCACCATGTTCCGCACCCGGGGCAGCGCGAAGAGCGAGCTGGCCGAGGTGAAGTGATCTGTCGGGATCAGGAACTGGGTATTCTCCAAGTGGGGATCCGCAAGCGGCGCTCGGCCCGACTCATTGCGGTGTAGGACGCCTTGTAAATTCTGGTGTTGCTGTCCCGACAGCTGCTCTGGAGGTGGGTGCGAGTACGAGGGCGGCAGCGAGAACAGATTTGGCTGGAAGGGGGCAGGCACGCCGCCACCCTGATGAACCTGTGCTAGCTCGTTCAGTCGCTGGCCATGCTCCTCGAGGAGCCCCTCGATACGCATAAGACGCTCGAGCACCAGGTCGGAACCTGTGGCTGACGTGGAGGGAAGTTCGACACTGCAGGCGGGCAGGCCAGGGGTTGGGCGTTAATAAGCAACCCACCGCTGATGTGCGTGTCCGCGTGCTCTCACCCCACGGCCAAGCCACGCATGGCCCTACTTCTCTTACTCACCGTTCGACTGGCAGGTCCTTGTAGCGGCAGTCTGCGCCAGACTCGCGGCATGTCGAACAGGGCCGTTCGCCGTCACATCTTCGCTGTGTCAGCAACTTGGCTTTATCGATTGCCCTTTCCAAGCTTGGCTAGAGAGGCAGGAGCTTCAACCTACCTCCGCTTGCGATGCCTATAACCAAATGTGGCGGCTGTCAGTACCCATCTAGGCGGGTATTAGAAGCCGTTGTGGCACGTACCGACAAAAGTCGCAGGCCAGCAAGGCTCCTGTCCGCGGAAGCGAGCACGATCCGGTCAGCAAGCCACAGAGCCGAGCCGGTGTATTGCAGATGTATGAGTAGGACAGAGGGCTGGCAGGAGAGGAGGCATGAACCACAGTCCAAGGGTTCCTCCACAAGAGCGTTCGAGACTCAAAAGGAAAAGAGGGCGCAGCGTATTGAGTATAACGAAACGGTCAAATCCTGTCGCTTTTTCTCTCTCGTTGGCACGAGTGCCACAAAGATATTTGCGTCTTGGAGGAAACCTGGCCAGTCTATACTGAGCGAAGCAGTCAAAGGGCAGTATGCGGGCAGTTATAACTTCTGGGATAGGGGATGTTTGACAGAAGAGACCGTTCAAGGTACCCACGTCTTCTTGTGTAATTCATGATCAGCACCTTGTGTGCTGCGGCCCGACTTTCTTCAGGTTGTTCCGACGAGCCTGTCGTTACGAGGCTGTTCCGTCGACCCCGATCCGGATCGATATAGAACAGCCGGCTGTATTGGCCTGGTTCCGGGCAGATCCGCTTCCACGAGCCGGACTCGTTCGCTGTGCCTGATTCAGTGGCACTATAGGCGCCCCGAGACAGGTAAGATAGGTACCTAGGTGGGCAATCACTCATAAAGCGTGGAGATGGTAAGGCAGAAGCTAGGCAGGTAGCAGCAGGATGCACCCCAGAGTCTCAGCCGCCGAGGGCGGGGAAGGGGAAAGGCCCCGAGGTTGTGCCACAAGGAGAAGTCTTGGTACGGCTAGAGATAGACTTAGGAAATGGGGCTAAAAGAAACAACGGAGAGCAAGTGGCGCTGGCAGGTCTGGTAACGCGCGCACAAAGTATGTGACGTGTCTTAGGAAGGTCACTATCGCCACTGGTGGTTTCTCGGGTGCGGGTAGGTGGGCTGCCGCTGGACTGGCGGGTTTGTCAGAGCGAGTCGAGGGGTGGTTGGGGTGTGCAGCTACACCGGCAGCGCGCGACAAGCCGACGGGGCGTCAGGCAGGCTATGGGGCGGGAAGAGATCCGGGGTGGGAGTGGATGAGAAGAGCACAGAGGGGAAGCCAGACGCACCTCGGAAAGCAGACTTGGCTTTGTGGTGTGACGGGTCGCCTCGCAGGATGGCCTTGCCCTGGTCATGCAGGGCACTCACTGTAGCAATGCGCAGGTGTGCAAGCAAGGAATCAACTCGGTGCAGCGAGCAGACACTGGCGGCTGGCGGTGCTGGATATAGTGGGCGCGAGGGCTTGGGGCCGACTGAACCCCCGAGGATGCTCGCCTGCATGGCGAGTAGCGTGGAGCTGGGCAGTGCAGTTTCGCTTATGCCTGCTATCTAGTGCGGTTCAGGGTGCGTAACATTCGGGAGACAAACAAGGGCGAGAGAGCGAGCCAGACTACAGTGCCGACACGGGCCAAAACAGGACAGGAACAGAGAGGACGATTGCAAAATGCAAACGCACCCCGCCAGGCTAGTCGAGGAACGTGGGAGCACCCAGCAAGGCCGCGGCCCCTTGGCTGTCTTCAGAAGGGCCCCAATAACCCACTTGGGAATGGAAGAGAGCAGGTTCCAGGGTGGCGCGAGGATTGTGTGAGATGCGAGAGGTTATTATGAAAAACGGCCTTTTTGGGTCGCATGCCGCGCATGGTTGCGACCATCGCCGGATGCCAGCCTCGAATCCTTGCTCGAGATCTCCATATCAGGCCTGCGTGTCCCCGTGTCAGCGAGCGATAGAGATGAGGAAGAAGGACAAGTACCTGCTGCACCGTCACAGCCCCTTGTTGTGGTGGCCAACGTGGGCTCCATGTCAAGTAAGGTATTTGAGGAAGCCGAACTTTCCGGCGTGGCCAGAGCAAGCGCAAGATTGGAGGATGCATACCCGCGGGTTCGAGGTAACCAAAAAGCGAGCGACCCAATCGACTGTTGGGTCGGGACGCTGTCGATGCTCGCTTGCGCCTAGGTGCAGCATGCCTAGCACGCCATGGTGGGTGGCCCCTTCCTCCTGTCGCGGTTGATGGGTCAATTCTAGTCAATTTCAGTGCCGCGCGTTTGCAGTGGCGCCTCTCATTGACGCAATGAGGCGCGACTTCCCCCAACACTGGCCCTCATTGTCGGGTTGCCTCAGCTGGACGAGCTGGAAGTGCTCGAGGCGCAAGCACGGGAATACCGTAGTCGAGTGCACGTCAGATTGATCCAATGGGGCGGCCTGGGCACCGGGCAGCTGGAGCACGATCCGCATTGGGCTATCTCGGGCTTTGAAGTCGGTGTTTACCCGCCTGACGGTGGGTCAATGCAACTCTGTAGCAATGGGCTTGATAGCGGTTGACAGCTACAAGCCTGTGCTATTTCAGCTCTGCACACGCTTTTTTTTTTCTCGTTTGAACGGGCTATATGAGCTATCAATACCTCTTGTCTAGAGGTAACAAAGTCTGCCAGCCACCTTAAGAACATATATGTTGAGTGTGCTCGGTTCTGCGGTGCCCCTGACCGAGCGGCCACTCAGTGCTGTGGGCTTGTGCCCCGGGCTTGTGGACTTTCGCTGCTGCCTAGAGCGGGTTGGGTGGGTGTCGCGCGGGGTGGGCCCGCCGTAACGGAACAAGGCCGAGGAGTCCTGCTGGGACTTCGGCCGGGAATTGATAGGGTCGGCCAGGGAACCACCAGGTCTCTCAGCCCTAAGATGAGGCCACGTTCCTGGCACGTGATGGACTATTAATGTGCGAATCCCGCTCGGATTTGGAGCGTTTTGAGGATGGTGGCCCTAGCAGGACCCCCTATTGCCCAAATATCTAGGAGGGATGCAGGCTGCCTTACGCTACTAGGTAGCGGCTGGGGTGAGGACAAATCTTGAGATCGACAAGAATGTAAATGCTTCATCCGTCTCGAACAGCCCTGGCAACAAACGGCCTTTGTTTTTGGGTTTTTATTAGACCGTCGACCCAGCTATCCACAGGAAAGTCTTTTCGGACTCAATGTCAATCAGGATATTCCTGATTTGTGGTGGTACTCGCCAGAAACGCTTGCATTTCACACAAGAAACCTAATGCCAGCAACATATCGACGGAGGAATCCTTGATGCTTGTATCCTCAATGTTTCTATTTACTTCCCGCCCTTTTGAGTCCCCTGCTGGTCCTAGCTTCGGTTCTCACGCTCTCCGGTCCAGGCGTGAGTCGGCAGACTGCGAAACCGCTCAGGCTGTCTTACCTCCCTAGGTACATCACTAGCCTGGAACATAGCCGCATATTCCAACCACTGCTTTCATACATAGCTTCGGAGGACGCCAAAGCACCAACGGCTGACACGATCCTTTGACGCCGCCCAAAAAAAAAACACCAAGATTAATCATGTGATCCATTTACAGCTGCGGCTGAGCTCAAAACCAGAAAATGTACATGGACTGGGAGTGCAAGTGATGAGTGCCAACACAACCACTCCCCTATTCTAACAACATATCTTAGCCAGGCAGCGCCTATAATCTTCGTGTTCCATCCCCGCAGTCCCCTTCAATAAATCCCCTGTACGGAATGCCTCGTCACTGGCGTCTGCCAGGATTAGCCCGCTCGAGGCTTCTATCACGGCAGCAAGCCGTACAGCAGGCCCCGGTGTTGGACGCGCCACGCCCACGAGTGGAGCCGCCGCCGGGAGAGCGCGCCGGGTTCGAGAAACCGGTCACGTCTGGGTGGGACGTTCGGGTGCCGCTCGGCCCCGCGCTTGACCGCCTCCTCTCTGGCTTCCAGCCGGAATCGATGCACGACAAGTGGATGGTCTGGGCCGAGGACGGCAATGTCTCGCCGCCCAGCCCTATTGGCAACAGAGAAGGCCTCGTTTCCGTGTCCGTCCTTCATTTTGTTCGGAGCCGGACCGGCTACCCCTTCGCTCAGGTGACCATCGAGACCAAGAACGTGGGGGAGGGTGCAAGATTCACCAAGATCGTCTGGGAGTGCGTTTTTCATACACCGTCGCCCCAAATCTGCTCCTGCTTTCATCACAAAAAAGGCATTGTTGCGTTGCTAACTGCAAGTCGATGATTTGTCTCGCAAACCACATCATTAGATCGAGCGAGAAGAGAGTTAGCAACCAGACTGAGGAGAGTACCAAGGATACGGTGCTCCAAGTCTGTGTGCATGTCCTTGGGGTGGAGTGGCGAGATACGGGGAGCACGTGAGCCAACAGTCGTGTTGGCGGTTACGCCATACGGTAGTATTTATATTTCGATAGTTCCAGCCTTGCACGCGAGGCTCGCCGAAAATATTGCAGACAGCGCCAGCCACATAGCAAAAGACACAACTCAAAAGGAGCCAGCAGCACTTGGCCTATAAATCACCAGCAAAAAGACTCGGGGGCCGTCAGAACAGCGATGCAACACACCATGACCGAGGTACACATGCAAACCAAGCCGGTACATGCGTATCGTATGCCTTGGCTCAAAAGAACCCTTGTGTGCTACTAAAAGACCGAGGGCAGACACCCCCGTCAAAACAGTGTGTGTGGGAAACCAAACTGCCGCCGGATGGTGTGCTGCGAGGACGGCAGAGAAAGCGACCCTTGGTCCCATAGCGGCTAGCGCGTGCTGCATACAAGGCTTCGTCCCAAGAAAACGATGCGGGGATGGGCCAGAGGAGTGAGTGACCGGCGACGAGAGGGTTATCACCCAACGTGCATTTCGGTTAAGTGGGCAGGCCAGTCCAGGGATACGCGAGGGTTGCGGTGGAGGCTGGGAGGGAATCCTGGGGGCTGCTGGCTTGTCTGGTGTCTCAGACGCGAGCCCGTCCATGTGCAGGGTTGCCTAGATGGAACATATAGCGGGCGAAATCTGGTAGACTATACCTTCCTTCGCTTCTGTTTCCTTTTAGGTGCTCACGATGTGACACGGCCCTGGCATTGGATGGGGATGGTCAGCTGGAGGAAGCTCTCGTGTCTGAGAGTGCGGGGAAGGAGAGCTTGAGCTGAGCCGCTTGACATTGGATCATGATCCTCTCGGCTTAAGACTCGGTTTTTTGTTCCAGAGCATTTTCATGTCGTTGGACGGTGGCCATATCCATCGCGTCAGGCAGCCTGTGGAAAGGCGGATATCGGGGTTGAGCATTGCCCCGGGGCGAGAAGAAGCTCCCCACACTTCCCCGCAGCGCCTTTCGGTCTTCCAGGCAGGTGGGAGCCCTGATCCCTGCCCCTGTCATTCAAACAAGCTCACTTCCCCAGGCTTTCGAAGCGATTGCTGGCGCTCTGCTGGGAGAACAACCCAGGCCTTTACCCGCGTGGACCTGGTATGTTTATGGAGTCCAGAGAATAGTAGAGTCTTGGAGTAGACGCACCAATGGGCGCCTGGGATAAAGCAATTGAGATCCAATTCGTAGGTCTACTTGGCGGGGGATAGGTCGCCAAGAGAACCAATAGAGCACGGCCATTTCCAGTCGCTCACGGTAACCTTTTCTCTGTCCTTTTTTGTTGACCGTCGTTTGTGCCTCGTTTCCGCTCGTCCACTCCGTCCCTTTGCTCGACCGTCCCCAATTGTACTCCACATGCCATGAGTAATGCCACCAAATCAGCATCAAGACCTGCCGTCTTGGGTATCGATCGCGGGTGTTGCTCCGCAGACGTCAGGATGGATGCTGAACGGGGCGGATTGAAGCGCGAGCCGCGCCTCCTCAAAACCCTTGACTCGGCCGCGCCGGCGCGTCCGCTGCTTCTGCTGCTGCTGCTCCGTATCCATGCCCTCCTCGCCTGTCTCTTCCTCCTCCTCCTCCTCCTTGTGCTGCCCCGGCGCGTGATCCTTGACGCCGGCCAAGACCTGTACGTCTCCATAGCCGCCACGCTACACAGTACCACCACCACCACCGACGACATGCTGCCCGCATCCACCTCCACGCTCGCGGCGGCAGGGGTTCTCGCCCTCTCGGCCGCCCAGCCCGCGGTGGCCGCCTCGTCCCTCCTGTACGCGTCCTCATACGGCGGCAGCGTGACCACGCTCGGCCTGACTGCCGCCGGCCTCGACGTGCTCTCGTCGACGCGGGACTGCTCGCCGGACCCGGCCTGGCTGACGCTGGACCGCGCCAACTCGGTCCTCTACTGCACCGGCGAGGGCCTGGCCACGCGCAACGGGTCCCTGGCCGCCTTCAGGACCTCCGGCACGGGCTCCCTGGAGCTGCTGCACAAGGTCGACACCATCGGCGGGCCCGTCAGCTCTGTCCTTTTTGGAGACGGCGGTCGAGGCCTGGCTGTCGCTCACTAGTGAGTTACATTCGTCCTTCTTGCTCTCTTTGGGTCACACATGCCTCGGAGCTCAACGGCGTGGCTTTCTCCTGTTTGTCTACGCACCTGCCGGGGGCTTCCAATATTGCAACCTTTGGAAGCTTAAGCTGCATGCTATGGCTGGACGCTAGTGTAATATCACTTGCTATATACCCTGCCTCGCCGGCAAGACGCGGGGGCTAGTGCTTCTCCTTTGTTCCTTGCTCGCTCCTGGCTAGGCTGAGAGATATGCCACGTTTGGAATCTGCACGATTGGAACGGAGGCTGACCGTGCCACGATGCGTCTTGCAGCACCGGGTCCTCACTGAGCTCCTTCTCCGTGTCGGACCTCGGACAGTTGCAGTCCAGGACGTGGGGTGAGCCTCTGGGGCCCAACACGACCCGCCAGGATGCCCCTCATCCTCACGAGGCCACGGTCGACCCGACGGGAAAGTTCGTCCTGGTGCCGGATCTTGGATCTGACCTGGTCCGCGTCATGCGCGTCGACCCGTCCAACCTTGGCTTGACCGAGACCTCTCCTCTGGTCGCCGCCCCTGGGAGCGGGCCGAGGCACCTCGTGTTCCTCAACACCGACGACGGCAAGACCTTCATGTACCTCGTCGGAGAGCTCGACAACAGCATCACGGCCTATCGCGTGAAGTACGCTGCCTGTTCTCTCGGGTTCGACAAGGTCTTCGTGACCAACTCGTTCGGCGATAGGGCTGTCCCCCAGAGCACCGCAGCTGAGATCCATCTGTCGGTAAGTGATAATAGCCGCCCAAGGCATCCCACGCCTATTTTCCCCTCCTATGCAACGCTCCCGTATCCTTGATCCCGGCAAGTTTGTCACGAAATACTACAGTCATTGTGCAATCATGGTCACTAGTAGACTACCCAGCATGGCAATGCAACAGCGGCGTACCGATTGTACTAACCCGATCCACAACCACCCCCCCTCCAGCCCGACAGCCGCTTCCTGCTCGTCTCCAGTCGGTCCGACAAGTCCTTCACCATCCCCAGCTTTGACGGCTCGGCCGCGTCGATCCCGTCGGACACCATCTCCAGCTTCACCGTCGACCCGGCCACGGGCGCGCTCGCCCTGGCGCAGACCTTCCCGGCGGGCGGCTTGATACCGAGGCAATTCTCTATCAACAAGGCCGGGGACAGGCTTGCGGTGGGTCTTCAGGCCGACGGCCGGGTCGTGATCATCGAGCGAGACGTTCGGACCGGCATCCTGCAGCGCTTTGTCGGCAGCGCCAGCCTTGACGTGGGCGTGACCACCGTTCTTTTTGATGAGTGATCTCGATCGCGCTCTCTGACGTGACGACATGGGCTCTACTTGGATACGATGATGTCTCTAGGTGATAGGGGTGATCTTGGCTGCATCGAGCGTGACTATGGATTTGTAACTTGTATTATTATACCCGCACAGGTCCCAAGCATATAGAAAGCCTATAATAGCTTTGACAAGAAAGTCGCTAAATTAAAGTCCGCCACATATGTTCTATCCACCAGCCAAGCGAGCAATCCGCAACCACATCGCGTCCCTCGCAATTTCTCATCCATGCCCTACAATATCGCTTGGTGGCGAGAAAACGTGCGCGCCGTCCCACGTGATTACTGGAAAAGGGTGGGAGAACATGGCCGGAACCGAGGGGGGAGCTAGCGCAGCAACAAGCTGCAGGACGGTACAAATCACGGCAGTGGACCGGATAATGCGCCGAGCTCGAGGCAAGCTTGGTCGGATCCAACCCACCCTTCTACGCGCCGCGTCGCGCAGCCCACATCACATCACCCTCCTGCCATCCTCTCCTCCCCCTATCCGGGTGCGGGGAGGGTGGGGAAAGCAGACGCGGGGGAGTAGGAGGGAGGAGTAGGAGGAGAAGAGATAAGAGGTAAGAGGTAAGAGAAAAAAAAAAGGGTCGAGACCCAAAGGAGAAATCAGGAGATGGGCTCCGCGACCTTGCTTGCGATGACAAAAGAAACCAGGCAGGGCGCGTGGGCTCCAGGACTCGCAGGACGAGGTGATTTCCAGGCGCAGACCATGTTTGTCTTTTAGGAACGAAAGCTTGGTCTTTACTGAATCCTGCCTGGTGCTTAAACGAGGACCTTGGTGACAGCAAGAAGGGCGGCTTGCAGCACTGTTGTGCTTGGAGGTGGAAGGGAGCCCCCCTCCATGTACCAGATACCTACATCCCCGTTCATTGCTCTCCAGGGACTCGGGTAATCATGTGGCCCGACAGAACGAGTCGCCTCGGCGGCCGAGCTTCCGACGAGGGACGAGGCCTGGGGGGATACCGCAGCTCGATACCTAGGTAGGTAGGCCCACCATGCCAGGCTCTAGGGCTGCTCCTCCTCGGGGCCACCCCGCGATGGCGTCGGCTCTCTGTCGATCGGTGCATTCCATCACATCACCACAGGGCCACTTCCCGCCATGCCACGCCATGCCATTCTGTGTGTTTATTCTTTCTATGGGGCCTGCGCCCAGTGTGCGGGCCTGAGGTATGGAGTTGCTCAATATCTGGAATAGATAAACCTGCTTCTTTCAATATTGAGCGCTGTGGGACCCCCCGGCTTGAAGATCTTTGCTCCCTCGAGCTGGAATCGACGGCTTTGGCAGCAATGCTAGAGAGATAGAGCGAGCCGTTCCACCTACTTAAGAGATGCCATTGCCGTGGCGAAGCTCTCTAGGTCATGTACAAACACTCACGCACGCGCGTGTGTGTGGGGAGCAAACTACTATTCCAGGACGGTGACTGCCATACACGAGTGTGTCTACGCATTGGGAGATGTGCATGGTGGCCACGTTTCTTTTTAATCATCTTGGTAAGTAGGTACCTACCAAGCATCCGGAGCTAGGTATTCGGCCCGGTTGGCGAGCCCTCGCTATGCGATATATGCACAGCGAGGTCAGCAAAGGGAACACGCGCCCACATGCACACTAAGCCAGGTAGGAAGCAGGTCATGAGTGGTCTCGCCAGGCGCGGCCAAGAGGCGGACGCAAATAAGACTCATATTGAGAGACCGGCACTGGCCAGTAAGGGTCCCTGCCTGGCTGGATGACGGTCGGTCGAGATGCTTCTATTCCTCCTCGTTTAATGCAGACCGAGACGACAAGGCTGGCCAGGTCATCACGGGGCATGGGCGGAATATATATTGCTCGGCCGCGTACGCTACCAAGTGGGAAGGTCAGTACGCCCAAGACATCTAGCTTCATTTGGATGCGCGTCCTTTGGGGGGCGCGGCGCGGGTTCGTTGGCCGCATGACAACAGAGCCGGGAGAGGATGGGGTGGGTGGGTTGGCGGGCATCCATGTGATGACTGAGACGGGAAGGACGATTATAGAGCGGGTAGGGTAGGCAGGCAAGGGAAATCGGATTTTATACAGTACGCTTTTCGTCAAGCGAAAGGACCCGTTAGGCAGAGGAGGGAGGGCCTGGATCGTCGGCCGCCCGGAATGGTACGCATCGCTTCGAGAAGACATGGGCCTTTGCGCAAGCGATTGACGATTCCTGCAGAAGCGAGAGCAACGATCCCGCTTGGGAGCCGAAGGGAAATTTCGTCGGGCAAAGACGAGCGAGCGAGCGAGATGGAGGACGAGAGGGCTGGTCCTGCATGTCTAACAGCAGCACGGCCTGCCGAGACCCTGACAGAAGCCCTGCAGGTACCGAGGAGGCCCCATTTCGGCGCGGGTTTCTCTAGCGGGAAATCCGCCGCTGCTCTGAGGGGGCTAGGAGGACTTCCGGATCGCCTCCGCCTGCTGCCTCTTGCCCCCACGACTGCCCACCTGGGTAGAGAGCTGTTTCTGGGTTTGTGGTTTGCCACCTCGAGCTGTCGGCTTGGATCGGGCTGGTTCCAAGACCGCGGGAGTGAAATTGCGCAGGAGCATCGCTAGGGTTGCTGCATGGCCGGTGAGCAGGGCGGCATTATGCTAAATCGGACGGCTGGCTTTCTTTGTCATCGATCATCTCCATGGTCGACGGCTGCGACTGCCAAGCCAGACGGGGGGGGGGGGGGGGGGGCTACTGCGTACGGTCGGCC